>NC_089592.1:57979827-58318335 GCF_019320115.1 Miscanthus floridulus | reverse complement strand
TTTGAGAGGGGTTCCCTACCCGCCTTTTATAGTCTAGGGGGCAAGGTTACAGATCTGGAAACTAATCCTAACCAGTTACAATTGCCATAGGTGGCCGGATAAGGATTCCTATTCTAACCGACCAGGATCTTGCTTGATCTCCAAGTCTGCCTTAATTCCTTGTGCGGGACTCCAAGCAGATCGGCCGGGCCGCACGTCGTCTTCTAGTGGGCCAGACCCCCTGGTCTGGGCCGGCCCAAGCCTAGTCGTAAGGGTATAGGGGTTAATACCCCCACAATAGTCTTCTACCATATGACCCATGCTTCTCTAACTGGTTGCACAGGCCATCCCGGCCTGCTTCCTTCGAGCTCTCAAATTTGATTCACTGTAGCGAGAAGAATTTCTAGGCTGGCAAGGGATGCAATGAGCACTTAGGGGCACATAGGTGATATGGGGAGCGACTATATTTAAGATGGGGGAGAGGGGGACCTGGGTAAAGCCTTCACTAAAGAATGGGCTCGGCTTGAAAAGCCAAGCTCGAGCTTGTGATTAGGCTCAAGCTTTCAACGAGTGACCTCGAGTAGCTTGTGTCTCGATCTTCTCCGACTAAGTTGCTAACGTATTTAAGATGATGGCAGAGGGACATCTATTTTTTGAGGACCAAGGGAGTATATGCACCAAAATTACTATTGGTTCGCCGTGGCTGTGGCTACCTGCACTCCTGCAGTCAAAAGCAAAACACATGCTCCGTTATTGCAGCTTTACCCATGTACTAGGCTGTAGCGTAGCCTATAGTGAGACTAGATGAGCACTTTGTGAAGATCTTGTCAGTGTGCCTTGGGTACAGGCTTTGTCATCACAACTAGCAATCCCTAAAAGCCCATGCCACTGCGTCTGATATACCTACACCATACTCCAAAAGAAGGGCCCGAGAGAGAGCAAACTCTCTATAGCACTATAGGCCTACGGATGCGTCCGGAGTGTCTAGGTGATGAGAGTCAAACATAGGGGTACATTAAATCCCCGAGAGAGACTCCCAACCTTGAGATCCCTTGACCGACCCCTCTAGGGTCGCTCAAGGGCTATACCCATCGGGTACGCACGCGTGTATCCTCCGGTCAAGGATCATGCATAGCCTGAGCATGCCCATAGCCACTGCTCAGGGCTAAGTGGCTCACTAGGGCCCCAGCTCCCGACCGATGGTAGCCGAGCCTAATCCCCAGCTTGACCCCAGCCCGAGCTAGTGCTCGGGCAAGGATCCGATTGATGAGGACATGACACCCTATGCATATGACAATGTTTGGTGCATGGGATGGAGGGGAAGGAGGCCAGCAAGGGTGTCCAAGTCAAGAAGGAGGCCCGAGGCTAATTTGGTAAGGAAGCCAATCCAAGTGGTTTCACGTCAAAACCTCTTTGGAATCAATGGGAATCGTCGAAACAAGTCAGTGTCCAGAATCTGCCAGGGTGCTGCGACACCTTCTTTTGGTCCGTTGGACCATGTATCATGTTTGGGCCCATTAGGGGGCGTGTTCAGGGTAGGCGACAACCCTAAGTCCTTTATAATCATACGCCGCCGCCATCATTAGGGTGGGGGTTTTGCTTAGATTATTCTGTCAAGAACAGTTTCGCCGTTCATCGGTTAAGAATTGACTCTGAATTAGAGGACAAAACTCACAAACCGATGAACAGCGAAACTGTTCTTGACGGAATAATCTAAGCAAAACTCCCACCCTAATGACGGCGGCGGCGTATGATTATAAAGGACTTAGGGTTGTCGCCTACCCTGGACGCGCCCCCTAATGGGCCCAAACACGATACATGGTCCAACGGACCAAAAGAAGGTGTCGCAGCACCCTGGCAGATTCTAGATACTGACTTGTTTCGACGATTCCTATTGATTCCGAAGAGGTTTTGACGTGAAACCACTTGGATTGGCTTCCTTATCAAATTAGCTTTCCATCCATATATGGATCATTGAAAATGGAGTCCGGATGTGTCTTGGGTGACCAGTTTAAGGCAGACTTATCTTGGATTCCGAGGTAGACTCGAACTTGAGTTGTTTTGGGCCTCCACCTCGGGGACTCGAACCAAATTAGCTTCGGGCCTCCTTCTTGACTTGGACACCCTTGCTGGCCTCCTTCCCCTCCATCCCATGCACCAAACATGGTCATATGCATGGGTGTCATGTCCTCATCACTGATGCCCTAGGAATCAGCCCGCCTTGAGCATCCATGGCTTTGGCAAGCTTGGGGCTCCATGGTGCCGGCCCGACCTGATGGGCACAAGGCACTGCCGGGTGCTCCCTCAATAGGGTCAAGTAGATGGCATGAAGCAATAGAACAAATTGTCACGCCGGTCTCAGAGGCGCTGGGCTCCTGGGCCCGCTCGTCAGCCCCCGAGCCGGAGCGCCTTTGCCACCAAGGAAGCCTTGAGAAGGCTCACCCGGTGGAGGCCAAACCCATAGCATACAGCCCCCGGCGGTTAAGTGCCGGGGCCAGCGGTGTTAGGCGACGGCCGAGGCTCCCCTAACTCCACGACAACGCCAGGGTCCATCCATGTCGTAGCAATGCCCTCCTAGACTCCGGCACACAAAGACCATAGACTGGAACCCCAAACCTCCTTGCACCCGACCTTCCTCGGAATATAAGTGGGAGGTCGAAATAAACAGAGAAACCCAACTAGAGCATTCCGACCTTAGCGCAACGCAGAGCAACCGAGAGGAACGGCAACCCAGCGAGAGAGAGGAGTGTTTCCCTTACTCGCTGGAAAGAAACCTCACCGCCGTCGAGCCTTAGAACGGCATCGAGCGATCCCCTGCCAAATCTCTTTTCCTTTCATTTGACCCCCTGATTTGGGTGCTCACGAATACGAAGAACTACTCACTGCTGGACGTAGAGCTTCGATAGCCTGATCTAGGATACATCGCTGTGTCTTCTCTTGTGTTCTTGAGTCCACCCGAGGCACTGGAGACCCACACTCCTGACATTCGACGAACAAAGATGCTTGTTGCGCAATGAACCCACGACTATAGGCTGAGCAGGTGGATGATGGGATACTCCCTTTTTCTTTCCCAACGTAGCACCTATCCTCTCTCTGCACCAGCATCCTCCTGCTCCACGTGGCGGCGGCGTCCTCCTTCACATGCCAAGATTGGGCTTCGTGCCCCTTCCCCGGTGTTGCGCCAGGGGCTGCACCGCATGCTCTCAACTAGCCGGCACCACGATGTTGCACCCTTCCTCCTGGAGTGAGTGGCCACCCACCCTGTGCCCCTTCTCCCTAGCACCAACGGGCACCCACCCCTCACCCCCTTCTCCCAATGCCAATGAGCCCAAGCATCAACGACTACCCATGTGGTGCCCTTCCTCTTGCGCTGGTGAGCTCCCTCCCCATCGAATGTCATGACAATCGAATAGTGATGGAGTGAAGAGAGAAGGGCGAGGAGATGGTGACGCCTGCTCACCCTGAAAAGATGATGCTACCGGGTCTCGCTAGATCCATCGACATGTTGCTTTAGTTTTCACATTTATTCATCAAATGGTCATTTAAGGGGGGTGTTTGGGACTATTCCACTCTATATTTTTTTTTTTGGCTCCGCTCCATATTTTTTAGCCAAACATGTTTAGCTCTACGCAACTCTGCTCCAAGAAAAAATGTGGAGTTGTCAGAGCATCTAAAGAGGTGCTCCATTAACTCCAAGTTTTTCGTGAAGCCGCTTCACGATATAGTTTGTGGAGCAGTCTCAAACACGCCCTAAACTATAACCTCAAATTCCTACAGCAAATTTCTGCAGCAACATTCGGAGCATTCAACTAGTTTAGGACATGATTAGTTCCATTCCCGTCAAGACCTGGCAGCTAGGCTCCCCGGGAACGAGAAAAATTTCCATGTCCCATGGCAGGACTTGGAGGAAGGTTTCACATGCCACAGGACATGCCTATCTTACTATTCCAGGTAACCAATTAGAATTGTGAGCCGTAGCCACATCTGACTCTAGAAACCAATCACGACCCAAGCTCCTCTAAGACTTTCTTCAACAAGAAACCATATAAACATCTAAACCTAAAATAGGTAGCATGAGACATAAAATCAGCCTCCAACAAAGTATATATACGGGAAGACCTATTTTGGGTTGTCCTGAGTGGTACAACCTAAATATGGGCATCTTCTCTCCTAGAAACTCATTTGCAGAAAGGATTCTCTTTTGAGTCTTGTTGTTGGAGAACATGTTGAATAGGTATTAAACCTTTTGCATGTAGCGCTACCCAAAGGAATGAATGAACCTTAGTATTTTGGATGTTGTTGTTGGAGATAGCCTAACGATCAAATCTTTAGATAGGGTCCGGGATTTTAAGAAACCAGATAGAAAAAAAAATCTCAAAATCCTAAATTCACATCAAACACCCTGAGATTCTAGAGAATTCTAATATACAGATACAAAATCTGAAAAGAAACATCAGAAATTATTTTTATTCAGAATTCAAATCTTCGAATCCCGTCCAAACATGCCCTCGTTGGAGAATCCTGAATAAAAGATTGTGTGTGACGTTTTGCACGATCGCGTGCATGGAACATCAATACTGTAGAGTAGTAGTACCTCTGTCAAGCTGTCCCTTGGGAATTGGGCGCAGGTCGCCTCAGCGTGTGGGCGTCAAAATTCGTCTGCGTTTCCACGCAACCGAATCGGATCAGGCCAAAGGCATGTACTCGATATGGGGCAGAGAAAACAATGCAGCAGGATCGCTGCGTGCAACACTGATGCTGTGCTTTAGGAATTACTGTACTAATAATTAGGACGGTGTACCATGCATGCGCAAACCTCTGTCGCTAGTACGTTTTTCACACAGTTTGTTTATTTTATTACCGTAAGTTGGACTAAAGTATACGAGGGCAAAGCTGGTACGCGCCATCGGAAGATCTGTATCGTTTCGTGTAACGTTGACGTTTGACAGCGGTTTGCATGCATGCATGGGGAACCGTAAACTTTAGATATATCACCGATTAAAAAATGCCAGTCACTTTAGCTCTCTCATCGGTTTAAATCCGCTTATCCACCGTTATAAAAAAAACTAGTCCACCAAAACGTGCTCTAGCTATTAGTATTTTTCTTAAACAAATAGAGTATCTACAATTAAACAGTCCAAGTTAGATGCAAACCATATATTGGGACGAAGTGTGACGATAGCGTTGTGGGCTAGGAGACCAAGCAAATCCTAGATGAAGTAGAGTTGCCATCAATCATGGCAATTAAAACTGTTGAGTGCACCACAACTTGTGTGTGCTCCAACTTGATCTCTGCCTAGAGCCAAGATCACACAATCCAATAATAGTGGTTAGTAGTGTGGGTGTAGATCGTCATCTTTATGGTGCGGTGTTGTGTCTGGACCAAAGTTCTAAATAGCAGGATTTAGCCCCAGCTATAGCGGCACTTGGCGTTTGGCGAGTTGCAGCCCTAAGCTATGTCAGGTTTGGCGCTAAATGGCGCTAAAATGGAGTCCTCTTAGCGCCACTATCAGGCCGTTCACTGCTACAGAAAATGATTGTAGCAACGGGATAATTTTTTTTGTAGTGACGGAGCCGCCCCTATAGTGGACGTGCTTGGAACCCGCGAGACCAGCCACCCCTACAAATGACATAGTAGGGGCGGCTACTGATACGAGTCGCCCCTATAAATGGGTCGATTTATAGGGGCGACTCACTCACTAGCCGCTCCTACAAATTTAATTTTAGGGGCGGCTCAATCACCACCGCCTCTACAAATATTTTCGTATTTTTTAAATATTAGTTCTGCATATTTTTTATAAATGTATTAAAAACAATTTGCTATATTTGCCACGATACATTTTATTTTTTTTAAAAATATTTAAAAATTGAAAATTTGAATTTGTGAACTTTGAATTGAATTTTAAGACAGAAAATGACCTAAAATGAAAATGTTGTAAACATCAAAGTTGTAAAACTCATTAAGATTTACAACTTTCATTTTGGTCATCTTTTCATGTGACTGAGTTTGAAAAGTTCAAATTTTGAATTTCATAAAATAGCAACTTCAAACAATATTTTCAAAGAGTAAATGATTTCAGCTAGAAAAGTCATGAATATAAAAGTTGTATAACTCATCAAGATCTAAAACTTTTATTTTGGTCATTTGTTCATCCGACAAAGTGATAAGAACTTTGTTCACAAATTTTACATATCTCTCATATAGTTTCATAAATTATATGAGATATGTAAGTTTTGTGAACAATATTACTATCACTTTATCAGATAAAAAAAGATCAAAATAAAAGTTGTAAGTCTTGATGAGTTCTATAACTTTTATGTTTATGACTTTTGAGTTCAAATCATTTCGTGTGTCAAAATTTTGTTTGAATGTATCATATGAAAATTTAAAATTTGCATTGTTTAAATTTAGTCATATGAAAATATGACCAAAATAAAAGTTGTAGATATTGATGAGCTCTACAACTTTTATGTTCATGAATTTTTCATTTGAAACCATATGCTCCTTCAATATGTTGTTCCATGTTTCCATATTTTTGAAATTCAAAATTTGATTTTTTTTTCAAACAAAGTCACGTGAGAAGGTGACCACAATAATTTGATAGAACATGATTTTAAAAAAATTTAGAAAAAAAAACCATCAGATTTGGAGTTATTATGAGTGAGAAAAACTAATTACAAGTTTTAGACGTGTGATTTATGTGAACAAGTATGATTTCTCTTTTTAATCTCTGGCTAAAACTTGTAACTAGTCTTTCTCCCTCATAATAACTCCAAATGTGTGACTTCTCTGAACAATTATGATTTCTCTTTTTAATCTTTGGCTAAAACTTGTAACTAGTCTTTCTCCATTATAATAACTCCAAATATGATAGTTTTTTTCCTAAAATTTTCTAAAATCATGCTCTAACCATTTGTTGTGTTCTTACTGCTATTAGTTTGTTCATCTTTTCATGTGACTTTGTTTGAAAAATTCAAATTTTGAATTTAAAAAAACCACAACTTAGAATCAGATTTTGAAACACTAAATGATCTCAGCTGAAAAAGTCATCAATATAAAAGTTGTATAACTCATCGAGATCTACAACTTTTATTTTGGTCAATTCTTCATTTGATAAAAAGTTAGCAAACATTGGTCATGAATTCATGAATCTCACATAATTTATGAAACCAGATGAGATATGTTAATTTATGAACAATGTTTGCTAACACTTTGTAAAATAAAAAATGAACAAAATAAAAGTTATAGATCTTGATGGGTTCAACAGCTTTTATGTTCATGACTTTTTTCAGCAGAGATCATTTAGTATTTTAAAATTTGGTTTGAAGTTGTAGTTATATGAAATTCAAAATTTTAATTGTTCAAAATTTATCACATGAAAAGATGACCAATATAAAATTTGTACATATTGATGAGTTTTACAACTTTGATGTTTACAACATTTATATTTGGGGTCATTTAGTGTCTAAAATTCTATTTGAAGTTTTGAATTTCAAATTTTCAATTTTTAAAATATGTCTTTAAGTTTATGTAAAGAAGAAAATATGGAATTATATATATATTAGCAAATTGTTAATATATATATTTATACATATATAGAATACTAAAAAATATTATATTAATTTACTTTGTATTTTTATAATAGATAATATATACAGAAATAACAATTGAAAAAATTATAAAATATTTGTAGAGGCGGCTCATAACTTCACCCGCCCCTACAAATCGGTCCCCGTATATAAGGAAAGGGGTGCACGAGCTGGAAAATTGGCTAAGTCTTGAGCGCTATTCACTGTTTGGCGCCTCAGGCAGCCGGGATTTTTGGCGCTGCCGCTGCCGCTGTTGACATCGCTGGTCGCGTGCTCCCTCCCTCCCTCTCCGGCAGTCGTGCGCTCCCTCCCTCCCTTCCCCGGTGGTATCACCCTGGCAGACATCCCCACCGGCTAGGGTTGGCGGCAGCGCTTCCTCTCTTCCCGGTGGTCAGATCCCCGCCAGCTAGGGTTTGAGGCAGTGGTGGTCGCGCGCTCCCTCCCTCCCTCCCTAGCGGTCACGCGCTCCCTCCCTCCTTCCCTAGCGATCCCTCCCTGGCTGACATCCCCGCCAGCTAGGGTTTAAAACGGCGGCGGTCGCGCGCTCCCTCCCTCCCTCCTCGGTGGTAGCGTGCCCCCTTCCTGATGTGACCACGCCAGCGTCGGGGACCTCTCCAACCACCTCGGCGATCTCTTCGACCACCTCGGCGACCTCTCCGACCACCTCGGTGATCTCTTGATGAACATGTTGAACATATCCAATGTGTGCTTGCTGTCCTACGTGAACAGAAATTGTATGCTAACCTTGAAAAGTGCACCTTTTGCACCGACAAGGTAGTCTTTGTTGGATTTGTTGTTACAGGACAAGGAGTTGAGGTAGGTGAAGAAAAGATCAAGGCTGTACGGGACTGGGCACCTCCACAGAATGTGAGCCAAGTAAGAAGCTTCCTTGGACTTATTGGTTTCTATCGGCGGTTCGTGAAGGATTTCAGCACTATTGCTGCACCAATCAATGAGCCAACAAAGAAAGAAGTGCTTTTCAAGTGGAAAGAAGCACAACAAAAGGCATTTGAAGAATTGAAGATAAAGTTAACAACAGCCCCAGTCCTTGCACTCCTAGATTTTGGTAAGTCATTTGAAATAGAATGTGATGCAAGTGGAGTTGGGATTGGAGGTGTGCTCATGCAAGAACGAAGGCCAATTGCATACTTCAGTGAAAAGCTAAGTGGTCCAACTCTAAATTATTCAGTTTATGATAAAGAATTATATGCTCTTGTTCGGAGTTTGGAAACTTGGCAACATTACCTTTTTCCTAAAGAATTTGCGATACATTCAGATCATGAATCATTGAAACACCTTAAAGGACAACTAAAACTGAATAGAAGGCATGCAAAATGGTGTGAATTCATTGAATCATTTCCCTATATTGTCAAGTACAAGAAAGGAAAAGAGAATGTTGTAGCAGATGCTTTGTCTCGACGTCACACTTTGCTAACCCAACTTGACGCTAAAATTCTTGGATTAGAAAGCATAAAAGATTTATATACAACTGATTCATATTTTGCTGAACCATATTCCAAGTGTCGAGATGGCAAAGGATGGAAAAAATTTCATGTGCATAATGGGTTTTTGTTTTGAGCTAACAAACTTTGTATTCTAGATTGCTCTGTTCGAATTTTACTTGTGCAGGAAGCCCACGCAAGGAGGACTCATTGGCCATTTCGGCGCCAAGAAGACAGAACAAGTCCTTACCGACCACTTCTTTTGGCCAAAGATGAGAAGAGATGTGGAGAGATATGTTCTTCGCTATGAATCAAGCCACAAAGCTAAGTCTCGTGTGAACCCTCATGGATTATACACTCCTCTGCCTATCCCTAGTGTGCCTTGGGAAGATATCTCCATGGATTTTGTTCTTGGTTTACCTCGAACCAAGCGAGGAAGGGATTCCATCTTTGTTGTGGTTGATCGTTTTAGCAAAATGGCACATTTTATCCCATGCCACAAGAGCGATGATGCTTCACATAACGCTAAATTGTTTTTTCAAAGAAATTGTACGACTACATGGAGTGCCACGAACCATTGTTTCTGATCGTGACACCAAATTTTTGAGTTACTTTTGGAAAACTTTGTGGGGAAAACTTAGAACACGGTTGCTATTCTCTACGACGTGCCATCCACAAACGGATGGACAAACTGAAGTTGTGAACCGTACTCTATCAGTGCTACTGCGAGCTATCCTCAAGAAGAACTTGAAACTTTGGGAAGAAAGTTTGCCACATGTCGAGTTTGCATACAACAGGGCAATACACTCGACCACTAAATTTTGTCCATTTGAAATTGTATATGGGTTCAAACCCACTGCTCCCATAGATCTTTTGCCTCTACCTATGTAGGAATGTGTAAACTTTAATGCAAGCAAGCGAGCCGAGTTTGTCAAGAACCTTCATGATAGAGCTCGGACAAACATTGAAAAGATGACAAAGATGTATGAGAAGCACGCCAATAAAGGTCGAAGGAAGGTGTTATTTGAACTAGGAGACTTGGTTTGGGTGCATCTACGCAAGGACAGATTTCCTAAACAACGCAAAAGCAAGTTGTAAGCCCGAGCTGATGGTCCATTCAAAGTGCTACGCAAGATCAACGACAACGCTTATGAAATTGATCTGCCTAGTACTTATGGTGTGAGTACCAGTTTTAATGTGGCCGACCTATCTCCATTCTTTGGATTGGAAGAGTCGGGGACGACTCTTTTTCAAGGGGGGAGGATGATGTGACCACGCCAGCGTCGGGGACCTCTCCGACCACCTCGGCGATCTCTCCGATCACCTCGGCGATCTCTTCAACCACCTCAGTGACCTCTCCGACCACCTCGGTGATCTCTCCGACCACCTCGGCGACCTCTCCAACCACTTCACCGACCTCGGCGACCTCTTCGACCACCTCACCAGCTGATACACCACTCCAAGTCCCTACTAGACCAATCACCTGTAGCCACGCCCAAAAGATACAGCAAGAGGTGCACGCGCTACTTTGTGAATTTTAAATAAACATTGATGGCAATTTTGAGCTACCTAAGTCGTGCATGTTGTTGTTACTCAGGTTCTCCGAGAAGACAAGGATACATCAAGGATGGATAAGAGAGAAGAGCTACATTCGAGTCAACCCAGCATGACATAACCATCCAGAAGAAACAGTCATATCTTTTGTCTCCCAAAGGCTATGAAGGTGAATGAGTACTTGTTGGAGAGATCTTGAAGCCTAGTTTCCAATGTTGTCATGCCGACCAGTTTGGAGTGTCCAGCGTGGCGTCTGACCAGTTTTAGTGAAGACTGCTCTGAAGCTCAATAGTCTACATGAAGCTAAAGATCCCATGCAAAACTGTACCATTCTACAATAATTCGTGGTGCATAGCATACATGGTTGGAAAGATGATGAAGTTAGCTTTCTAACGCATCCAACGGTTCATCTTTTGGACTTCTCATGAAGGAGTTATGACCAAAACATTAAAGACTGCACAGAAGCCAGAAGACGCGCGGAAACTGAAGACCACCTCGTGAATGCTCTAGGCCGTTGACCTTCCACCTCCCAACCTGGCTTCTTTAGTTCACATCTATCTTAGAGACTTCTCATAGTATAAATATTACCTCTAGGCTACTAGAAAAGTACTTTTGGATAATTTGATAATTCCAGTGATATTGCAGCCGAGCTGCCGAGTGCTTACTCAAACCCTTGTTCTTCCTTGTTCTTCCTAGACTTGTGAAGAGATTCCTCTGGGATCCACTAGTTCATGCTTTGCGGGTTCCAGTACGGCTGCCCTGCCTTATGTGGATTAGCTCCGATTGTGGTTCTGCGGTCATTCGAGGATCGAGTCGAAGTCTTCGTGGTTTCGGTGTTTCTCTCCCCGTCGCTTGGTCGCCTCCAACCATGGCCAGGTATAAAGCTATTTATTTCGCTATTCTTCAGCAAGTTACCCTTTTATCCTCGCTGCCTTGTTGCAAGTTATCTTGATCGTGACCTACTGACGTGAAGATCGGGTCAACTCCCGTACTGAAATAGTTCAGTACCTATCATTTGGTATCAGAGCTTCTGATTGACACGGTAGGTCTTATCGTCATCCACATTGTTATCCTTGATTAATTTACTTCATATATTTGTGTTTATTCATATCCTATAGTCCAGAGCCACACAAAAAAATACCTATAACCATTTCGCGGTACTGTTACATTGTGTATTGTGTTCATCGAGTTGCTAGTCACCACCGTTTATATATAAATTGAGTTGTTTCGTTCGTTACCGCTGTCAGTGTTACAAAAAAAATAGATCAAAAAAAGGAAAGATTAGTTCCAAAAAAAAGAGAAGTGAAAAGAAGTTGAAGGATCTGTGTTACAATGTACTGCTGAAAATTTTAGTTTATATATTTTGAGTTGGTGGTAATCTTGTTAGCAGCAACGTCATATCTTTGAGCACATCAAACCACTCAGTTGGCAGTACCGTAGCCCTCCTTGTTAGCCACCTATAGCTCCACCAAAAACCTGAACCTGGACGTTCGATTCGTAATCCTTACGACCTCTCTACCACCTCCGTTGAAGCTGCCACACCAGCACCGTCATGGTCTTTGAGATCAGGAAAGAACTTGGGTAAGTAAGAGGTGAGATTGTGTGTTTCCACAAATTTACCTATTCCACTTTTTTTTTCTTGCAACTGGTCTAACATGGTAGGATCCAATTCGAGTGTTCATGGTGGGAACCACGGAGATGAAGAACCCCCTGTTGCATGGGCAGAGCTATGCCAAATGGCCAACTCGCTCTTGGAAGCGATGGAGAGGATGTTCAACGAACGTCTCCCTGCAGCGGGTGGTCGAGGTCCACAACATCAACATGAAGACAATCACCGTGAAGAATTTGATGATGAAAATTCTGGTTTGGGTGCTGGATTTCATGGCCGCGACGACAATGGTCATGGTGGTCATGGTGGAGGGTGTCGTGCTAATTTTGATCAGCGTGGTGGTGGACGGCGTGCTGAATTTGATCATCAGCATGGAGGAGGACGTGGACGTGATCGTCGTGTACATTTTGACGATGAAGATGAGGTTCATGATGAGTATGAGGCGGGATTTGATGATAATGAAAATCCTTTTGGTCACCATGGGCGTTTTGGACAGCCACATGAACATCGTCGTGGTGCTGGTCATGATGGGGAAAATCATCGTGGTCGTCGCAATAGAGATGATCCGGATAGCATTGCTCGTGTAAAGTTAAGTGTCCCAAAATTTTCAGGGAAAGAAAATGTTGATGCTTATCTTGAATGGGAAGAGCAATGTGATCAGATTTTTAGAGTGCATAATCTTTCTGATTAGAGGCATGTCAACCTTGCTTCTGTTGAGTTCTCGGGTTACGCTCTCACATGGTGGAACCAAGTTTAAGAAAATCAACGTGTGTTGGGACGTGATCATATCAACACATGGGCTGAGATGAAGAGAGTGATGAGAAGACGCTTTGTGCCATCAAGCTATCAGCGTGACCTCCGCAATAGGTTACAAACATTGAGACAAGGATCAAAATCTGTTGATGGCTACTTCAAGGAGATGGAGTTACTCTTGGTGAGATATGGAATTAGAGAAGATGAAGAGTCAAAAATGGCAAGATTTTTGAATGGTCTCAATGAAGAAATTTCAGGTTTTGTTGAAATGTTTCCATATCATAATTTGCAAGACCTTGTTGATCAATCTATGCGCACTGAGAGGAAAATTCAGCAAGAGGGACGAAGAAGGTCTTATGGGAGCCAATCAATTTCAGCCCCATGGCGTCGGTAGTAGCCCGGTACCTCTATTGGTGGGGGAAGATCACAAAGAGTTGCTACTAGGCCTTCTCCATCCATTGGTGCTGCAAAGACAACGGCTTCTACTGCTTCTTCACCTGCAATTCAGCAAGAACAGCGCCGTCCTGCTGCAAACATAGCAACCCCTTCTGTTGCATTAGCTGCTGCTTCTTCTTCCCATACATGAGGCATTGTTTGTCACAAGTGCCAAGGTCGAGGACATATTGCTGCTCAATGTCCTAGTCGAAGGACCATGATTATAAATGAGCAAGGTGAATGGGAATCTAAAAGTGAACCTAAGGAAGAAGCTCCAATATATGATGAAGAAATTATGCAAGATGAAGGTGATGAAATTCAACCTGATGATGGAGACAATAATTGCTTCATTTCTCGCCGAGTGCATAGTGTTACTAGCTGTCTAAGAAGAGAATAATCAGCGGCACAATCTTTTTCACACCCGGGGCATGATCAAGGACAAAGTTGTGTCAAATCATTGCTGACAATGGCAGCTGCAATAATATTACAAGTCGAGAATTAGTTGAAAGATTGGGACTGAAACAGCGGCGCCACCCTCCTCCATACAAGATGCAATGGTTAAATGATTGTGGTGCGCTGCGTGTAACAAACATTGTGATCGTTCCCTTCTCCATTGGGTGGTACAATGATCATGTGGAATGTGATGTGGTGCCTATGTAAGCATGCCAGCTGCTGCTAGGGAGACCATGGTTATTTGATCATGATGTTCAGATCTTTGGAAGAACCAACAAGCTGTCTTTCATGTACAAAGGAGAGCGAATTTCTTTGCTTCCTTTAACACCGGAAGAAATTTTGAACGATGATCTTAAGAAGAAACAGCGAGAGCACGAGGACCACCTGCGAGTGACCCACAAAAATAGTGAGGGAGAGATTCCAAAGCCAAATAAAACCCCACAGCCTCAAAGAACCAAGACACCGGGAAAAGAGGGTTGAGTTATGATGGCTAGAAAAGGGGATTTAAAAGAATTGAGTGAACCCAATGCTGTGTTCTATGTACTCTTGTACAAGGACGATTTTCTTGTCACTAACGACTTACCCTCTACTTTGCCTAGTGTTGTTTTTGATGTGTTACAGGAATATGAAGATGTGTTTCTAGATGAAGTGCCACCAGGACTACCACCTAAGAGAGGCATCGAACATCAAATTGATCTTGTGACCGGTGCTTCACTCCAAAACCGTGCTGCCTACCGCACCAACCCAGAAAAAACCAAGGAGATTCAGCAACAAGTGGAAGAATTGATGAGAAAAGGGTACGTACAAGAAAGTCTGTCACCTTGTGCTATTCCTGTCCTTTTAGTTCCTAAGAAAGATGGGTCTTGGTGGATGTGTGTGGATTGCCGAGCAATAAATAACATTACCATAAGGTATAGACACCCCATCCCTCGGCTGGATGATATGCTTGATGAACTTAGTGGTGCTATCATATTCACTAAAATTGATTTAAGAAGTGGATACCACCAGATTCGTATGAAAGAAGGAGATGAATGGAAAATAGCTTTTAAAACAAAATTTGGGTTGTATGAATGGTTGGTAATGTCTTTCGGGTTAACCAATGCACCAAGTACATTTATGAGATTAATGAATCATGTGCTTAGAGCTTTCATTGGCAAGTTTGTTGTCGTTTACTTTGATGACATCATAATTTACAGCAAGTCTCTTGATGAACATGTTAAACATATCCAATGTGTGCTTGCTGTCCTATGTGAACAGAAATTGTATGCTAACCTTGAAAAGTGCACCTTTTGCACCGACAAGCTAGTCTTTCTTGGATTTGTTGTTACAGGACAAGGAGTTGAGGTAGATGAAGAAAAGATCAAGGCTGTACGGGACTAGGTGCCTCCACAGAACGTGAGCCAAGTAAGAAGCTTCCTTGGACTTACTGGTTTCTATCGGCGGTTCATGAAGGATTTCAGCACTATTGATGCACCAATCAATGAGCTGACAAAGAAAGAAGTGCTTTTCAAGTGGGAAGAAGCACAATAGAAGGCATTTGAAGAATTGAAGATGAAGTTAACAACAGCCCCAGTCCTTGCACTCCTAGATTTTGGTAAGTCATTTGAAATAGAATGTGATGCAAGTGGAGTTGGGATTGGAGGTGTGCTCATGCAAGAACGAAGGCCAATTGCATACTTCAGTGAAAAGCTAAGTGGTCCAACTCTAAATTATTCAGTTTATGATAAACAATTATATGCTCTTGTTCGAAGTTTGGAAACTTGGCAACATTATCTTTTTCCTAAAGAATTTGTGATACATTCAGATCATGAATCATTGAAACACCTTAAAGGACAACTAAAACTGAATAGAAGGCATGCAAAATGGTGTGAATTCATTGAATCATTTCCCTATATTGTCAAGTACAAGAAAGGAAAAGAGAATGTTGTAGCAGATGCTTTGTCTCGACATCACACTTTGCTAACCCAACTTGACGCTAAAATTCTTGCATTAGAAAGCATAAAAGATTTATATACAACTGATTCATATTTTGTTGAACCATATTCCAAGTGTCGAGATGGCAAAGGATGGAAAAAATTTTATGTGCATAATGAGTTTTTGTTTCGAGCTAACAAACTTTGTATTCCAGATTACTCTGTTCGAATTTTACTTGTGCAGGAAGCCCACGCAGGAGGACTCAAGGGCCATTTCGATGCCAAGAAGATAGAACAAGTCCTTACCGACCACTTCTTTTGGCCAAAGATGAGAAGAGATGTGGAGAGATATGTTCTTCGCTGTGAATCATGCCACAAAGCTAAGTCTCGTGTGAACCCTCATGGATTATACACTCCTCTGCCTATCCCTAGTGTGCCTTGGGAAGATATCTCCATGGATTTTGTTCTTGGTTTACCTCGAACCAAGCGGGGAAGGGATTCCATCTTTGTTGTGGTTGATCGTTTTAGCAAAATGGCACATTTTATCCCATGCCACAAGAGCGATGATGCTTCACATATCACTGAATTGTTTTTCAAAGAAATTGTACGACTACATGGAGTGCCATGAACCATTGTTTTTGATCGTGACATCAAATTTTTGAGTTACTTTTGGAAAACTTTGTGGGGAAAACTTGGAATATGGTTGCTGTTCTCTACGACGTGCCATCCACAAATAGATGGACAAACTAAAGTTGTGAACCATACTCTATCAGTGCTACTGTGAGCTATCCTCAAGAAGAACTTGAAACTTTGGGAAGAAAGTTTGCCACATGTCAAGTTTGCATACAACAGGGCAGTACACTCGACCACTAAATTTTGTCCATTTGAAATTGTATATGGGTTCAAACCCACTGCTCCCATAGATCTTTTGCCTCTACCTATGCAGGAACGTGTAAACTTCAATGCAAGCAAGCGAGCCGAGTTTGTCAAGAACCTTCATGATAGAGCTCGAACAAACATTGAAAAGATGATAAAGATGTATGAGAAGCACGCCAATAAAGGTCGAAGGAAGGTGTTATTTGAACCAGGAGACTTAGTTTGGGTGCATCTACGCAAGGACAGATTTCCTGAACAACGCAAAAGCAAGTTGCAAGCTCGAGCTGATGGTCCATTCAAAGTGCTACGCAAGATCAATGACAATGCTTATGAAATTGATCTGCCTAGTACCTATGGTGCGAGTACCAGTTTTAATGTGGCTGACCTATCTCCATTCTTTGAATTGGAAGAGTCGGGGATGGCTCTTTTTCAAGGGGGGAGGATGATGTGACCACGCCAGCGTCGGGGACCTCTCCGACCACCTCGGCGATCTCTCCAACCACCTCGGCGACCTCTCCAACCACCTCAACGACCTCTCCGACCACCTCGACGACCTCTCCGACCACTTCACCGACCTCAGCGATCTCTCCGACCACCTCACCAGCTGATACACCACTCCAAGTCCCTACTAGACCAATCACCCGTAGCCACGCCCAAAAGATACATCAAGAGGTGCACGCGCTACTTTGTGAATTTTAAATAAACATTGATGGCAATTTCGAGCTACCTAAGTCGTGCATGTTGTTATTACTCAGGTTCTTTGAGAAGGAAGACAAGGATACATCAAGGATGGATCAGAGAGAAGAGCTACGTTCGAATCAACCCAGCATGACAGAACCATCCAGAAGAAACGGTCATATCTTTTGTCTCCCAAAGGCTATGAAGGTGAATGAGTACTTGTTGGAGAGATCTTGAAGCCTAGTTTCCAATGCTGTCATGCCGACCAGTTTGGAGTGTCCAGCGTGGCGTCCGACCAGTTTTAGTGAAGACTGCTCTGAAGCTCAATAGTCTGCATGAAGCTAAAGATCCCGTGCAAAACTGTACCATTCTACAATAATTCGTGGTGCACAACATACATGGTTGGAAAGATGATGAAGTTAGCTTTCCAACGCATCCAACGGTTCATCTTTTCGACTTTCCAGGAAGGAGTTATGACCAAAACATTAAAGACTGCACAGAAGCCAGAAGACGTGCGGAAACTGAAGACCACCTCGTGAATGCTCTAGGCCGTTGACCTTCCACCTCTCAACCTGGCTTCTTTAGTTCACATCTATCTTAGAGACTTCTCCTAGTATAAATATTACCTCTAGGCTACTAGAAAATTACTTTTGGATAATTTGATAATTCCAGTGATATTGCAGCCGAGCTGCCGAGTGCTTACTCAAACCCTTGTTCTTCCTGGACTTGTGAAGAGATTCCTCTGGGATCCACTAGTTCGTGCTTTGCGGGTTCCAGTATGGCTGCCCCGCCTTGTGTGGATTAGCTCCGGTTGTGGTTCTGGGGTCATTCGGAGATCGAGTCGAAGTCTTCATGGTTTCGGTGTTTCTCTCCCCGTCGCATGGTCACCTCCAACCTTGGCTAGGTATAAAGCTAGTTATTCTGCTGTTCTTCAGCAAGTTACCCTTTTATCCTCGCTGCCTTGTCGCAAGTTATCTTGATCGTGACCTACTGACGTGAAGATCGGGCCAACTCCCGTACTAAAATAGTTCAGTACCTATCACTTCCCGACGGTCGTGCACTCCCGCGCGTCAGGTGGCCATGCACTCCGACGTCTGCTCTCTCGTGCCTGCCACCCCTTGCTCCCCAGCGTATTCGCCAGGTATGCCCCAACCCCTAGTCCACCATTCTTGCTCCGCTGAGGAAGAACAGAGCATGCTCCCTAGCATGAATTTGTTGATTATTTGCATGTTTATGGTGGATGAATATTAGTGTGGAATTTTTACAATGGGGGATAGCTGCCCCACTAGGGGTGGTAGCTAACCATGCCTCGGATTGGTGACAAGTGGCGTGATGAACGATGGATTGGAAATGCTATTTGCGGCAAATGGAGTACATGGCTAAGACGTGTATGGCCTTTTTTGAATAATGGACCACATGCTGCTGGTACCTGGTAGAAGTTTGTGAATGGGATGGAGTGGTGCGCCGTGTGGCTCTCCACGTGAGCATCCGGGACCGCCTATCAGTGACTGAAAGGAAACACATACGTATGAAATAAAGCGTGCGCCGTGGTCTGCAAATTTTACGGTAAAGCGGGTTCAGGGGATGGAGCGGTGGGGTCCACTGCATGGAGAAGGGCGTCGGCTTTTTCAAAATTGCTACCGTGTAAATGTTGGCACTCACGTTGTATGAACTGGTACTAAAATATTTTTTTTTTCGCATAAGTGGCATTAAAATTTTAGCATCAAGAATGTTTGGACTATAGCAAGGCCAAATTTTAGCAATATTCGTAAGAATATAACATGTAGAGTTCATATGTTATTATTTTTTCTTTCAAGGAAATATGGTCATGTTGGATCTTATTTTGCAGATAAAATAACAAAAAAAATATTATCGTGAAAATAAATTTCAAATCGGATGCATGGTTAATTAGATATTAGGATTTGAAGCTTGAGCATCTACCACGAACTCAGTGCATGAAAGCATGTTGGTTCCAAAAGAAAGCGTGTTGGTCCGAAAATTTTTGAACCAGTGATTATGCATGCATCCACTTTATCCAGGCCACCCACATGCTCGCTCGCATGCTCCGTGCGCAAAAAAATTGACGCCCGACGCACGCATCAGGATTGTGACTCGCTTGGTTGCAAACGATCCTGAATTTCTAGCTAGAATAATATTTTTTTTTATATCAAACCAGCCAGCAGTAATAATTCACGATCGTATACGCAGCTTATTCGATTGGCTGGTTCATGAAAAAGTACTGCTGACTGATTTGTGTGAGAGAAAAATAATATTCTAACTGAAAATTTATAATCATTTACGACAAGCCACAACCAAATGAACAGGATCACGATCGTTTCAGCCCCGGCGCTGCCCGTCCACACTATGGACGCATGTGGGGTCACGAGAGGCCACGTCCCACCAACTACAGGATAATCGCATACGGAGTACGTCGACAGAGCACCAGGCCTTGCCGCGTTGGTTTAGACCGAATCGATTTAGGCTGCTTCACTCTCCCAAAAATAATTTTACAATAAAAAAAGCTTTATTAGAACGAAAAAAAACCAGATGAAGAAAACTGTAAAAGAAACAAATGAAGTCAGAAATATCTGAGACAAAGTGAAAAAAAAAAGTCACAAGAAAAACGTCCAAACGTATTGGGAGCTAAGTGAGAAATAGCCACCACAAAAATCGTAACATACAGCCGAGAAAAATCGTTACAAAAATACATGAATATTTGGATGAGTCACGGGAGCTGCAGGATTCACGGACGCTGGAAAAATATTCGACCTCCCATGCAGCCATGGACAGCTGAAAAAATATTCACCCCTCTCTAACATGTGTTTCCTCCTCTCATACATAAGGATGGCAACGGGGACCCGATACCCGATACCCGACGGGTATTTGATCCATTAGGGGACGGGGATGGGATCATATCTTTACCCGCGGGCATCTAAATGGGCAAGAATCCATACCCGACGGGTATAGCGGGTACGGGAACGTTCCCTGTTTACCCGTCCCCGTTACCCGTTGGGGAACCCGACTATTTGAGCTGTCATGCGAGTATTAGGCCCAAAGAAGCTCAACATAGATATTTTGGTCCAAATCTGAACAGTCATATATATAATTTGTGTGTTCTAGGAACCCTCGTTCAATTTTTCCTCACCATCTCCGCCAGCAGCACAAGCACGCCTGTCTCACGAGCGCTCGTGCCCCTTGCTTCCTCAGTTCGGTCTCTCTGCCACCTTTGCTCGTCCTCCTCGCATCCTCGTTCCTTCTCCTCGGCATCTCCGAGATTCCGACACTTATACCCGGGTGAAGAAGAAACGCCTCCGATTGCAAAGCTGCGACCCCAAGTGTCCTTGTTTATCGGGTATGCAGTACCCGTCGGGTATCTGTTACCCGACCGATACCCGACGGGTACGGGGATGGGCAAGAATCTATACCCGAGACAGTTAATGGGGATGGGGACGGGATGAATTCTCCGTAGCGGGGAAGAGAACGTTCCGGCGATACCCGACGGGTATATACCCGTTGCCATCCTTACTCATACACAACCCAAACCCCAAAGCACAACATGCAGTCATGAGACCACGATACAAAATAGGCCAAAACAAATAGGAAAAATATGCTCACTGCATGTATGTGTTCAGCCCATGCCTGTGTATTTTTCCTGGAGGGTAGCTACCAACCATGCGTGGTAGAATACCCTGTTTGTAGCACAATATTTTTGGGATGAATATATCACCGTTAGAAAGTTTGTGCTTTGATCTCGTGTGGTTTGATTGCAAACCACATTGCATTGAGGAGGTATCATTTACATGATCATTAGATGACATTTTGATTGTCAACCGTGTTTGGCTCGAAAGCTTGTTGCATGTTGTTGCCTCATATGTATCTTCTGTTTCGACACTAGTGGATAACTGACTGTTACTGTGGTTAATATCTTGGGTACATTTAAGGTCAATATCTAAAATAGAAATGCCTAGTTTAAATTATTTTTATCTCAACTAAATGTATGTGCTTGTGCAGTATTGGTAATCTTTATGAATGGTTGCTAAACTATCAGGTCTAAGCATGTGTATCTTGCAATCATGAAATTAAATTTTTGAGTCGGTCATGTTACTGTTATGATGTTGAATTGTCAATTGAACCTGCAACATTGCTCAACTAAAATATTGATTGATTATGCATGCTGGCATAATTGTGATAATTGAAACCAATGTCTAGCACTACCACCTATCTTGGCTGATCCATATGTGTTATGTCCCTGGTACTATACATTATTATGTGTTATATCCTTAGTTAACTTCCTATTTTTTTTCTTCTCCTTTGCTCTCATATCCTTTGCAACAACTGCTATTACTTCTACTACTCCTCTCCTCTCCTCTACTACTTCTACTACTCCTCTCCTCTCCTCTCGTATCCTACTACTTGTACTACTCCTCTCCTCTCCTATCCTACTACTTCTACTACTCCTACTCTCCTCTCCTCTCCTATATGTTATGTTTGGCAAGCAGCAGATGCTATATTCTTTTGGGTAGGCAGCGACTGCTCTATTTTATTTGACAAGCACTAGTTGCTTTTCTCTACTCTTTGTTTAGCAGCAGCTGCTCTATTTTTTTGGCAAGCACCAGTTACTTTTTTTGCCAACTCTCCTCTCCTTGCCTATGATGAAATTGTCCAACTCCATACATTATGTGGAATATGAGCTGATGATCAAGAACTTATGAGAAACTTGACATCATTACCAGCCGCCCCTACATTACCTTCTCGCACTTCTCTGTTATGATGTCATTATGCTCCAAGTTCATGATCAAATGATGATTGACATGTTTCTGAGGCCTCTACTTTTACTCATTTTGTGATCTATTACTGTTATATCGGATTAATTTATGGCTCGATGATAAAAAAATGGTGTAGTGAGACAGCATGACAATCAAGTAGTCTCATTGGGTTTTCTTTTGTTTGCTCCTCTACTATTAATGACTATCATCTTAGTCTATGATTCGTGATCACCAACGGGCGGTGGATGGATATAAGCAACCCGCTAATTTGAGAGCAGATGAATAATGTGCCTTTGTCAATGGTCAATTTTTACTGCATATCAATACCTCTTTGATTTCTTAGACCTTCTCACATATCTAAAGCACACTTTCTTGTATCTATTAGAACAAAACACAAAATGTCTCAAACAACAGATAGTGTAACCCGATGCCCTGAGCACGAGCCAACCTATGAAGAGGAAGAACCAGAGAACTAGCTTACTCAGCAGCAGTTCGATGACAAGTTACAAAAGGATATAGTAGTGATGCTTACTCAGGAGGAGTTTGATGAGGAGGCTGCTGAGAGAAACTCAGAGGAAAGGGGAGCAGAGGGAAGAGCAAGAGAGGATGATGATGATGATGATGATGATGATGATGATGATGATGATGATGACGACGACGAGGATAAAAAAGAGGGATATGAAAGTCCCAAGGATCCTTTCCCCGTGAAGCCAGATGGAGGCTAACGGAGGAGGAGCTGGACAAGGATTTTGACCCGAACGAGGTGGTAGGGATAAAGCCGAAGCTTATAAATTTTGGTAAAGCTTTTACTGTGTTATAATTACTAACACTTAGACCTCCCGTACATATAGGCCCCTCTTGAAACTCAGAAAAGACGACATCGACATCCGTGACATCTCGCCGGACAAGACAAAGTAGAGGAAAGGAGAGTAGAGGCAACAACCATAGAGATAGACATTGAGGCCTCTACTCCACAACCTCAAGACACGACCACGAACTCAACTCCCAAGCCAAAGAGGAAACGGGGTGATAGAAAAGCGAACCAATATCCAGATAAGGCATGCTATGTGATAACGGAGGTCGGACCAGCAGGGGAGATCCTTGAGCCTAAGGAATTCATAGGATGATTGCGTAATGCGATCGAGGCCATAGTAAGAGATCAATTGAACCCAGCAATCCCTAGTTGAAAAGATGTACCAGCGAAAAAAAGGAAGAACTATGAGATAAGAAGCTGTAGCTCAATTTTAGATTTCCAGAGGGTAAGCATGAACTGGTAAAACTTAATGCTTTTAAGATAATGGGAGAGTCATTCCAATGTTGGAGGTCAGATCCTAACAAGAAGTATATCCAAAAGGGGTTAACTCCCTTCCATGAGTTTGGCAACATAACTCCTAGTCAATGAGAGGAGCTCGTGGCTTAGAAGACTACACCTGAAGCATTACACCTCAGTGCTCGTAACACCGAGCGTGCGAAGAGGAACCAACACCACCATCATCTAGGTCCTGGTGGCTACTATGGCAAGGAAGAGAAGTTTAGGAAGATGGAGGAAGAGGTCGTCGCATCTGGGAAATTAAACTTGAAGGGGTTGAAGCTATGCTCAAGGAACTAGATCCTTAGGAGGAGTATAGATGCATCCGGTAGTTCCCTTAAGTTTGATAACCCGACGACCAAAGAGGCAGTATCAAAGATACTAAAATATATTGAAGACAAGGAGAAGGGCTCATTCAAGCCTTCCAAAGAAAGGGACGAGCTTAGCCTTGCCTTAGGAAACTCCGAGCACACAGGCCACACTAGGGGCTAGGGAAAAGAACAACTTGGAAACACGGATTCAAAGAGGACCAACACATGTATAAGAAATGTAAGGAAAATGGACCCTAGGACCATTTACTTTGGATTTTGGTGTTTGATGACCAACACAATCAAATTGGACTAATGAATTTGCAAGTAATTGTTTTGTAGTTCAATAGGGTGCAAGACGTGACTTGGATGAAGGCGACATGATGATCCCACGATCAACACCATAAGCAAGACCCTAGAAGTACAAGAGAAGACCCAAGATATCAAGCATAGTCCAAGCACGAAGATGGAAAACCAACCCGGACGGACGATCACGAAGAAACGAGCTCGGCAGAGGTGACCTGACGCGGCCGATCAGTTGCTCGGCAACAGCAGGTGTCAGCAGCAGTGACTGGATGCACGGACTTCATTATTCATCATCACAGCAATAACTCAGTGAGGACCAGACGCAATGGCACTGGATGACCGAACGCACCAAGTGCACCGTCCGATCATGTCTAGAGAGGTTCCAAAATGACGCAAATGCGACCGGACATGTCCAGTCGATGATGACCGGACTCGGTAGTGTGTCTGATCTCTATGCACATGCTCAACAGTCGAGACGACTGGACGCGTCTGGTTAGGACGACAGCAGCATCCGGTCAGTAGCAGAAAGCTGTGTTTCGCCCCCAACGGCTACTTTCTCGGTGGGGCTTATAAATAGACCCCCCCCAACCATCCATTTGATATGTGGAGAGCTGAGGAAACACATCAAGGGTGTTGATACACTATTTGAGTGATCTCCACTTGCATAGTGCTAACTGATACATTTGGTGATTAGCGTAGGTGCTTTGCGAAGTGCTTAGGTTAGTTAGACCACCGCTTATGCGCTTGCTCTAGGTTTAGGCCTAGTGTTTAGTGAGGTTTGTACACCCCTTACCACTCGGTGCTTGTGCTCACTATTGTTGTATATCAGAGGGGCTTGTAGTCTTGCGAGATCACACCAACCGTGTTTGTGGTGTGGCCACCACCGTGTACTGGAGGGTACAAGGCCTGCGGCGGTTCATCTGGAAGCTTGATAGTGAAGACGGCGGGGAGCATCCGGGAGAGGCTTGCCGGAAGGCACATCGGAGACCCACTTGCACGTGGGAAAGGCCCAAGGCTATCCACAGAGTTACCCGACCGGGAGCTTGGCCCTTGCGAGGGATTCCTTGTGTGGAGCTCTAACGAGGACTAGGAAAAAGCTTACACGCTTCTCGATACCTTGGTAAAAAAACAGAGTCGTCGATGGGAGTTTGCATATCTCTACCTTACTCTTTAGCTTCCGCATTTACATTGTTTGCATAACTCCTTTTTGCGGTAGAGATAGCAACACACTAGCAAAACCATAGTTACATATTTGGACAGTTTATCTTCTTGCATAGGTTTTGCTAAGGATAGAAAAAGAGGCCATAGTTTAGAGTTAGAGTTTTAAGTTGCCTAATTCACCCCTCCTCTTAGGCGTCATGGTCCATTTCAATTGGTATCGGAGCCGGGTGGCTCAATTTAGACCTTTGGCTTCACCGCCGTTGTGCCGAATCTATTTAGAGTGGTTAGGATGGATACCTCTAGGCCTCCGCACTTTGATGGCATTAACTTCCCCTACTAACTTCCCCTACTGTAAAGCTAGAATGGCTTATCACCTTGAGGCGGTAGATTTGGGTGTTGGGAGAGTCACTCGTGACGGGATGAAACCCATTAAGAATCCTGATAAACCTACAAAGAGTGAAGAAAAAGAAATTCATTTCAATGCTAGAGCTAAAAATTGCTTGTTTGAAATTTTTAGCATGGATGTGTTTAACCAAGTGTTCATTTTAAATACGGCACATGAAATTTAGTTAAAACTCCAAGATCTCCATGACGGCACAACTAATGTCCGTGAGCAAAAATATTGTCTAGCTAAACAAAATTATGATTCCTTTAAAATGAATGATGATGAGCTTGTTTGTGATATGTATTCTCATTTGAATCTAATTATAAATGAGCTCCATTCAATAAGATTAACAAAGCTAGATGATGTGGACATCGTGAGGAAGATCATCTCTGTGCTACCACAAAAGAAATATACAAGCATTATCACCATCCTTCACAACATGGAGGACTTGAGCACCATGACCCTAGCCATAGTCATTGGCAAGATAGTGGCATTTGAAATGTCATAGAAGATGGGTCAAGAAGAAGCCTTGTCATCAAGCAAAGGCAAAGCTCTCACATATAGTGAGAAGAAGAAGATGAAGGGCAAGCAAGTTGAGACAAGCTCAAGCTCAAGCTCCTCAAGTGAAGATGAAGAAGAAAAAGATGATGATGATGATGAAGAAGATTCAAGTGATGTTGATCAATCTTCCTCCTCCACCTCTGACCTTGATGAAGAATCAATCAAACTTATCAACAAGGTCGAGAAGATGATCCAAAAACTCAATGTCAAGGGTGTGCCCATCCAAATTCAAGATTTCATCTTCACCAATCAAAGAAATGAGCAAAGAAAGAAAGGATGCTATGGATGCGGCGAGTTGAGGCACTTTGTGAAAGTTTGTCCAAACAAGACCATACCCAAGACATAGAAGAAGGCGTGCAAGGACAAAGCCCTCACATCAATAAGGTCATGGGACGATTCTTCAAGTGAAAAAGAAGACCACCACAAGAGGCGCGGGCACAAGCACTCATCATCAAGCACCTCACGTGTGTGTCTTATGGCACGAGGTAACAAAAAGCCTATCCCTAGTGATAGTAACAATGATAGTGATAGTGATGATGAGCTACCTTCTTATGATGAAATCGTGCAACAAAATCTTAACTTTGCTAAAATTTGCACTAGTCAACAAAAGAAGCTTGAAAAATTAAAAGAAAAACTAGATAGCTCACAACAAGCTTATTATACTTTGCTTGAACAATATGAAACTTTTGCCAATCTTAATATGGAGCTATCTACTCAAATTGAGCAACTTGAGACAAGTGCAAACACAAATAATTGCACAATCAATGATGAGCAACTTGTAAAAAATGAAAAATTAAAGGAAAAGTTAGCTAGCTCACCAGATGATTATAAAAGTTTGCTCGCTAAAATGGAAACCATGTGCAAACATTGTGATGAGCTAACTAATAAAGTTACTAATCTTGAAGTCGTCAATACAACGCCCACCGAGGCACCTAAAAAGAAAGGTTCAACTTTTGACATGCCTAAAAAGGATGCCTCTACTTCTTGTAATGATTTATGTTTAGACTCATCCTTGTGCAACCAAGTTTGTGTTAAGAAAATTGTTGTTGAAACATGCACACAAGAGGTCGCAATGAAGAATGAGCAACTCAAGCAAGAAGTGGCTCGCCTCACCAAGGACTTGACTCAAGTAAAAGGCAAGACGGAGCAAGCCCAACTTCATCAAGATAACACCGTCATGGGAGTGAAGAAGCTTGATGAAGGACAAACCGTGGTTTGCTATGTATGCCCCAAGGAAGTCCACAAGTCCTATGAGTGCAAGGTGAAAAATGGGGAGGAGAAAAGAAGAAAGAGAAAAACAAAAACCAAACAAGCAAGCTCACCAACACCTACACCAACAAGGTGGACAAAAAGGCCTACACACCTTATCTCTTGAAGAGGAAGAAAAATAACAAGGTGGTGGCCATCAAGGTGAACAAACAAGCCAACAATTGGGCCAAACGCATTTGGGTGCCAAAGGAGATCATTTCCAACATGAAAAGCACCAAGAAGGTTTGGATCCTGAAAGGGAAGTAAGAAGTCCGATGGACTTCGGAGAATTTGGAGACTTGGCAAAGTATGGGTGCATTTTATGGGGTGCATCATTATGGACAAGGTAATTGCCAAGTGGGTTAGTAAATACTATGGACCCAAATTCTCCTTCCCATGTTATGTAACTAGATTTAATTTCTTGCAATTTCAATTAGCATCTAGTTCCTTTTCATGCATAGGTTTGTATTTGCATGTTTAATCTTTTGTCTTGCATATACTAGGTATATCTTATGGTAGACTTGCTCGGTTTCATTCTTAACCCTTGGAGCAAACCTATATGGTTTAAATTGTTTAGGAGGACGGCACATAGCTTGTTTTATAATTGTTCATCTAATATGTGCCAAAGTCCAAATTATAGATAATTTCTTCCGAATATCACTTTCAAAACTGATTCTCACATTCATGTGATATCATCTTTCAAGTGGTATTTTTTATTCTAAAATCAATGTGCATGTCTCCGACAAATATTCTATACTTGTGTGCACAAATTTAAGGGGAGGTTACTATACAAGTTGGATGCTTTGAGACTAACACCTTTTCAAGCTTATCATGTGTGTAGTAGTCTCATTGCAAGGAAAATGGAGTCCCAGGAGTTAAGCATCATACTTCAAATATCCACCCCCTATTGCAAGTGGTATAAATCAAATTGGTTTTCACATGTGGTATTTCTAAACCGATATCATCATGTTGATTTCACTTTGGTATTTATATGCTTTCCCCATGCATTATATAGATTAAACTCCCTTGAGCATTAATTTGCCAATTATGCATAAACTACATTCTCCATCATATGTATGCATATATTTAGGGGGAGCTTAGTCTATGTAATGTGAGAGTCAAATTTTGTGACCTATTCCACTCCACATACAAAGGATCACAAAGTTTGACCCTCCCTTATGCTACTAATGTCTTCTTTTCGGTGTTTGATTCCAAAGGGGGAGAATTTGTACGACCAAAAGCAAGCCCGATCATAATAATTTATAAGTGGTAATGGTCTGAGAAAGGGAGGATAGTAGATTATGGAGTTAGGGGAGGCTTAAATCCATAATGCCACATGGGGACATTTGCAAGGGCAAGATAAGTTTCCAAAAATGTTTATATTTAGTATCTTTTAGCATCATAAAACATTGCCCTTTGCATTGCATCCTAGCAAGTAAATAGTTTTTAAATTCCAAATTTTTTATTATTTGTTTGTTTTGGTCGTGTTGTCATCAATCACCAAAAAGGGAGAGATTATAAGGAAAATGGACCCTAGGCCCATTTACTTTGGATTTTGGTGTTTGATGACCAACACAACCAAATTGGACTAATGAATTTGCAAGTAATTGTTTTATAGTTCAATAGGGTGCAAGACGTGACTTGGACAAAGGCGATATGATGATCCCATGATCAACACCATTAGCAAGACCCTAGAAGCACAAGAGAAGACCTAAGATATCAAGCATAGCCAAGCACAAAGATGGGAACCAAACCGAACGCAAGATCTCAAAGAAACGAGCTCGGCTGAGGTGACCGGACGCGGCCCTATGAGGACTGGACGCATCCGATCAGTTGCTCGGTAACAGCAGGCGTCAGCAGCAGTGACCGGACGCTGAGCGAAGCAGTGACCGGACGCACTGACTTCACTGGTCATCGTCACGGCAACAACTCAGTGAGGACTGGACGCAACGGCACTGGATGACCAGACGCACAAAGTGCAGCGTCCGATCATGTCTAGAGAGGTTCCAGAACAACGCAAATGCAACCAGACACGTCCAATTGATGATGACTGGACTTGGCAGTGCATCTGATCTCTACGCACGCGCTCAATGGTCGGGACGACCGGACTCGTCCGGTCAGGACGACAGCAGCATCCAGTCAGTAGTAGAAAGCTGGGTTTCACCCCCAATGGCTACTTTCTCGGTGGGGCTTATAAATAGACCCACAACCGGCCATTTGATGTGTGGAGAGCTGAGGAAACATATTAAGGGTGTTGATACACTATTTTAGTGATCTCCCCTTGCATAGTGCTTAGTGATACAATTGGTGATTAGCGTAGGTGCTTTGCGAAGTTCTTAGGTTAGTTATACCACCGCTTTTGCGCTTGCTCTGGGTTTAGGCCTAGTGTTTAGTGAGGTTTGCATACCTCTTACCACTCGGTGCTTGCATGCACCATTGTTGTACATCGGAGGGGCTTATAGTCTTGCGAGATCACACTAACCAAGTTTGTGGTGTGGCCGCCACTGTGTACCAGAGGGAACAAGGCCCGCGGTGGTTCGGCCGGAAGCTTGATAGTGAAGACGGCGGGGAGCATTCAGGAGAGGCTTGCCGAAAGGTACGTCGGAGACCCACTTGCACGTGGGGAAGGCCCGAGGCTATCCACGGAGTTATCCGACCGGGAGCTTGGCCCTTGTGAGGGGCTCCAACGAGGACTAGGAGGAAGCTTGCGCGCTTCTCGATACCTCAGTAAAAATACCGGAGTCATCGATGAGAGTTTGCATATCTCTGCATTTACATTATTTACATAACTCCTTTTGTGGTAGAGATAGCAACACACTAGCAAAACTATAGTTGCACATTTAGGTAGTTTATTTTTTTCATAGGTTTTGCTAAGGATAGAAAAAGAGGCCATAGTTTAGAGTTGGAGTTTTAAGTTGCCTAATTCACCTCCCCCCTCTTAGGCGTCACGGCTCCTTTCAAGAAACATGGTAGAGACGAGAGTCTAATCTTGAGCTCACCGTAAAGGCTCTAGTTGCGAAGGCACTGGAGGAGCAAGGACTATCTATGGAGCCAAGGACAGTAATGGCGCCGCCTGGAGAACTTGTAGTAGTTGGCAACCCTCTAGAAGTTCCCTAGCTGCCAAGGTTCCACTGCAGCCACAACCCCCGTCGATTGCATACGGGAACCAACTACTTGCACCTTAGTAGTTCTCATCAGCAGGCAGAACACTATGATGGAGGTGGGAACAGGTGTGGCACATTCTCCTAGTGGCTTGCATCACAATAATAGGATCCTGCCGGACTACACTAGTGTCGAGGTGCGTACCGTGAAGCCCAAGTTCATGCAGTGGCGCATAGACTACCCAACTCCCGACGGACAGCAGTTACTCGGAGAAGTAATGAACCAATTTATCATGTGGCACAAACGGGACATTGTATTGACTGTTTCTTCACCGCTTGTTCAATGTTTGGAGGGAGTTGTTGAGGAGGGGGAGGTACTTTTACCATCTCGTGACCACCACTTGCCTGAGCTGCCATATTCTTCTCCACCTCCTAGCGAGCACGTGCATGAGATGCCACAGTCTTCCCTACCTCCTACCGAGCACGTGCCTAAGATGCCACGGCCTTCTCTGCCTCGTAAGGAGCAAGGGCCTGATATGGACCCGATATATGAACAACAAGGGCATCCTAAAGAAGTGCATGCACAAGAGGGTTGGGATAAGGAGCCAGAAATTCAAAAATTGCATCCAATCACCATAAGGCCAATTTTTACGTCGATGAGAGACGTCATGTCGATGGCCAAGTGGTACGCCCATGACTAGTTCAAGCCTGAGAACCAAGTTAAAGAAGTCCTAGCATGGGCTTTTGAGGAGGCCGTCACCAGCAAACAACAACTGACAAAGAAGTATCCAAATGTTGATGCCATCAAATGGTCAAATGATTGTTCGAAAACATATGAAAGAAGAGGCAAGCCCTTCCTACCAAACCAGCACATCTAGCGTCTACCACTTGGAATGAGAAGGTTCCATGATTGGTTCTTGCATGTTCTCCCAACGACCATAGATCTCATACAAGCATGCTTCCCTACCAGCACATTTGGAGGCCCAGCCAAAAAAATTATCTTTGACTTTAATAACATCTAGACATGCTTTCACCTCGGTTGGAAACAAATCTAATTCACACGTGGTGCCTGTAAGTCCTTGCCATCTCGATATGATATTATTATAATCTTTAGATTTGGTTGATACTAACGCACGCCGTGATTTGTAGAATGCAAGTGCACCTTTCAAAACAAATGCCAAACGTGCGAGCTGGGTACATAGACACTCAATGTATAGCATCAACATGTTTTAACTATGCCAAGGACTGGAAGTTGGATTGCAAAGAGCTAGCTGCTGGAGAGACTATTGTGGAGAAAGAGGCAATCCGTAAGAAGGAAATACATGCAGCGGCCCTTAGGGTTGCGGCATACATTGCCCTAGCTTTTAAATATCTCCAAAATAACTCTGCTATATGGCTACCATACAACTTCAAGTAAGTTCAACTCTATACTGAAAAGCTTTGTTCGATATATTTTGGTCGATACAAAAGAGCTTATCCGTTTCTATGATTAAATTCCTATAGCAACAACTGGATTTGTATAGGCGTCGATGTCAGCCTAGGCATGACATGGGTCGATGATTCAATAGATAAGGACCCGGCGACATACAAAGACTTCGTATCAATTCTCAAGACATATACATATCGACAATCCTCATTACCTTATATGTTTGTATACATACTTGTAACCTTCACTTTTCGATGCTAACAAGTTACATTTGTTAAATTCATTCGAACAGGGCGTACAGGTTCTACATTAATGAACATAAAGGGAGGCATGATCCAAAAATAAGGCCCAACCTGTGTGTCAAAACACTATGTGCAGTAAGTGTAATTTACTTCAGTACTCCATTATGTTGGTGTCAAGAGCATTACTTAACATTTTTATATGCGAGACACACAATGCCCCAAGCAGAAGCCCGGGAGTCTTCACTGTGGATACTATGTATGCACTATGATGAGTAACACCGGTGCCTATAGAAGACATCCCTGTAGGGTAAGTTTCAACCTCTTCAACCTCTTTAATTGTGATTACTGCCATGTTAACTTCAAAATTAGCGCCATGTTCATAGATGGTCACTATTTTTATAGATGTTCGCATATGTTATGACATACTAAATCCCAACTTGTTTGATTGTAGTGGCAAGATGAGAAAGGAATGAGAGCTGACCCACATAAAGATGACAACCTCTTGGAGCTCGTCGGTGACCTTTGTAACTTCATATTGGACCAGATTGTACACGTAAGAGGCACTTATCATGACCAAAAATCCGAGTTAGGAAGGCATCCTCAGTACCAACATCTTCGTGAGACAGAAAGGCTACCTTTAGGCCATTGATAACAATGTGTATGTAATGTGACATTGGTCTTACCTTGTGGAATGGTTTTGAATTGTGGAATGGATTGGACTTATGAATTATGTCTATGTAACGATGAATTATATATGTTCTCGTGAATTGGACTTGTAATGTTAGTTTATATTGTTTGAATTACATATGCATATATGTATATATGCTCTGGTTAGATTTAAATTTTGAAATTTGAATTTGTTTTGACGGAAAAATGTACTGTAGGGGTAGTTCAATTTCAAACTTTTTTGGCAAGAAAATATACTGTAGAGGCGATTCTAGATTAAACCGTCCCTATAAATGAAAATTACAGAGCCACCCCTACAAATCATTTTTGTAGAGGCGGCTGGTGCCTCCCCTATTTGTAGGAGCGGCTGTTGACATAAGATGCCTCTACAAATCGATTTGTAGGGGCGGCTGATAAAACCGTCTTTACAAGCCATCGCCGGTCACCCCTACAAATGCTTACTGTAGTAATGGTTGTCGCTGTTATATGCTCTTTATTTCCCTGTCTCATTTCATTCCCCGCCACTATTTGTGCTGTTGTGGAACAAGGGATTTGGCGTGTCGGCCATACGTGTATATGCGTTCCTTGGCCTATCAATGTCTCATCCTCGATCGTGTGACTATGTACTTTGCATAGATCACATGAATAATGCAGCCGTTGACGACAGAGTTCCAATCGTCGCAAGCAAGCTTATTCTCAATCATGGGCCCTCTTAGCTTTGTTGAAAAGCCAAGACTGAAAGTACTGTTCGCTGATTTGTTGTGAGAAAAAAATACTGTTTGTTTGCTGAAATAGTATGGCTCATAAGACAAACGAACACGACTGGACAGATACACACCGTAGAGAGACGTACTACAGGGATAATGAGTTGCAACTTCTAAATCAATGTTGATTATATTCAGAGCGGCCAAACGTCAAGGCCACAAGTGTGGTGAAAGCGAGAGGACTCCAGAATCGTGTACAGCCGAAGTGATATGTGTGCGTGCTTCGCGTGCTTTTATGAGTAGAGAACAGAAGTTCAGCACATTAGTCTCGATTAGAATTGGATTCAGGACTAATGTGAGCATTAGTCCTTGTCCAATGCAAGTTTGTTGAACGTCAGAGGACCTTTAGTCCCAATTGATAACATCAACCCGGATTAAAGAGTCACGATCCTTTAGTCACAGTTGATAACGCTAACCTAGACTGATGTATTATTAATCTGGACTAAAGGAGCTTTTAGTACCGGCTGGTGTTACAACCCGGACTAAAAGTCTTCCGACAGGTTAGTTCAAAAGGAAAGCATCCTATCCAAAGTCATATGTGTTGTGTAGGTGGGGTAAAAATGTACGTGTGAGGCAATGTATGTGGTCTTGGGTTTAAATCCCACGCAAGGCACAGGGGTGGGAGACATTATTATTTTTTGTCCTTGGAGGACCTTTTAGTCCTGATTCAAGGCCGGGATTAAAGAGTCCATGCGCTTTAGTCTTGGATTTGTGGAAACCAGGACTAAAGCTCGGTACCAACCGAGTCCACATTCACCACAGTAAAGAGCAATCTTTTGGTGACTATAATATTTTAACCATGAATTGTATGCATGAGCAACTTCGATCATATATAGAATAATATAGGAGTATTTCTGAAACGGAAGCGGCGAAACACGATTTGCAGTATATAACGTGATAAAACCTGCAGGAGCCGGCAAAAGACCACCCGGCCGGCCTTTAATTGGCTTGCAGGCCATGCACTGCAGCTGCAGGGATGTTTTTCAGTTTAGGGCAGGCTTACTTCGGCCACCGAATCGGCGACGCTGAATTCGCTGCGCTACTGTAGGTACAGTATTATTTTGTTTTTATTTGGTAATAATTGTCCAATCGTTGACTAATTAGGCTTAAAACGTTCGTCTTGTAAAGTACAATCAAACTGTGCAATTAGTTTTTGATTTCGTCAATATATAGTACTCCATGTATGTACCGCAAGTTTGATGTGACAGAGAATCTTCTTTTTATATAGTGCTAAATTCTGGAATTTGGGGCAACTAAACATGGCCTTATTAGGAATTCACACACACACACGCTGACGACTTCCAAGTTGCAGGCCAACCAGGATGAACGATGATATGACTATATGAGCGTCGGACTAAACAAATCGGGCATCCTAACCGCCGCCGCGCACGGAGACGGAATATTGTAACCTTGTCCACTAATCTACTCATGCAGCAGCCGATGGATGGATCCATGATCGAGCTAGCTAATCGATCGATCCAGCGATTAATTAAAATTCCCGGCATGTCGTCTCTGAGCTACTCGGTCTGGCCGCTGGCCGGACAACAGGCAACACAGTGGCCTGCACTGCACTGCACACTGCATACTGCATGCAGCATGTCTGCCAAGTGAACCCAGCAGCCGGAACCTTCTGGTTTTATTGGCCCTATCCCATGCGAAGAGAAGCAGAGCCGCATCCTTTTGTGACAGCAATGAGCTCCATCAGCCGTTGCGACAAATGCAAGGATCTCTCTCCACCCAGTCAATTGATCCTTGTTTGGACAATAATCGTTGAGGAATGAATGAAGTGAGAGCTACTTTTTCCGGGGAAAAACAAGAAGTTGACACTACTAGTAACCTGCAGGCAGATTGGATGGACTGGAATATTGATGGGATAGAACAGACAGGACCGCTGCCGTGGGCCCGGCTTTACATACTCGGCTCAAGGCCTGTTTAGATTCCAAAAATTTTCACCCTAAAGTGTCCTATCGAATCTTGCGACACATGCATGAAGTACTAAATGTAGACGAAAAATAAAACTAATTGCACAGTTAGGTGAGAAATCGTGAGACGAAACTTTCGAACCTAATTAGTCCATAATTAGATACTAATTACCAAATACAAACTAAAACGCCATGCAGCCCGCGGCCCGCCGGCCCGGCCCGTGGCCCGTTGTTTTGGCCCGGCCCGAGCCCGGCCTGGCCCGGTGGCCGCCGTGCCCGTGCTGGCCCGGCCCGAGACACCGGGCCATGCCTGGGCCGCCGGCCTGGCCCGTGGCACGGCACGAGCACGACACGGTGCATGATGCGGCCCGGTGGCGGCCCGGTTGGAGAAACGGCCCACGAAGGCAGGCCGCCGGCCCACCCCATGCACCCGGCACCCCGCACCCCGCTCCCCTTGGCCCTCGTCGTATATAAGCCGTCCGGCCGCGGCGCATCCCCCTCCCAAACCCTAACCTAATCCTCTTCCTCTCCCCCGCAGCGGCTCTCTCAGTCTCTCGCTCTCAGCCTCTCGCTCCGCTCTCCCATTCTCGATCCAGATCCACCGCCGCCGACGCCGACGTTCGTCCGTCCTCCCCGTCACCGGTGAGCGGTGACCGCGCCGACGCTCCTCCCTGGTCCCTGCTTCCCCGCCGTCTCCACCTCCCTCCTTTTCCTCTACTCTCACTCCCTCACTCCCCTCTAAGTGAACCATGTGAGTGTTCATGGCAGTCCCTCCTCCTCCACCACCTCGCCATCGATTATAATCCGTGTCTGTCTGTCTCATCCGCTGCTTGGCTGGCCTCTTCATCACCGGCACCGGGCTCTGGGTACACAGGTTGGACTTCTTCCCTAACCCTAACCCTAGATCTGTCATTTGTTCTTCTTCTTCTCACTTCTTCTTCGTCTTCTTCTCACTTCTTCTTCTTCTTCTTCTTCAGTTCTTCACTTCTTCTTCTAACTTCTTCTTCTTGCGTGCAGGTTGGCGCCTAACGCCGCATCTTCCTCCTCTGAAGTAGACATGGCCAGGCCGCCCAAGCGCCCGTTGAGGGGTGGTGCTGGTGCTGCTGGAGGTCGAGGTCGGGCACGGCTGTCCGGCTCGTCCGCGGGCGGTTTTGGCCTCACAACGCGGGGGGAGAATCAGCATCCCCTCGGCGACGGCGAGGACCAGGCGCCGTACGCGGATGACCTGCTGGAAGTTGAGGACAATGACGACATACGTGATGATGCAGCCGGTCTGTTCGGCGTCGACCTCGGTGACGGCAACCAGCCCATCGATGTCGATGGCGACGATGACGATGGTGGAGTTGAGGTATCCACTGACACTCATGGTACCTCCTCTGGTAAGAAAGTTTCTGTTGTTTGGGATTACTTCCATGAGATTAAGGAGAAGGGAATTCGAGTACATTCCATCTGTAAACATTGTCATGCGCGATACACTGCTCGATCGGCCGCTGGCACTAGCCATTTGAGACGGCACATGAATTCTTGTATGAAAAAATGTGATCAGGCTAGTCTTGTCCGGTCTAAGCTTGCTCTGAATCTTGATGGTTTGAACGATTGGGTGTATGATCCTTTGATTGCTCGCACTGAGTTGTGCCGTTTGATTGCTAGGCTAGACCTTCCTTTAGGGATAGGTGAGATTGATGCTTGGGAGGATTACATTAAGTGTGCTCATAATCCTCTGTTCCAAAAGGTTTCTAGGTAGACCACCACTAGAGATATGTCTAAACTGTTTGATGAACAACGTGATATGCTTATGAAATCTATGTTGCCTGCTGCATCTTCTGTTTCTTTGACATCTGATATTTGGTCTGGTAATGCTAAAGAGGATTATATATCTGTGGTTGCTCATTATGTTAGTGCTGATTGGGAGTTACAGAAAAAAGTAATTGGTTTAAGGCTGATTGATGTTTCACATTCTGGTGATAACATTGCTGATAGGATTGCTAGTGTGGTTGAGGAGTTTGGTTTGATAGACAAGGTATTTTCTGTGTCTCTAGACAATGCTTCTGCTAATTCTAGGGCATATGAGATTTTGCAGCCTATGTTCTTTGGTTATTTGGGTTCTTATCCTGCAGCTACCCCCATTGATCCTAACAAGGTGCAGTACTTGCTTATGCATCAGCGTTGTGCATGCCATATCATCAATCTTATTGTTAAATCTGGCATGAAGAGGTTGAAACCTTATACTGAAGATTTTAGAACTGCAATAAGTTTTTTAAATTCCTCTAATCAAAGAATTGCATTGTTTAAAAACTACTACAAGGCTCAGGGTCTTAGACCTAGGAAGTTTGGCTTGGACATAGATGTTAGATGGAATTCTACTTTTTTATGCTCAAACATTTGCTGCCATACAAAGAAGTCTTTGATGTGTTTATTACCTCTAATTATGGTTCTACTTTGTTGACTGCACATCATTGGCATGTTGCTGAACAAATAATGATATTCCTGGAACTCTTCTATAACTCTATTGTTGTGCTGTCTGGGGTTTATTATCCCACAACTCCACTTGTTTTGCACCATATGCTTGACATGGCTGAACATTTGCAAAATTCTGAAAGAGATGCTAATTTTAGAATGATTGCTACTCCTATGAAGCTTAAATTCTTTAAATATTGGGAAAAATTCCACTCATTTATTCATATGCATTCATTCTTGATCCTAGAGCTAAGATGAAAGGGTTCTTTAATGTGCTTGAATTGCTTGCTAGGGCAACTGGATGCATTTATAGTTCATACTATGCTGATGTAAAAGATGAATTGTATAAATTGTTTGGCAATTATGAACAGAAATTTGGTGCAGTGAGGTCTCAGAGGGTTTCAATCCCTTCAGCTCATACTGGTAAGACAAAACAGGCATGGGAAAGGATCTTTGGAGGTCCTGGTGATTCCCCTGTCTCTTCTTCCCCCTTAGCTCATACTCCATCTGTTGTTAGTGAGCTCAAAGCATACTTGGACAGTGACCCTGTCACATGTTATGAGGAATCCTTTGACATACTCCTCTGGTGGCGTGACCACAAGCTAACTTATCCAATCCTGTCTATTATGGCTCGAGATATTATGTCTGTCCCTATGTCTACTGTCTCTTCTGAGTCCTGTTTCAGCTGTACATCCAGGATACTCAAAGATCGGTGGCGGCGCTTGTTGCCTGAGCATGTTGAGATGCTCACCTGCATCAAGGACTGGGAGCAAGGTGCAAGAAGAGAACAACATACACCTGAGGACCTAGACCTTGAGGAGGCATTCAAGAACCTCTTCCTCGATGAACAAGGCGAAGGCAGCGGCTCCGGCAGTGTTAGCGGCAGTGGCGGTACTGCTGGTGCTGCTGGTGGATAGAAGAAGAAGAAGAGAAGATGAGAGGTAGTCACTCAACATTCAAGTTCCATTTTGCATCTTTTCTTTGCATTCAAGTACTGCTGGTACTAACATTGCTTTGCTTGCAGGAACTTTTGGTGTGCTGGAATGAGTCACTATGATCAATGAAGGAAGAACTTTATATCTACGGCATGGTTGAGTACATGCTCTCCCTAGCTACCAACAGAAGGCTTGAACCTTGAAAGGCTTGAAAGGTACAGTAAGATTGCTCTCATCGTTGCTAGCATTGTCTTCTCACTGGTTTTTGGAACCTGGCCAGTGGCCATGACAGCCGCGCGCCATTGCCACGAAAGCCAAGAGACGAACTCACCTCGAGCGGGCGCGGTGGAGGGCCATGGGCACGCACGGTGGAGGGCCGCACGAGGTCGTCGGCGCGAGGTCGTCGGCGGTGGAGGGCCGCACGAGGCGAGGCGTGGGCTCCGGTGTCACGGACTGCGGCGCGAGGAAGAAGAGAGAAAGGGCGGCGGTGTTCGATGAGGAAGAAGAGGAGGGGGTCGATCTATGCTAGGCACTGGTGGTTATATACCAGGGAGATTTACTCCCGGTGCCAGCCACCAGCCGGGAGTAAAGGTCCTTTACTCCCGGTGCGTATTACCAACCGGGAGTAAAGGTCCCTTTACTCCCGGTGAGTGTTACCAACTGGGAGTAAAGGTATACCTTTATTCCCGGTTGGTAACACGCACCGGGAGTAAAGGGTTTTTTGGCGGGCCACGAAACTGCAGCCCACCTTTACTCCCGGGTGGGCTTCCCACCTGGGAGTAAAGGTGGCCTGCAGTTTCGTTTCCCGGCTGTTTTGAGCAAATTTTTTTAATAGAAATATGGATTTTCTTGTTAAATACATAGTAAATTAAATATGGATTTTCTTTTTCTTTATTGCACATAGGAAAAATGTATAACCTAACTTTTTTATTTTTTGTTATAATTATAAAACATAATATAACTGATATTTATTATTTCGTTAATGCAAAAAAGTAGTGTTTAATTAAAATTATAAAAACTATTGGTTTTGGACAGGAAATTTGTTTTCACATCATTTTAATGTTAATATTTTAATTTTTCATCACTCAATATCCTAATTTAACTTTTCGAGAGAGAAATCCCACCAAATCAAACATTGATTTAATTTGAAACACGACATAATAAACATCTGAATTCACAATTATTACATAATATCTCAAACACACACTACATTAAATCACTATATCATCAAGTGGGCACAACAGTGAACTTCTTCTTTATGTATGTCCCTTGGTTATGATCGCGTCGTAACCATGGAGTGTCCTCATCATTTACCAAGATGCTAGGGTCTTTGTTCACTTTGAAGGGCGGAATTCGGTCATACTTTTCATAATCTTCTGACATGTCCGACTTGTCCTCAATTCCCACGATGACTCTTTTCCCTGAAAGAACTATGTGGCGCTTTGGCTCTTTGGTTGAGTCATTATCGTTTTCCCTCTTTTTGATTTGGTAGACATATCATTGACATAGAACACCTGATTCACATCCTTGGCAAGGACGAATGGTTCGTCTTTGTACCCAATATTACTAAGGTCTACTGTTGTCATTCCATACTCGTTGTCTACTATTACCCCACCTCCGGTCACCTTGACCCATTGGCACTTGAACAATGGGATCTTCAAAGTAGGTGCATATTCTAGTTCACATATTTTATCTATGCGGCCATAATATGTCTGCTTATTCCCATTTAGGTCTGTGGCATCTATGCGGACACCACTATTTTGGTTGGTACTCCTTTTATCTTAGGCTACTGTGTAGAATATGTTCTCATTTATCTCGTACCCTTTGTATGTTACGATATGCCATGATGGTTGCATAGCCAATAAATACAGTTGCTCATGGATGCTCTCATCACCTTGACATTTTTTTCGCAACCAACCGCTGAAAGTTTCCATGTGCTTATGCGTAATCCAAGCTTCAGTGTTCCCTGGAAACTCGGATCGTAAGAGATCCTTGTGTGTTTCAATATACGGATCTACCAAAGAGGAGTTCTATAGAACTATGTAGTGCGCTTTATTGAAATAATCATCCTCCGTACCAATATATGTTTTCCTCCCTAGTGTCCCCTTTCCGCTTAGTCTCCCCTCATGTCTCGATTCAGGAACACCAATCGAGTCAAGGTCAGGAATAAAGTCAACACAGAACTCAATGACCTCTTCTGTTCCATAGCCCTTGGCGATGCTTCCTTCTGGGCGAGCACGGTTGTGAACATATTTCTTTAGGACTCCCATGAATCTCTCTAAGGGGAACATGTTGTGTAGGAACACAGGACCGAGAATGAAAATCTCCTTAACTAGGTGAACTAGGAGGTGTGTCATGATATCAAAGAAGGAAGGAGGGAACACCAACTCAAAGCTAACGAGACATTGAACCACATCATTCTGTAGTTTAGCTAGATCAGTTGGATCAATTGCCTTCTGAGAAATTGCAGTGAGGAATGCACATAGCTTCACGGTGGCTAGACGTACATTTGGAGGTAGAATTCCTCTTAATGCAACTAGAAGTAATTGCGTCATGAGAACGTGACAGTCATAGGACTTTAAGTTACAGAATTTGTTCTCTGGCACATTTATAATACCCTTTATATTCGAGGAGAATCCAGATGGTACCTTGATGTTGTTTAAGCATTCAAACATGATTTCCTTCTCCTCTTTGCTTAGAGTGTAGCTGGCAGGACGTAAGTAATAGCATCCATCATCTGTCTTCTCTGGATGCAGGTTGTCTCTTTCTCTCAAACAACGCAGGTCCTATCATGCTTTAAATGTGTCCTTAGGCTTTCCATACACACCCATGAAGCCTAGCAGGTTCACACAAAGATTCTTCGTCAGGTGCATCACGTCGATCGAGCTATGGACCTCTAGGACTTGCCAATAGGGTGGGTCCCAAAATATGAACTTCTTCTTCCACATGGGTGCGTGACCGTTAGCGTCGTTCAGAATAGGTTGGCTGCCATATCCTTTTCCAAAGACGACTTTCACATCATTGACCATATCGAGTACATCCTCACCGGTTTGGTTGCGAGGCTTGGTCAGGTGGTCTGCCTTCCCTTTAAAATGCTTGCCTTTCTTTCTTACGGGGTGATTTGCAGGAAGAAATCGACGATGGCCACGGTACACGACCTTTCGACATTTTTTCAAGAATACACCTCTAATATCACTGAAGCAGTGTGTGCATGCATTATATCCCTTGTTTGACTGTCCTGAAAGATTACTTAGAGCAGGCCAATCATTGATTGTTACGAACAACAATGCTCGTAGATCAAAGTGTTCATGTTTGTACTCATCCCACACACGTACACCTTCTTTATTCCACAAAATGAGAAGTTCGTCAATAAGTGGTCTCAGGTACACATCGATGTCATTGCCAGGTTGCTTTAGGCCTTGGATGAGCACAGGCATCATAATGAACTTTCGCTTCATGCATAACCAAGGAGGAAGGTTGTAGATACTTAGAGTAACAGGCCAAGTGCTATGACTACTGTTCTACTCTCCAAAAGGATTGATACCATCTGTACTTAAAGCAAACCTTAAGTTTCTTGCGTCATTTGCAAACTCCGGGAATTCTCTATCGATTGCTCTCCACTGGGACCCATCAGTAGGGTGTCTCAACATATTGTCTACCTTACGGTCTTCTTTGTGCCATCGCAACAATTTTGCATGTTCTTTGTTTCTGAATAGACGTTTCAAGCGTGGTATTATAGGAGCATACCACATAACCTTGGTAGGGATTTTCTTCCGCGGACGTTCACCCTCAACATCACCAGGGTCATCTCGCCTGATCTTATACTGCGATGCATGGCATACCGGGCATACATCCAATTTCTCATACTCTTTGCCACGGTACAGGATGCAGTCATTAGGACATGCATGTATCTTCTCGATTTCTAGCCCCATAGGACAGACAACTTGTTTTGCTTCGTAGGTAGTGGTGGGCAATTCATTGTCCTTCAGAAGCATCTTCTTTTGAATTTTTAGTAACTCTCCAAATCCCTTGTCAGATACACCATTCTTTGCCTTCCATTACAGCAATTCTAGTGTGGTTCCCAACTTTTTCTGCCCCGCATCACAAGTTGGGTACAACAATTTGTTGTGATCTTTTAGCATCCGCTCGAACTTGATCTTCTCCTTTTCACTTTCACATTCTCTTTGTGCGTCACGAATGACCTAACAAAGATCATCAGCAGGCTCATCTTCTATGGCTACCTCTTCTTCAGCTTCTCCCATTGCAGTATCATTGAAGCACGCACCATCGGGAATAATATCATTGTCGTCCCATTGTTCTTCTTCACCTTCTCCCATTACAACGCCGGTTTCTCCGTGCTTCGTCCAACAAATATAGTTTGGCATGAAACCCGACTTGAACAAGTGTGATTGAAGAGTCCTTGAGCAAGGATATTCCACCGTATTCTTACATATGGCACATGGGCAGCACATGAAACCGTCGCGTTTGTTTGCCTCGGCCGCACGTAACAAAGAATGCACGCCGTCAATGAACTCTTGGGAGCGGCGATCAGCATTGTACATCCAATGCCGGCTCATCTGCATTACATGACATAAATACCATATTAAAACCTAGATCATAATTAATTATTTATACAACATGTGTGCCACCACAAAAGGTACAAATTTATGAAAGCATCGCTACAATGTAGATAATCCCTAACTACCACTAAAAGAACTAAAGCTAAAATACATTTCAGGAGCACAAGGATTTCACGACCAATCTCAACTAAAACAGACAGATCCCCCGATTGTGCAACATCTTTGGGCTTCTTCGGCTGGATCACTGCCTCATTAGCCGCCAGTATCTGCCTGTTGTGCAAGATATTTTTGCACGAGTTCAACATACTCTTCCTCCTAGTAGAAGCCTGAACATCGTCCACTGCCATCCCACTGAAATTAAAATAAAAAATTAGAACTTTAATCACAACCATCATGAAAATAGGTATAAACTAACCATAATCATTAAATACGATAAAATAACTCACATTGCGATCCGGACACTTGTAGAAGATACGATCCTTGTTGGGACCCTCCTTCTTCACTCGGTACTCCATCACAATCTTCGTCTCATCACGACACTTGCCGCATGGAATGAGAGGGAGGCCCGGCCTAAGTCGCTTTGGAAACCCATGAGAGGCCGAGGACCCGGAAGCAGTTGCCATCTACTCTCTATACTCATTTTTTAATACACTATAAATTTCTCATTTTATAAATAAATAAAATTAAGAAACTATAAAATTATCTATATCTCTAAACAATGATATTTTTAATGGTCATTGTGTTCTCGTCTTTTACTGCGGCAGGTAAGTAATTCACATGATATTTCCGCAAATTAACAGAAGAATGGGAGTGTACACACATAACAATCGATTATCGTTTATATTTATATATATACTACGTTTGGGTACGGTGATTGACAGACTACTGCGACGATATCGGGACGTGTGAATAAATAACCATCAGTACTAGTTGACCTTGCTTACGTGATCATCTCGGCGAGCATTTCTCCACCGGACGGCACCGTACTTGGCTATGGAAGAGCTCCGATTCTACGAGGAAGGGAACACGGTCTTCCACGACCGTTGCCGCTCTCTCTCGTAGAATCAAAGCTCCTCCTTGACGTCCGTTACCGCTCGGCAGAGAACATGCTCACCGAAATAAACACGGTCCGCTAGTTCAACTAGCTACTTTAACCTTCCTTCATGTAAATATGCAAGCTTGAAGTGATTTTGAGCTCAAATTGCTTACAAATGAAAAAACCCACAATAAAGAACCATATATATATATGGTGAACAAAATGGGATAAGACAATGATGAAACATGAGAGTATGAAGTTGGTAACCTTTAGAACCGAAGAATCGATGGAGGAATCAAAGAAATCGATGGAGGAATCGAAGAATGGATGGAGAAAGAGCAAGAACACTGCTTAAATTTGAACTTAAGCTCTCGGGAGGGCTCGGGGAGGAAGAAGACGGCCAGCAGGATTTATAGCTCAAAAACATGTTTTAATAAATAACCATCCGTACTAGTTGATCTTGCTTACGTGATCATCTCGGTGAGCATTTCTCCACCGGACAGCACCGTACTTGGTCAAGGAAGAGCTCCGATTCTACGAGGAAGGGAACACGGTCTTCCATGACCGTTGCCGCTCTCCCTCGTAGAATCAAAGCTCCTCCTTGATGTCCGTTACCGCTCGGCAGAGAACATGCTCGTCGAGCTGAACACAATCCGCAAGTTCAACTAGTACGGATTTTCTATAATTTTCTAACTATTTTCTAAGTTTTTCATTTCATAAAAAGTTAAAATAAAATGTTTAGTCGCGGAGTCCATTGAAATGACCATATTTTGACCTAGCAACGCATTGTCAATTGTCATTGCGTTGCATTGCACCCCGGACCGGACTCCGGACAATAAAATACTATGGTCGATCGATGCCGTTCTTTGTCGTACAGTCGCACGGCGACGGCCGACGGACCCGTTCAACCACCAAATCTGATAGGCCCGGCTGTTCGGGCGTATCGTCAAAAGAGAACGGCTTTGCTTTCTATTGCACGGCCTTGCATTGCATCTGTCATACCAGTCGGAGGCACTAGTCCCTATACTCATTTTTTAATACACTATAAATTTCTCATTTTATAAACAAATAAAATTAAAAAACTCTAAAATTCTCTATATCTCTAAACAATGAAGTGTGCTATGCATGCTATAAATGAACGGTGAATACTAGTTTTTAATAGCTACTTTAACCTTCCTTCATGTAAATATGCAAGCTTGATGTGATTTTGAGCTCAAATTGCTTACAAATGAAAAAAACCACAATAAAGAACAATATATATATATAGTGAACAAAATGAGATAAGACAATGGTGAAAAATGAGAGTATGAGATTGGTAACTTTTACAACTGAAGAATCGACGGAGGAATCGAAGAAATCGACGGAGGAATCGAAGAATGGATAGAGGAACAATGGAGGGAGCAAGAACACTAGTGCAGTGAGCTTTAAAATGTGCTGAGCTCGGGCTCGGGGAGGAAGAAGGAGACGGCCGATATAAAGGGGGGACCTTTAGTCCCGGTTAGTGGCTCCAACCGGGACTAAAGGTCCCTCCCAACGGCTCCTGCGGTGGCAGAGACCTTTAGTCCCGGTTGGAACCACCAACCGGGAGTAAAAGTCTACCTTTAGTCCCGGTTGGTGGTTCCAACCGGGACTAAAGGTCCCTGCCACCTCTGTCTGGCGCAGTAGCCGTTGGGAGGGACCTTTAGTCCCGGTTGGAGCCACCAACCGGGACTAAAGGTATCTCTAGTTCTGGGCGTAAAAAATGCCGGGACTAGAGCCCATTTTGGCCGAGGATCAAAGGTCTGTTCTCTACTAGTGTATGGGATGGGAGTACCCATTGCCATCACTACTCTCTTACTTCTTTTTTTGCTTCTTCTTTGACTTCTAGATTTGTCGCACTCAAATCCAATGCAACAAACTCTGTTTGGTTGGAGCCGTGCCTATCCTTATCTGGTAGGAGCTGTCTACGTCGACTATTGGGCGCAAAGTGTAGGAAATCGAGCGTTTGGGTATCCTCACAAAGTTGCCTGGCTATAATCACCATGCGGCATCATCTTAGCCTTTTCTCCACTCATTTTCCTCTTTCCTCTCTCCCATAGGCCACAAATCCTTTCCCATGCTTTTTCTGAATTAGGGTATGAGTGCAGGCTAAATTACTTAACCATGGATACGTTAATGGGCAAAAAACCTTACCTATTGGGTTCATAGCTCTGCACTACTCAAACCCATAAACCCATAGGTATATATATACCCGACATGCAACTATAATTTAAAGCCTTCCTAACCTAATGTACTCCAAAACATGATCCAACAAACACAGCTAGTGCCATATACATACCATTTTTTGTTTACATCTGTTACATATTTGTAGTTCTATTATTTGCTCATATAATCGTAGTTTAACGCATTTGTGCATTTCTTCTCGGTTATGGGGAACCCGTGGGTACTTGCTACCCACATGAGCAAGGGTATGGGCAAACAATTGTACCCGCACATGGGGATGGGTTTCTTAGCAGACAAAAAAATATGATGAATATGGATATGAGTGGGTGATCGATACCAATCTGGTACAAATCCATTGTCAAGTAGCGCAAACAAAATAGGAGCATGGAGAATTTGAAAATAAACTAGGGCCAACTTCATTTGCACAGGGACCAAAAATTAACAATTAGAAATATGAAGTCAGGTCAATGGCACGATTATCCCCTAATACTTACTCCATTCTAAATTATAGTACGTTTTGGCTTCTCTAGACACATTGTTTTAACTATATATGTATACATAGTATGTATCTAAGTGCATAACAAAAGCTACCTATCTAGAAAAGCCAAAATACCTTATAATTTGAAATAGAGGGAGTATTTAAGAATTATACGAGTAGATCGGTCTTCAAATTAGTTCCATAAAAATTATACATTTACTTTAGCCTATAAACCTATATTAGAACAAAAAGAACTAGCCAAAAATTATATTGTACAGACCATATATTGTCTAAAATTTTAATTATTGACCGGAACTGAGGGAGCATTATATATTGGGTGAATTCTATGAATTGCAATGGCAATGTGTTCCTTGTTGAAGTTCGGTCTAGACGCTCAGTGAAGGCGTCCACGTTCGACAGCATGGCAGAAAAGGGTGCCCGATGACATCTTGTGCCAAACGACTGACGAAGCACTTTTGTTACATACTTGCTAATGATATTTCCATGTGGTCCGGGGTTCTCTCTATGTTCTGTGCTGATCGGCAGTAGACATTAGGTAAGCTAAGCTACACATGCAACTATGCAAGCATCCAAAAGAGCAGAACAAGTGGAGTGACGAGAGTAAAGTGCAGAGTGGGTGCAAGTTTGGAAGGTACCGCGTACGCACTAGTGCAGGAGTGAGCATCAGTCTCGGTTGAAAAACCCCTTTAGTCGCGGTTTCCCAACCGAAATTGTGAATCGGGGACTAAAGGCCCCCCTTCTTGGGTCAGGGAACCGGGACTGAAAGGGGATCTTTAGTCTCGGTTAGTAATACCAACCGGGATGAAATGAGGCTTCAGACCCTGCCCCGAGTCTAACACATTTAGTTCCGGTTGGTGTTGCTAACCGGTACTAAAGGTACTTTTTTTCTTTTTCTTTTATGGTTTCTTTACAATTCAATTCTATTTTGTTCTAATTAGCTTTTCGCATATGAATTCTACGTTGCTAATATACGTCCATACGTATAAGTTTCTATTCGAACATTATACATAAATAACGCACAAAAATATATGAAACTATACAAATATTTCAAAAGCTTGTACATAGAATATGTACATAAGCTAACAAAAGCTTGTATTCATGTACTTAGGATTACATTCAATCCTAATCTTCATCACGGCTGGGAACTATTTTTCTTCCGTCATAGTAGTACACGCCACTGGGATTTAAGACTTGGTCATTAAGAAATCCTGCTAATGACTCTTGAATTGCTTTGATCTGATCACTTCGTATGACCTTTTGCTTCCTCCATTCATGCTTCAATTCAAACGAAAGAAAATGTAAGAATATATATGATTAGTGTATGTATATATCAACACAATGATAATAAAATAAATTGTATATATTGTTTACGTACTTCGATGATCTCTTCACTTGCTTTCAACAAGTACTTCATGAGGAACTCGCAAACGTAGTATCCACATGAGTTGTTCCCCAGTTTCTACTTTGGACACCACTTTACGAGAAAAAAAGATTCATCAACCAATCAAGCATGGTAAAATGAATTGAACTAAATAAAGATGCACATACCTATCTAGTACTTACAGGGTATTTGAGAATATCCAGAGGCACCTTCCAATTACCATGGTGTTTCTTAGTGAACTTTACCGAAGCACTGCCAAGAAATGTGGTGTATGGAGTTATTCCCCATGATATCAATAAAATGGCGTAAGAGGTTAGGGGCTGTTTGGCTTGGCTCTAGAGCCAAACTCCAGGCTAGAGCTGGCTCTAGCTAGCCAAACACCCCAACTCCAAAAAAAAAGTTGGAGTAGCCGAACTCCATGGAGTTGTTGGAGCTCTAGTTCATTCTCTTGGAGCACCTCTTTTCTAGCTCCAGAACCCTCTGAAATAGACCTAGACATAGAGTTCCAAGGAAATTACCCATGTTTGCCATCGATTACACACTCCAACTCAGCGAACTATTATTTCTCTTATGTTCTGACCTCCCCCAACCCTATCCCGCACCTGTACTCGGCCCGACGCTCGCCCACTCGACGACGCCGCCCCCACGCTTGCCCAACTCGCCCATGCGGTCGCCGCCGCTCTCAAGCTCGCCCACCCCGCCGGTCGCCACTGCCACCTCGTCTCCATTCCCCCGCCGACGGCGTCCTCGGCGCAAGATTCAGTGAGCGGACTCAGCGTGGGCTCCTTCGACCTGCTCCGTCACGGCTTCAGTGCGGGCTCCTGCAAGCAACCCCGGCATGGGCGCGGAAGCGCCGCCCTGCCTAGGCTCGAGAGCGGGCGAGTGAAAGCTCTAGTTTGGTTTTATCAAAGTAATTGTGAGATAGGTAGCACTACTCCAAGTGATGAAGCAATGGTGAAGATCATGATGATGGTGATGGCATGGTGATGATCAAATGCTTGAACTTGAAAAGAAGAAAGAGAAAAACACAAAGCTCCAAACAAAGGTATAATTTGTAGGAGCTATTTTGTTTTGGTGATCAAGACACTTAGAGAGTGTGATCACATTTAGGATCGATAGCCATACTATTAAGAGGGGTGAAACTCGTATTGGAATGCGGTTATCAAAGTGCCACTAGATGCTCTAACTCATTGCATATGCATTTAGGATCTAGTGGAGCGCTAACACCCTTGAAAATGTTTGTGAAAATATGCTAACACATGTGCACAAGGTGATACACTTGGTGGTTGGCACATTTGATCAAGGGTGGTGAAGTTTAGGTGCAAGGGTAAGAAACTCCACCGGCGGAGTGTCCGCCCGTAGAGTGCGGACAGTCCGACAGTGCCACTGGCGCCCTAGACAGAAAAGACGGAGGTCACTGGAAGTGACCGGACGCTAGGTCGCTCTACGACTGGATGCTGGCAGGGTGCGTCCGGTCAGTGCTAACGTACACTAACGTGAGGCGTACAGAAGAGACGTTGAGTGACCGGACGCTGGGTGAGTCCGGTCGGGCATGACCGGACGCGTCCGGTCGTGGAAATTCGCGTTTGGAACCTTACTGGAAATGACCGGACGCTGGGGTCCAGCGTCCGGTCACTTTCTAACTAACGCGTTCGGTCATCTCTTGACCATTGAGATCAGACGACTCCTATTGAACGCAGTGTGACACGTGGCTGACATCGGGCGACCGGATGCTGGGTCCAGAGTCCGGTCAGTGTGACCGGAGCATCCAGTCACCTCGATCAGTGCCCAGTGAAGGGGTACAACGGCTCTATTTCATGGGGGCTTCTATTTAAGCCCCATGGCCTGGCTCAAGCTCTCTCTCTTGGCCATTTTCATTGACATAGCAACCTTGTGAGCTTAGCCAAAGCCCTCCCACTCATCTCCATCATTGATTCATCATCATTGTGAGATTGAGAGAGAATCCAAGTGCATTGCTTGAGTGATTGCATCTAGAGGCACTTGGTGTTCGTGTTTCGCTGCGGGTTTCACTTGTTTCTCTTGGTGGTTGCCGCCACCTAGACGGCTTGGAGCAGCGAGGATCGTTGAGCAGAGGTTGGTGATTGTCTCTGGCTCCGATCGTGGTGATTGTGAGGGGTCTTGTGACTTCTCCGGCGGAGCGCCAAAAGGTAACTCTAGTGGATTGCTCGTGTCATTGAGTTACCTCACTTGTGGGTAGGTTCTTGCGGTGTCCAATTGTGTGGACGAGGTTCGTGCAACATCTCTTAGCCGCCGAACCACCAAGTGTTGGTCGACACAATAGGGACTAGCGTGCCGGCAAGCACGTGAACCTTAGGAGAAAAATTGGTTGTCTCTTGCCCTTTGGTATTCTCCCGGTGATTGATTTGGTTTTCATATTGTGATTGGTTCACTCCTCTACACGGCGGTATAATCACTATACTCACTCATTTATATTCTTGTAAACTAGTTGTGGCAAGCTCTTTAGTGTAATTAGAATTGAGAGCTTGCTTTGGTATTTTAAGTTCATCTAGTGGAGCTCTTTAGAGTAGCAAGTTTGAGAGGTCTTAGTGAGTAGTAACATTGCAAGTTGTGTGCCTAGTAATCATTGCAACTAGAATTGTAGGATAGATGGCTTGCAACCCTTGTAGAGCTAGAGCAAGTTTGCATTTCGCTATTTGTCATACTAATCAAATTGCTCTAGTTGATTTGTAGATTTTTAAATAGGCTATTCACCCCCCCTCTAGCCATATTAGGACCTTTCAAGTGGTATCGGAGCCGTGGTCACCGTTTGATTAAAGGCTTTACAACCTCGGTGTCAAATTATGGCTCAAGTTGTGTTCAACCATGTGGGGGGTAAACCACCGTTCTTTGATGGCACATGCTATGATTATTGGAAGAGAAAGATGAGGATGTATCTTGGTTCAATCAATGATCAAGTATGGGAAGTGACCGAGAATGACTATGCTATCATTGATCCCGATGATCCCATCAACCAAGATAAGATCAACAAGCAATGCAATACACTAGCTCTCAACACTGATATACAATGCCATCGATTCCAAGGTGTTTGAGCAAATCAAGGATTGTGAAAGAGCAAATGAGGTGTGAAAGAGATTGGAGGAAACATATGAGGGCACACCGGCGGTGAAGAGTGCCAAGTTGTATATCCTCAAGGATAAATTGACAAGCTTCAAGATGAAGGAAGATGAGAGCATTCCGGAGATGTTCCATCATTTGCAAGTGATTGTCAATGATTTGAAGGCATTGGGAGAGAAGATCAAGGATGATGATGTCTCTCATCGGTTCTTGATGTGCCTACCTCCAAGATTTGAGATGTTGAGATTGCTCATCATAAGAGGAGGATTGAAGGAGATTACCCCCAACCAAGTACTAGGTGATGTCATGACCCAAGAGACATACCATGTGGAAAGGGAGGGGATGACAAGGATGACAAGAAGGAAGAAGAAGACAAGAAGAAGAGTATAGCATTCAAGGCTAGCTCATCATCATCCAAGAACAAGGGCAAGTCCAAGAAAGAATCAAGTGATGGTGATGATCTTAGTGATATTGATGATGAAGCTATGGCCCTCTTTGTCCGTAAGATGGGAAAATTCATGAAGAAGAAGGGCTATGGTGCAAGAAAGAGAAGAGATCACACCAAATGCAAAGAATATGTGAGAAGATGCTACAATTGCAAGAGCCCCTGATCATGTTGTAGCAAATTGTCCCTACAATAGTGACAATGATGAGGATGAGAAGAAGAAGCTCAAAAAGGATAAGAAAGAAAAGAAGGAGAAGAAGGAGAAGAGAATGACCTTCCAAAAGAAGAAGAAAGGTGGAGGCTATGTGGTCACATGGGATAGTGATGGCTCTTCGGATAGTGATAGCTCTAGTGATGATGACAAAAAATCTATCAAGAGAGCACTAGCAAGCATCGCCATCAACTGACAAGCTCTCCATCTTCGACACTTCATCGACATGCCTCATGGCAAAGCCTACCAAGGTAAAATATGATGTGAGTGATGATGATGAATGTGAAAGTGATACTTGTAGGAATGATGATAATGATGATGATGAGGATGAGAAGTACACCAAGGAAGAACTCTTGGACATGTGTGAGCAAGTGCACGCTTGCAATGAGATGAAGAGAAAGTAGTGCAAAGAATTACGCAAGAAGGTAAAATTTCTTGAGCAATCCTTTGATGAGCTCAATGCCACTCATGAGAGGCTAATGGAAGCCCATGAGAAGCTTGACAAAGCTCACTCTAAGCTTGAAAAGGCTCACTCCTCTCTCATTGAGCAAGTCAAAGTGGAGGAAGCCAAGAAGGAGCAAGTGATCATATCATGTGACGTGGGACTAACATGTGATCTTATTGATGAATCTATTTTTGTTGCTCCCACTAACATTTCTTGTAGCACGACCACTTCCACTTCACCCTTGAGTGATGGTCTCACTTGTGAAAACTCACTAAAAGTGGAAAATGAGACCCTCAAAAAGGAGGTGAATGAGCTCACTCGTGCCTTAGGCAATGCCTATGGTGGAGATGCCCACTTGCTAAAGTTCTTGGGTAGCCAAAGGTTTTCTCTCAACAAAGAGGGATTAGGCTTTACCCCCAAGAAAGGCAAGGCGGCCTTTGTCACTTCCCAAAGCTAGCTTTGTGAAGGGCAATGGTTGGTTTTGCAATAGATGCAAGCAAGTTGGGCATATAGAGCAATATTGCAAGATTAACAAGAACAAGCTACCTAATGTATCCTCAATTAAATTTGATTCTTGTTACATGCTTTTTAAGGGTGCTAATGGTGTGAAGGCTAAGTTCATTGGTACACCAATTGTGGGCCCAAAGAAGAAGGCCATTTGGGTACCAAAGACCTTGGTAACTAACCTACAAGGACCCAAGCAAGTTTGGGCACCTAAAAAGAATTGATCTTCTTTTGTAGGTCAATTATAAAGCCAGAGGAAGGCATTGGGTGCTTGATAGTGGGTGCACACAACACATGATCGGTGATCCAAGAATGTTCAATTCAATCAATGAAAACAAGAGCAATGGGATTGATAGTATCACATTTGGTGACAATGGCAAAGGCAAGGTCAAAGGGCTTGGTAAGATTGCAATATCCAATGACTTGAGCATTTCCAATGTGCTACTAGTAGAGAGCTTGAACTTCAACTTATTGTCGGTAGCTCAATTATGTGATCTTGGTTTTAAGTGCATATTTGGTGTGGATGATGTAGAGATTATAAGTGTAGATGGCTCTAATTTGATATTCAAAGGATTTAGATATGAGAATCTATACTTGGTTGATTTCAATGCTAGAGAAAGCTCAATTGACAACATGTTTGATCACTAAGTCTAGCATGGGTTGGTTATGACATAGAAGGCTTGGTCATGTTGGAATGAAACAATTGAACAAGTTGATTAAGCATGACTTAGTTAGAGGCTTGAAAGATGTCACATTTGAGAAGGATAAGCTATGTAGTGCATGTCAAGCCAGAAAGCAAGTTGGTAACACCCATCCTAAGAAGAGCATGATGAGCACATCTAAGGCATTTGAGTTGATGCACATGGACTTATTTGGACCAACCACATACACTAGCATTGGTGGAAACAAATATGGGTTTCTGATTGTGGATGATTTCACTAGATACACATGTGTATTCTTTCTAGTGGACAAGAGTGATGTGTTTACAATATTCAAATCATTTGTCAAGGGCATTCACAATGAATTTGAAACAACCATCAAGAAAGTGAGAAGTGACAATGGAAGTGAGTTCAAGAACACAAGAATTGATGAATTGTGTGATGAATTTGGAATTAGACATCAATTCTCGGCTAAGTACACTCCACAATCAAATGGTCTTGTTGAGAGAAAGAATAGAACTTTGATTGACATGGCAAGATCAATGTTGAGTGAGTACAATGTGAGTCATTCCTTTTGGGCCGAAGCAATCAACACGGCTTGCTATTATAGCAACTGTCTCTATTATCACCCCATGATGGAGAAGACACCTTATGAGCTATTGAATGGAAGAAAGCCCAACATAGCATACTTTCGGGTTTTTGGTTGCAAATGCTACATATTGAAGAAAGGCACTAGATTGAGCAAGTTTGAGAAGAAATGTGATGAAGGTTTCTTGCTTGGTTACTCCACTACTAGCAAGGCTTATAGAGTTTGGAATTTGGCTAGTGGTACTCTTGAGGAGGTTCATGATGTGGAGTTTGATGAAACAAATGGTTCCCAAGAGGAAGATGAGAATCTAGATGATGTAAAAGGCACTCAATTGGTCAATACAATGAAGAACATGGACATTGGTGATATAAGGCCTAGAGAAGTGATTGATGTTGAAGATGACAAGATTCAAGTGCTCTCTAACTCAAATGTGCAAGCTAGTGGTTTTCATGATCAAGTTCAAGCAAGTACTAGTCATGACAAAGTGCAAGATCAACAAGTGGCTAATTCATCATCTCAACCAAGTGATCTATCAAATGCAAGCAATCAAGTGCAAGTGCTTCAACCAACCAATGTTGCAAGAGATCATCCCTTGGACACTATCATTGGTGATATTTCAAGAGGTGTGCAAACTAGATCAAGATTGGCTTTATTTTGTGGGCATTTCTCATTTGTGTCATCCATTGAACCTAAGAAGATAGATGAAGCTTTGAAGGATGTTGATTGGGTCAATGCTATGTATGAAGAACTAAACAACTTCACAAGAAACCAAGTATGGGAGTTAGTTGAGAGGCCTAAGGATCATAATGTGATTGGAACAAAGTGGGTCTTTCGGAACAAGCAAGATCAAGATGGGATAGTAATAAGGAACAAAGCAAGATTAGTGGCTCAAGGTTACACTCAAGTTGAAGGTCTTGACTTTGGAGAAACATATGCCCCGGTTGCAAGATTGGAAGCAATTAGGATCTTGTTAGCCTATGCTTGTGCCCACAATATCAAGTTGTACCAAATGGATGTGAAGAGTGCATTTCTCAATGGGTACATCAATGAACTTGTGTATGTTGAACAACCTCCCGGATTTAAAGATGAAAAGAAGCCCAACCATGTTTACAAGTTGAGAAAGACTTTGTATGGATTGAAACAAGCACCTAGAGCATGGTATGAGAGATTGAGGGATTTCCTACTCTCTAAGGGATTTAAGATGGGAAAGGTTGACACCACTCTCTTCACCAAGAAGCTTGGAAATGACTTGTTTGTAATGCAAATCTATGTTGATGATATCATTTTTGGGTCAACTAATCAAGATTTTTGTGAGGAGTTTGGCAAAATGATGGCAAGTGAGTTTGAGATGTCCATGATTGGAGAGCTTAGTTACTTCCTTGGTCTTCAAATCAAGCAAATGAAGAATGGCACATTTGTGAGTCAAGGCAAGTATATCAAGGACATGCTTAAGAAGTTTGGAATGGATGATAGTAAAGTTATTAGTACAACAATGGGGACAAATGGAAGCTTGGATAGTGATGCTAGTGGCAACATGGTGGATCAAAAGATGTATCGGTCTATGATTGGAAGCCTACTCTATGTGACCGCATCAAGGCCGGATGTGATGTTTAGTGTATGCATGTGTGCTAGATTTCAAGCCTCGCCAAGAGAAAGTCATTTGAAGGCAACAAAGAGAATATTGAGGTACTTGAAGCATACACAAAATGTTGGATTGTGGTATCCCAAAGGAGCAAGATTTGAGTTGATTGGATATTCGAACTCTGATTATGCTGGGTGCAAAGTTGAGAGAAAGAGCACATCGGGCACATGTCAACTTTTGGGAAGATCACTTGTGTCTTGGTCATCAAAGAAGCAAAATAGTGTAGCACTTTCAACCGCCGAAGTGGAGTACATTTCAGCCGGTAGTTGTTGTGCTCAATTACTTTGGATGAAGGCTACTTTGAGTGATTTTGGAATCAAATTCAAGCATGTGCCATTGCTATGTGACAATGAAAGTGCCGTAAAGCTCACCAACAACCCGGTGCAATATTCAAGAACAAAGCATATTGATGTCCGCCATTATTTCATAAGAGATCACCAACAAAAGGGGGACATTTGCATTGAGAGTGTGGGCACCGAAGATCAACTTGCCGATATCTTCACCAAGCCACTTGATGAGAAGAGGTTTTGCAAGCTAAGGAATGAATTGAATATACTTGACTTCTCCAATATGTGTTGATGCACCCCCCCACTTATATGACATGCCTCTCCTTCGAGCAATCCTAAGGTAAAAGTTGATTGGCATGGCATACATACTTGCTAAGGACATGTTTAGTGCATCTAGACATATTTCACATTTGAATAGGCTCATTCATGAAAATCAAATGAATTTGATGCTTGTATGGTACCACTATTGCTTGTATGTTTGAAATGATCTAGTGGTAGCATATGACATGTTTGTGGGCTTGTAAACCTAGTGTTTGATCTATAAAATGAGCTATAAGTGTTTAACTCAACATGGTACAAGATAACCCTTATTTGGAGGTGTGAAAAAAGCTTATCCTTGAATCAAACCGAGTTAAATAACTTTTGCAAGTAATCTAGATTGAACCAATTTGGGAAAATGATCCTCACTTCACATGGTTTCACCCCAACCAATCTATAATTTAAGCTCACATTTTGTGCTAATTGTTGACAAGAGGGGAGAGAGAAACAAAGATATGAGTGATAGGGGAGTATTTGACATAGGGGGAGAGATATGATAAAGGAAAGGGATCAATTAAAATTTTGAGCACACAAGTAGGGGGAGCAAGCTCATGAACTTATATGTTGCATTTGAATGTGCATTTCATATATTTGCTTGCATGGCACAAGTTTCAATATCCATGCTTGTATGGTGTATGCTAGTTGTAGGTTTGAATGATGAAATGAAAAACTAGCATGCATAGGCTAAAGTAACTAGACTTATGTTCATTCTATGGAAACTAGACCCTTGCTTGTAATATTGATCTCACAGGGGTATTCTAGTTTTTTGTGTATGTCTAGTTACTAATGATGCTAAGGATGGTATATTGGTGCACTCCGATTGGTATCACGCTTCAAAGGTCCATCTCTTATACCTTAGCATCATATGGTAGACATTGACTCCTATATTTCCTATCTAAGCATATGTGCAAGCTATAATCCAAACTCTTAGCACATATGTAGGGGGAGCAATTACTACCATTTGGAGTTCATGAAACTTGTCCATATTCTTTTACACATGGTAAATATGCTTGGGCAAGCAACATGAATTCAATTAAATTACAATTCATATCTTTGTGAAAGGGTTGTCATCAATTACCAAAAAGGGGGAGATTGAAAGCTCTAGTTTGGTTTTGGTTAATTGATGAAACCCTAAGTGCTAACCTAGTTTATCAAAGTAATTGTGAGATAGGTAGCACTACTCCAAGTGATGAAGCAATGGCGAAGATCATGATGATGGTGATGGCATGGTGATGATCAAATGCTTGAACTTGAAAAGAAGAAAGAGAAAAACAAAAAGCTCAAAGCAAAGGTATAATTTGTAGGAGCTATTTTGTTTTGGTGATCAAGACACTTAGAGAGTGTGATCACATTCAGGATCGATAGCCATACTATTAAGAGGGGTGAAACTCGTATCGGAATGCGGTTATCAAAGTGCCACTAGATGCTCTAACTCAGTGCATATGTATTTAGGATCTAGTGGAGTGCTAACACCCTTGAAAATGTTTGTGAAAATATGCTAACACATGTGCACAAGGTGATACACTTGGTGGTTGGCACATTTGATCAAGGGTGATGAAGTTTAGGTGCAAGGGTAAGAAACTCCACCGGCGGAGTGTCCGCCCGTAGAGTGCGGACAGTCCGACGGTACCACCGGCGCCCTAGACAGAAAAGATGGAGGTCACTGGAAGTGACCGGACGCTGGGTCGCTCTGCGACCGGACGCTGGCAGGGTGTGTTCGGTCAGTGCTAACGTACGCGAACGTGAGGCTACAGAAGAGACGTTGAGTGACCGGATGCTGGGTGAGTCCGGTCGGGCATGACCGGACGCGTCCGGTCATGGAAATTCGCGTTTGGAACCTTACTGGAAACGACCGGATGCTGGGGTCCAGCGTCCGGTCACTTTCTAACTGACGTGTCCGGTCATCTCTTGACCATTGAGATCAGACGACTCCTGTTGAATGCAGTGTGACACGTGGCTGACATCGGGCGACCGGACGCTGGGTCCAGAGTCCGATCAGTGTGACCGGAGCGTCCGGTCACCCCGATCAGTGCCCAGTGAAGGGGTACAATGGCTCTATTTCATGGGGGCTTCTATTTAAGCCCCATGGCCGGCTCAAGCTCTCTCTCTTGGCCATTTTCATTGACATAGCAACCTTATGAGCTTAGCCAAAGCCCTCCCACTCATCTCCATCATTGATTCATCATCATTATGAGATTGGGAGAGAATCTAAGTGCATTGCTTGAGTGATTGCATCTAGAGGCACTTGGTGTTCGTGTTTCGCTGTGGGTTTCACTTGTTTCTCTTAGTGGTTGCCGCCACCTAGATGGCTTGGAGCAGCGAGGATCGTTGAGCGGAGGTTGGTGATTGTCTCTGGCTCCGATCGTGGTGATTGTGAGGGGTCTTGTGCCTTCCCCGACGAGCGCCGAAAGGTAACTCTAGTGGATTGCTCGTGTCATTGAGTTACCTCACTTGTGGGTAGGTTCTTGCGGTGTCCAATTGTGTGGACGAGGTTCGTGCAACACCTCTTAGCCGCCGAACCACCAAGTGTTGGTCGACACTATGGGGACTAGCGTGCCGGCAAGCACGTGAACCTCGGAAGAAAAATTGGTTGTCTCTTGCCCTTTGGTATTCTCCTGGTGATTGATTTGGTTTTCATATTGTGATTGGTTCACTCCTCTACACGGCGGTACAATCACTATACTCACTCATTTATATTCTTGCAAACTAGTTGTGGCAAGCTCTTTAGTGTAATTAGAATTGAGAGCTTGCTTTGGTATTTTAAGTTCATCTAGTGGAGCTCTTTAGAGTAGCAAGTTTGAGAGCTCTTAGTGAGTAGTAACATTGCAAGTTGTGTGCCTAGTAATCATTGCAACTTAGAATTGTTGGATAGGTGGCTTGCAACCCTTGTAGAGCTAGAGCAAGTTTGCATTTCGCTATTTGTCATACTAATCAAATTGCTCTAGTTGATTTGTAGATTTTTAAATAGGCTATTCACCCCCCTCTAGCCATATTAGGACCTTTCAGCGAGGCGCAGCCTCTGCCCCAACCCTAGGCACTGGCGGTTGGCACCGACGAGGGCTCTGCTCGGTCAACTCGTCAGTGGGAAGAAGAAGGTGCTGATGAGCGAGGTCAGCTCATCAGTGAGAGAGGGAGAGAGTTGAGTGGGGAGAGCTGCGGATGACATGTGGGTCCGCTCAACCAAGGGCAAAGTGGTCAATCCATACTGATAAAACACCATTCTGGAGCTGACAGTATCCTTCTAGCCAAACACCCCCTACAGACAGCTCCAACTCCACTCAGAGCCAGCTCCACCTGGATTTCTGGAGTGGAGCTGCTCTATCTAGAGTTGGAGCCATGCCAAACAGGCCCTTAGTGTGCGAGACCAAAATTGCCTCTAGAGAAGATCTATCATATCTTGGTACTCTTCTTGAGGTTTTCTCAGTGAGTCAAAGATTTTTATATGACTTGGAAAGATCGATGGCCACCAGTAACCAGTGAAAGCTGCATATTTATACGCATTAATTACACTCATCATGGAGTAAGCAAAAAAAAAGTGCAACATTAACACTCACTGGAAGTTGTAAGGGAAGAGTATCATTGTCTTGTAATATTGTTTATCTAAGAAGTTGAACATATCCCTCTCCACTTGATCTGGCCAGTAATATTGTCCTTGAATATGTTATATGGATCAATGAAACCAACATCAAAGACCCCCTTTCTTGTGGTTCAACATGTCATGTCTGCGTATATATAGTACAAAAGAATATAGTGTAAGGATAATTATATATAGACAACGAACTAACGTACAAGTGACTTTAATTATAGAAAGAGTCACTTGCAGACACAACAGCTGAAGAGAGATTTGTCGAGAGCATCCTGGTGGAATAGTTGGTGTAATTCATTGAACTCAACATGTAGAACGTCATCGGCACAGAAGTAATGCTCTTGTTTAACTCTGACAAGAATCCATTGCACGTGCTTCTTACACGCATCTAAGTACCACTTGTTTAACAAAAACATTTGCATTTGCATTTGCAGTGATGGAAACAAGTTAGGGCTGACAAGACTCATGTCATACTTATAGATCTTCCATTGATCAATGCACTGGGCTCTTCGTGGCGATCGTCCTCTCCCCGTAATCAGGTCTTCCTTTGTGAGACCTGTTGTTTCAATCAACATATTCAGTTGCTCTAAACTGATTTCACCTTCTTTTTGTACGATTGTACCATCATTGTGAACAACTAGCGGGTCGATTGATTGCAAAGATTGTTGTCCGAACTGTGTAACATCTTTCCTTGCTCTCTTCGCTTTCTTCGCTGCCTTATATGACTTGTCAAGAGAGCGGTCGTATATGTCGACTCTGTTCCTTAGTACATAGTGGGGTATGTAGCGTCGTCTTCCATCACTTCTCTTCACACTTCTTTTTTACAATTTTGAAGAACTCATTCACTTGTTTTGCTACCGTTGCTCCTGATTCCTCTTCAGACTTTCAGTAAGCCAGCTTTTCAGGAGGAGGCTTTGTTTTACGGGTGGCTTTCTTTTTCACCGGGGACTTTCTCGTGGGTGGTGAAAGGTCTAGAGGGGGGTGAATAGCCTAAAATTCTACATGATACTAGAGCAATTTGGTTTAGACAACTAAATGATGTAAAAGTGTTTCGCTCTAGCTCTTCTAAAAATACAAGCCACCTACTAATATACTAGTAAATTATGATCTTTATGACAATCAAGAGCTATGTCACTAATTCTAGTCTAGTGAGCTAGCTATCATAAGACAAAACTAAAAACAACTAGCTACTAAACTAGTTACTCTCTGAACTTCTATATACACTTAGAGCCCCATCCAATCTGTTTGTGTACCGAATGGTCGGAAACTGCCAAAGAATAAACAAGAAAAGGTGAGTAATTATTAGCCAAAAAGAAATCGTCCATTGTAAGCAGCAAACAATACATTGCACATCACTACTAAATTAAAGCATTGTACTTACATATTTTTTTGCTTTAAGACAATAGTGAATTGCAAATAAGCTAGTAAAAAATCAAAAGCATGCACATAATCATAATGAAAAGCTCATGATACATGAGGTCATTGACCAATTCAGAAGCACCTGATCATCTATCCTTCAAAGAGACAGGACAGGAAGGGAAGTAGGACTGCCGACACAAAACCTGAAATATAGATTAAGCATACATAAATAACCTGCTGGTAAAAATGTGGGAGCAAATAAAACATGTTCACTAATAAACTAACCTGCAGGTAAAAATCTAGGAGCAGAGGGGGTGGTTCCAGAGATGGCGCGGGGGAGCGGATAAGTCACTGCAAAATAATGACCTCAACAAATTCAGTAATCACAAGAACAGCGATGCAGGCAATAGAAGCAAGTTAAACATCAACAAATTCAGTGATCACAAGAACAGCGATGCAGGGAATTGAAGCCAAGTTTAACTGTACCCTTGCTGGGACGTCCAAGTAGACCGGGGCAGACGGGACCTGCTAGAAGGAAAGCGGCTGAGCCAACTTCACAGATGGTATGATGTCTCTGGTTTTGGTCACGGGAGTGGGGGGCTGTGGGTACGGCTCCCGGGCAGAGATAGCAAGAAACAGTCCTACACCACTCTCCTTGGCGAAGCGATGGCGCGCCGCCACATCCTGCACAACACAGATTGTTCCCAAAGATCACACCACTAAACCACATTGATAGAACACAGTTAGGAATAATCAAATACAGAGGACGAAGTTAGGAGCATTTGTACCATACAATTTTCTTAAACACCTATCATGCAATTAGCCTGCCGAGAAGTGTGACAACTCTAGGATTGAGACAGCTATAACAAAGCTCAAGCTACATACTACTTTTGCCATGGAATTCCATACCCCTCAAGACTGAAATTAATCCAAACAAAATGCACATAATGCATGCACATAAACCTCTAAGAAAATTCAAGTTCTGCAATTCAATCAGAAAACAAAAGAATTTCCGGTGTCTAATTGGTGCCCCCCCCCCCCCTCCCGCACCCCAACAAGTATTTCATTGTTTCACTGCAAACTCACCAGATTATGCACGCCATAGATGACTCCGGCGGACACCAGCGCCTTAAGGAGCTTCAGCTTGTTCGAGTCAATGAAGCGGGACGCATCAATCACTGGGATACTTGCAAAGGGTGCCATGGGATCCTCAAGACTTTGCCCATCCAGATCTTCACCAGGACCTGAAACTTCTCCACGGCGTCCTTCACATCATCTGGATTGTCAGGCTTGGCCACCTTTCCTGCCTGCTTCATCAGTGACGGATCTAGGATTTTGCTTTAGGGTATGCCAGCGAAAAATTTTCATATATAATTCGGTAAAACCATTTGATAATTTGGTAAGAATTATGAATTTGTAACATATAATCAATATACGTGAACTAAAAGTACACGATAAGTCTTCAATTTGGAGATTTAATTGAAACCATCCATAAAATATACAATATAAACAGCTAAAACAATATATTGTTACAAATATAGAGATAACTCAATGATATTAGATAGGATTAAAAAAGAGAGAAAAGAGTAGAGATTGAACCTCATTTCCGTGGCCGGCAATCGGGCTGGGAGTCGTTAATCGCGGAAGCGCAGGCAGCACCAGAGCAGTCTAGGCGGAACGTGGATATGTTGATCTCAATGTTGGGTACTTGCAGCTTGGCCTGAATGCCTGTGCAGATTCATCAATTCGAGACTGCGGGCAAAGATTCCATTGCAGAGTCATTCTGAAGTTTGAATTTTCAATACCTTTGATCGATGCTAGAACGAACGAGGCTACGATGGTTGGGCGGCAACCGGCAGGCATCTTTCCCATCGATGAAGGGAGACCACCACGGCACCATGACCCCGATCACGAATGGCTGGAAATCAAGGCGGCTGGAAGACGAGATGTGAGAACCCTCCTGACCTCCCGTCATGTGGCCGCGTGCACGTGGCCCTGAAAGGCCGTCATGTGGCCTCGTGCCTGCGTCACCACGTGGGCCTGAAAGGCCGTCGAGGTCGCAAAGCAGCCGGCAAGCGCGTTGTTCGATTGACTTTGCTTACAAATATACGTATACATATATTATACATACAGGTTGCGCAGGGTATGCCGGTGCATACCCGGCATACCCTGTAGCTCCGCCACTGTGCTTCATAGCCTTCCAGACTCTGCAGACAAACACCAAACACTTAACTACCCTGACGAAACTGAAATTCACAAAACTGGTGAAGAACTAAGCAAAAATTGCTCTTCCGAATTCGTTGGTTGCCGCGAACTCGCAAACCATCCGCTCCAAATCGAGCGACCAACTCAAACACCCGCTGCTTATCAATCGAGGAGATAATTCCGGGAGAATGTATCAAATCGACTAGGGTAGGGTCCCTAATTTGTAATCCAGTTAACTGGGAAATCAGCTTCCTGAGCAATCAACTACCAAAACCTATGAGCGACGAACTGAAACGCGAGAAACAGAGCGTACCCACGAACAGGACGGAAACTGTCAAAAATTATGAACTCAAACGCCCACTGCTTATCAATCGAGGAGATAATTCCGGGAGGATGTATCAAATCGACTAGGGAAATCAGTTTCCTGAGCAATCAAGCACCAAAATATGAGTGACAAACTGAATTGGGACAAACAGAGCGCGCTGAGACCAACCAAATCATTTTGCTGAGTAATAAACCACCAAATTATGAGCGACGAACTGAATCGCGAGAAACAGAGCCCGCGAGACCAACCAAATCAGTTTGCTGAGCAATCAACCACCAAATTATGAGTGAAGAACTGAATCGCGAGAAACAGAGTGCGCGAGACAACCAAATCAGTTTGCTGAGCAATCAACCACCAAATTATGAGCGAAACGCGTGAGCTTCGGACCGTCGGAGTTGCACCGCCTCCCTCGTTTGGACTGGAGTCGCGCCGCACGCCGCTCTGCGCTCCCCCTCCGCTCGGCCTCGGCGGCTCGGCCCTTGCCCCTTGCCCCTCGGCAGGTCGCCGGCCGGCCGGCCGCCGCCCGCTGCCCAAACCAAGCCCCCCACTCGGCTCCGCTCGCCAGCCAAGCAGGCAGGCATCCACGGGAACAGAACAGGAACAGGGAGCAGCTGCAGCCCTTATTTGATTAGGCCTGGTTTAGTTCCCCTAAAGTTTAACTCCATGTTCTATCAAATATTTCACATATGCATAGAATATTAAATATAGACTAAAAAAATAACTAATTGTATAGTTTGTGACTAATTTGCGAGACGGATTTTTTAAACTTAATTAGTTCATGATTTGACAACATGGTGCTACAGTACACATATGCTAATGATAAATTAAGTAGGCTTAATACTTCTGGTACGTTGCATTCAAGATACAAATACATAACTTTTAATAAATATTTTGTTCGTTCCTTTTGACATTTTTCTTATTAGCATTTTAATGTTATCCAAATTAGGAGTCATTATTGAGGACATACGAGCACACTGTGGGCCATATGGAGTAGACTATGGTGCCGTTTTTGGTTTTTAAGTGTTAAAATTTGGCTTTAGTCCCGGTCAAATCATAGGTTCGCCGCTGCATAAGGGCTCGTTCGGTGGGCGGGGATTGAGCCCTGGAATCATTCCGGTTTGCTGAAGCTTATATAAATTACATAACTGATCCAACTAGATTCTTTCTGGAAGATGATTTTGTCCAGAACGGAACAAGCCCTAAAACCCCGACATCGAGGGTTGCGGGGAATTGGTGTCAGGAGCTCGGAGCAGGCGGGCGCTGGGCGAGGAGAAGGAATGAATTTGGTACGCGTCGACGCGGAGGATGGCTGCTCCAGGAAAAGAAGAAACGCCATGCTCGTTCATTCTCAAGCTGGAGTGAAGCCCGTAATGTCCACGCGCCTAGGTAAATTTTCTTTTCTTTTACTTTTTTTTTACCTATTCTTTTACTTCTTTTACCTATCCTTTTTCTCTTCTTGTCCGCACTTGGCCCACCTATTTAATCCTACGTTGCTATACACACTTTGCAATGCACGTATCCTAATGCAACCAAATACATGATGGTCGCCTAACCAAAATTACGTACAAAAGGCGGCGGACCTAATCGGTACCAGTAGAGGGAACCTTGCGCACTCTTGTGGTTGCTCTGCATCAGATCTTGCTGATCTTTGGCTGCCACGACGAGCGGTTGTTCTTGGCGATCTTCTCCCGTCCCGCTGTCTTGAAGTCGAAGCCGCAGGCGTGCTTCTCGGCGTACCGGTGCAGCGGGCAGAACGTGCGCCACAGCGGCAGGGAAACCCCAGCAGCCCCACCTTCTTGCGGCACGACGCGCACCTGTTCGGCGCCGCCTTCACCGCCGGCGCCTCCACAGCGGGTTACAGTACTGGAAGTTGCAGCAGAAATCTGGGCCGCCGGCTGCTCGGCAGTGAGGACGACGGAGCTTGTCCGCCGCGGCAGGGGCGGAGTGAACGCTTTCGAGGAAGTCCCTGTAGCAGAGGGTGCACATGTTGTTGGTCTCCGCATACCCGAAGTAACTGCACGCGTTCGCGCAAGAGTGCGAGTACCTGGATGCCAGGCAGAGCGCAGGGCCGAAGCAGTTGCCGAGGTACTTGTCGGGGAGGGGAGGCTTCATCCGCGAGCGGTGGTCCACCGGGAAGAGCAAGCAGGCTCTGGCTCGATCGCCGCTGGTGCGCGCAGCTGACGTCGCCGTCGCCTTTGTGTCGTCTTTGGCCCGCAGGTAGCACGACCAGACGAAGCCCAAGGTGGCGACCAGCGAGGTGCACCGGGGTAGCGCGACGCCGCGCCGCGCGGCCTCGGCGGCCATGGCGTCCTTGACGCGCTGCATGTCGTCCTTGGACACCGTGAAGGTGGCGAGGAGCTGGTCGGCGGGCGCCTTGAACAGCTCCATCGCACCATCGGCGGTTGTCGCCGGCGCTGGTCGCCTAGAGTAACTGGTGATCAAACCGTGACAAAGATGGAAGGGTTCCATTGAAACTTCAAATTCCGAACCGGCTTCCGCAAAATCGATGGAGGAAATGATCCCAGAACGTACCCGGACCAATAGTTGGCGACGGCCATCAGGGCCGCCCCGTTGTATATATTGGGGCGATAGCATGTCCTTGATGATGGCCTCGACCACGACGAACTCGTTTGCACGCCCGAGGGAGCGCAGCAGGGTGAGGAGCATTCTATTTCAGTTGTTGGACATGCCCGGGGTGAGCCGGAGGCGGCCGGCGAGCGGGTAGAAGACGCGGACGGCCTGGGACAGGGAGTTCTTGAGGTTGGAGAGGATGGCGGGGACGTCGGCGTCTGGGGCGAGGCGGTAGAGGAAGAGGCGCTCCACGGGCGGCAGGCTCAGCCAGAAGACGTCGAAGAAGGCGAGCGGGAGGGAGCACTCCAGCGGGGCAGAGCTTGATGGTAAGGGAGACGGACTCACCACGGCGCTGTCGAGGAGGTGACGAGGCGGAGGCTCCGGCACGCTGCTGCTGCTCCTGCGCCACGGCCATGGCCATTATTTCCGTCGCTGGTATGGACGTGCTTGCTCCGGTGGTCTCAGCTTGGCAGCTTGTTCCGCTCAGCTGCTGAGTGTGCTTCTTCGCCTTTTACCTCAACTCAGACGGAATGGAAAACTGTAAGGTCCCGTTCGGTTAAGCAGGAACGCCCTGTTCCACGTCCGGAACGCTTCCAACGTAGGGGCCGTTCCGTTCCCAGAGAATGCAAAATGTTACGTTAATTTAAACTATCTTTGACCACCTGAAATGATTCCCGGTGGAATCAAGGCCAAACGAACGAGCCTGTAGTATGAATTGTCGTCGGACCTGTCTCACTGGGAATGAATCCTTACTAACCGAGCTAGGCCTAAAAAAACACTCGTATGTAATGTGATTTGGAGTTTGAGGTTTCTGCCGGGTTGTTTTGTTGCCGCGTTCGAAACCGTGGCCCGCCAATCGTGCGCCCCTCACGGCAGAAACCGCTCCCCCGTGCCCATTCAGTGTCCGCACGGTGGAACGCACCCCACGCCCACACGATGGAACGGGGACCAACACCCACTTGCCCCGCCTGCAGATGCGCGCATATAAAATAATTGAAACATGAGTAAGGATGGCAATGGGTAAATCCCCATCGGGTATGGCCACCCCAGACTCGTTCCCGCCATAAAAATTTGGTACCGCCAGAATACCCATACTCGTCATGGGTGGAGAATTTTCTCCAGACCCATACCTGGCCAGATAAATCATACCCATCGGGTCACTCGTACCCGCCAACAATTTATTCACGCACATGAAAATCAACAATTCAACAGCAACCACCACTAACCAGAGCACATAAAATTAGACAAATAATAGCATATAATAATATCTTCTGCAAATTAAGATTCCTTTCCATTTAGTTTCTCCTCTACATTAGTCATGATTAATGTAGAAGTTACTGATTATAGATATGGTTTTGGGAACTTTCAAGTGGAGTATTGGACTCGTTGACTCCAGAACAAGTGATGCACTGCAACAATGAAGAAGAGTGTAGCCATCTTGTAAGTACCCTACCTCTTGTTGAAGCAGCATTGCTTGAATGGGCCATCAATCTCATGACAGATGTGGTGGAAAATGAAAGCTACAACAAGATGAATGCTCGCAACATTGCTATGGTTTTTGCACCAAATATGACCAAGGTTACTAGCAAGCATATTTGTTTCTCGCTACCTGCATTACTTTTCAGAATCTGTAGTCTAACCACGGAGCATTGATCTCTTTCAGATGGCCGGGTATTTTTCACCCATGGGTAAACGGTTACGGGGACTGCTGGAACATACCCATACCCGCGTACCCGATGGGTGAAGGGTTTAGTCCATTTACGTACCCATGGGTAGTGTGTTTAATCCATATTTAGACCCTAATGGAGTAAATACCCGTCGGGTATCGGGTCGCGGGTCCCCATTGCCATCTTTAAACATGAGCGTAAACACATGCGTTTGTAGCCATTGCAACATGTGCAACACCATGATCTACTTTTGAAACATTCAGATAAAACATTTGCAACATAAATCTAAAAACATATAAAACAATTGAAACATGAGCGTAAAACATGTGTTTGTAGCCATTGCAACAAGTGTAACACCATGATCTACTTTTGAAACATCCAGATGCAATATAAGTCTGAAACAGATGAAACACTTGAAACATGATAAAACATGCGTGTGTAACTGAGGAGGACATCACTCCTTCGGATGTACCCGCTGATCCTCCAACCGTCATGCAAGGTCCAATGACCCGGGCTCGAATGCGTCAACTCAATTTAGAGGTGACCTCGTTGTTGAGCGATCCTTTTCATACTTTTGAGAATAGACTACTACCTAATGATGTTATCTTGCTTAGAAACATTGAAGAGGGTCACGAGGGACTTCAAGGACGTGGTGGTGGCGATGATGACCAGCAAGGATGTCCAACAGAAATCGGAGGGCCGATCCAACATGATTTCGAGTCCGCCTCGGCCTCTAGGACCAGTCTGCCTTAAACTGGTCACCCAGGACGTATCTGGACTCCATTTTCGACGATCCACATATGGTTGGAAAGCTAATTTGATAAGGAAGCCAATCTAAGTAGTCTCACGTCAAAAGCCCTTCTGAATCAACGGAAATCGTCGAAATAAGTCAGCATCCAGAATCTGTTAAGGTGCTGCGACACCGTCTTTTGGTCTGTTGAGCCGTGCATCGTGTTTGGGCCCATTAGGGGGCGCGTCCAGGGTAGGCGACGACCCTAAGACCTTTATAATCATATGTCGCCGCTGACATTAGGTTTTGGGTTTTGCTTAGATTAATCCGTCAAGAACAGTTTCGCCATTCATCGGTTTGTGAGACCCCAACTTCATGAGATTAATCAATCATCTGCAATTTGGTTGCTTTCTTTCTTGTTCTTGCTTGTGTTCTTTGTTGCGCAGGCAGGGATTAGCCTTCTTGGCGAGGTCAACTGGATCCGTGTCTCGGTTGATAACCAGAGGAGTTGTGGTGCTAAGATTGTAGGGTTCGATCTTTCGATCTGAAGCCGGATTGGTGTGTCATTCTCCGCCACAACGATAGTTACTTCTATCTGACGGAAGATCGGGATCCCTGTTCCCATTAAGTGGTATCAAAGCTAAGGTATACTGTCAGGTTTACATTTATCCCCTAGTTTTGAGTGTTTCACATTTGTCCTATAGTCCAGTGCCATACTTATTTTTTCCTGTCCTAGAACCTTCCGCGCCATACCTTTGCATATTTCAGTTTCAGAGTCCGTCGTGTTGAGTTTGTGTCCTGGTCGAGGTCTTGTTGCTGGTTAGGTCGTGTTAGAGTTCAGTTCGTGTGTTTTTCCTCATCGTTTCCAACAAATCTTTGCTGCCATGACCAATTTTGCGCACATTGTTCCCATTTTATCTTCTAATTCGGAGCCAATTCTTAAAACTGGTCTAGTTTTCGCATACGAACTCGAATTTCGACGTTCCATATATCAAAATCGATCAGAAATTTTTTTTGGATCCGTCTCGGTCGGCGTCGGAGATTTTTATTTTGGTTAAAAACTGGTCACAAGATCCTCTTTTCGTGGTCACAAGCTTTTTGTCATTTTTGAGCACGTCTTCTGAAATTTCCACAGGCCACGTCTTTCACTTGTTTAGGCTCATATTTTCTGTGGATACTTCTTTTGTGCTCCTAAGTGAAGGAAAAATATCAAAAAATAAAAATAAAAAGTCAAAATTTCCCAAAAAAACAACGACAGTCCAAAAATAGAAAAAAGAGAGGGGCAAAAGAGGAACACTATCTAGAGGAGCACATAGAGAAGGCCAAAGTGAGCTGTGTTAGCGTGTGCTGTCTTGTTCCTTGTTTGTGTTGCTGTTACTATCCACCATACTTGTTTTTCACACACCTGTCACCTTGCTATCCACCATACTTGTTTGTTGCACACCTGATACTTGGAACATTTTAGACCAGCAACGAGAACAAGTACTTTGGACTATAATTCAGCATTACTTCCTGTTATTGACTTGTGTGCCAGATATACATATTATTCTTTGTGTGCCTTCCAAGCTCTACATACTCTTCAGATCAGTACAGAAAAAGGGCCTTGCAAGCTCGGTACCACTGCCTCACAGGTATCACAAACCAGCCGCCGGTTGTACCGCCCACTGCTTGTGTTGGTAAGAACTTTGTAAGAGCTTGGTAAGATGCTTCCACTTGCTGTGAAAAGTGACACTACTGCAACTACAACCACGTAGTCATTTATTAGGGATAACTTTCACCGTTTATTCCTGTTTTTGTGTTTACAATGATAGGAGGTGATCAGACTGGAGATAACAATTCTAAAGGTTTCAACGAGTGTGTCAGCCAAGAGCAACTGCAAGCTATTGTAGAGGATGTCCAAAAAAGGATGAATGAGGCCGTCAGAAAGGCTGTCACTGACGCACTCATTGAACTCAACATTGGCAACAGTATGGAGAGATTGGACAAATGAATTTCTACGCTAACTGACAAGGTTACTGAGTTGGAAACCTTTGTGGCGGGCAATAACGACGTCTCCGGTAGCAACACCGATGGTCTCTTTCCAGAAGACATGGTGCATGATGCTAGTGGGAACATAGATCGATCAGCCTTCCGACAAGCAAGATTATGACGACGTCTTCGCCACAACACGATAGGTATGGGTGGTGTCCACCACCATCAAGGTAATAATCACCATGTGCCCGATGATCCTTATGATAAGATTAAGTTCACAATACCATCTTTTTCAGGTCATTATGATACTGAGGGATATTTTTATTGGGAGATGATAGTAGAACAAAAGTTTAGCGCCCACCTTGTGCCTGAGCATCATAGAGTTTGACAAGCTACTAGTGAGTTTAAGGATTTTGCCATTATTTGGTGGAATGGGCTAGCTGCACAGGATGCTTTACCTGGTTTGTGGGAACAACTTAAGGTAGCTATGCGTGATCGTTTTGTACCTCCTTATTATCATAGAGACTTGCGTAAGAAATTGATGCGTTTAGAACAAGGAGATAAATATGTATAGGATTACTATGGTGAGCTCCAAAAGGGATTGATGCGTTGTAGTGTTGTCGAGGGGAACGAAGATTCCATTTGACGTTTTTATTCGGGTTTGAGGCGCAAGATTCGGGACATTGTTGATTATAAAGAATTTAACACTGTCAAGCAGTTGTTTCAGTTTGCTATGTTTGTAGAAAAGGAATTGCAGGGGCATGAACAGCAGAGCAAGAGCAAGGTCAGCACCACATACATGCCACGCTCGGCACCATCTTCGGGGCTGACCAAGCCAACCACTTTTCGAGTGCCTCCACCAACGAGCAAGCGACCAACAGCCTCTGGAGTTACCGCTACACCTAAGGCACCTCCTGCACGACCTTTAGATTCAGGTAAAAATACTTTGCAGGTGCCTACCAAGAGTGCCTCATCCGTTGCATTGATGGGACGCACTTCGGGCATTCAGTGCCACCGCTGCCATGGCATTGGCCATGTATAGAAGGACTGCCCAAGTCAGCAGGCATATATTGCTATAGAAGATGGTTATATCAGCACCTCTGACATTTGGGATGAAGAAGACCAAGATGCAGATGAGGAGGACAGCAAAGTCCTTGGTGACGAGGCCACGACGGCCTATAGGAGCATCATTGTACAGCAGGTGCTCAGCTCACAAGTCCAGCAACCTAAAAAGCTACAACGCCATAACTTGTTCTAGATTTTCTTCATCATCAGCAACCGTCGAGCACGTGTCATTATTGATGGAGGTAGCTACAACAATTTGGTGAGTTTTGAATTGGTCAAGAACCTTGGCTTGACCACATGCCCACACCCACATCCATACCATATTCAGTGGCTAAATGATTCTGGAAAAGCAAAGGTTAACACAAACTTGTAGAGTTTCATTTTCAATTGGTTCTTATGCTGATTCTGTTGATTGTGATGTGGTACCTATGCAAGCCTGCTCACTCTTATTGGGTCATCCTTGGGAACATGATAATGATGCTACACACCATGGTAGAAGTAATAAATACACCTTTTAGCATAAAGGAAAGAAAATTACTTTGGTACTTTTGACCCCTGCTCAATTGTACAAGCTGATAGAGAACGCGCTGCTAGTTTGAATGATGTTCAATCTAAAAATTAGCAAGTTGCTAATTCTATTCTCCCACCTAAAAAGGATAAGTCTACATCTAATTCTAAGGCCGAGGGGATTAAATTGAAGGGTGGTGTTATGCTTGCAGAAAAAGGTGACTTTGCTAAAATTTCTGATGATGATATTTGCTATGCTTTGGTATGCAAACGAGCTATGTTTTCGCTTAATGATATTGTTAGCTCGGTGCCTCTTGCTGTCACTAACCTTTTGCAGGAGTATGAGGATATTTTTCTAGCTGAGATACCCCTAGGACTGCCACCTTGAGAGGGATAGAGCATCAAATCGATTTGATTCTGGGAGCAACCTTGCCCAATCGAGCTGCCTATCGAACCAATCCCGAAGAGACTAAGGAAATTCAACGACAGGTCCAAGACCTTTTGGACCGTGGGTATGTACGTGAAAGCCTTAGTCCTTGTGCTGTTCCTATACTTTTGGTTCCTAAGAAAGATGGAACTTGGCGTATGTGTGTTGATTGTAGAGCCATCAATAATATTACTATTCAGTATCGTCATCCTATTCCTAGGCTAGACGACATGCTTGATGAGTTGTAAGGTTCTATAATTTTCACCAAGATTGACTGGCGAAGTGGCTACCATCAAATTAGAATAAAACTTGGAGATGAATGGAAAACTGCGTTTAAAACCAAATTCGGGTTGTATGAGTGTTTAGTAATGCCTTTTGGTTTGACAAATGCACCTAGCACTTTTATGCGCTTAATGAATGAGGTTTTAAGAGCCTTTATTGGTCGTTTTGTGGTAGTTTACTTTGATGATATATTGATTTACAACAAGTCTTTTGATTAACATATGGATCACTTACGTGCTGTTTTTAATGCTTTACGTGATGCACGTTTATTTGGTAACCTTGAGAAGTGCATCTTTTGCACGGATTGAGTTTTCTTTTCTTGGCTATGTTGTAACACCATAGGGAATTGAGGTGGACGAGATGAAAATTGAAGCCATAAAGAGCTAGCCGGTTCCTCAAACTGTCACACAGGTGAGGAGTTTTCTTGGTCTTGTAGGATTCTACCGTCGCTCCGTCAAAGATTTCAGCACCTTTGCTGCCCCGTTGCATGAGTTGATGAAGAAAAGGGTGGTGTTCCATTGGGGAAAGGCACATGAGGATTGCTTTGACACTTTGAAGGACAAGCTCACACACGCACCATTGCTATAACTTCCAAATTTTGGTAAGACTTTTGAGCTAGAATGTGATGCTAATGGAGTTGGCATTGGGGGTGTTTTGATGCAAGATGGTAAACCCATTGCTTACTTTAGTAAAAAATTGCATGGTCCTATTCTGAATTATTCCACGTATGATAAGGAATTGTATGCACTTGTTCGTTCTTTAGAGATGTGGCGTCATTATTTGTGGCCTAAAGAATTTGTTATTCATTCTGATCATGAATCACTTAAGTATCTTCGCTCTCAACATAATTTGAATCGTAGGCATACTAAATGGGTTGAATTTATTGAATCTTTTTCTTATATTATCAAACATAAGAAAGGGAAGGATAATGTGATTGCTGATGCTTTGTCTAGATGATATACATTACTGTCCCAACTTGATTGTCGGATTTTTGGGCTTGAATCAGTAAAAGAGCAATATGCGCTTGATCCTGATTTTAAGGACGTGTTGCTAAATTGTAGAGAGAGATGTACATGGAATAAGTTTATGATCAATGATGGATTTTTGTTTAGAGCTAACCGCCTATGCATTCCAGTTGGCTCCGTTCGTCTTTTGTTGCTGCAGGAGGCACATGGAGGCGGATTGATGGGACATTTTGGAGCTAAGAAGACAGAGGAGGTGCTGTCCACATATTTCTTTTGGCCTAGGAAGAAGCGAGATGTAGAACGGTACGTGGCTCGGTGCACCACATGTCAAAAAGCTAAGCGCGGTTGAACCCACATAGTTTGTATATGCCTCTTCCTGTTCCTTCTACTCCTTGGGCCGATATATCTATGTATTTTGTGTTGGGTTTACCAAGGACTAAGAGGGGGAGGGATAGTATTTTTGTGGTGGTTGATCGTTTTTCTAAGATGGCACATTTTATTTCTTGTCATGAGAGCGACGATGTTGTTCATATTGCTGACCTTTTCTTTCAAAAAATCGTTCACTTGCATGGTATGCCTTCTACTATTGTTTCAGATCATGATGCAAAATTCTTGAGTCATTTTTGGCGCACTTTGTGGAATAAATTGGGGACCAAGCTGCTATTTTCTACAACATGTCATCCCCAAACTGATGGGCAAACTGAGATAGTGAATCAAACATTGTCCACCATGTTGAGAGCAATTTTGAAGCGTAATTTAAAGATGTGGGAAAGAGTGTTTGTCGCATGTGGAGTTTGCATATAACAGGGCGGAACATTCCACCACCAAGGTAAGTCCTTTTCAGGTATGTATGGTTTTAACCCTCGCGCTCCTATTGATCTTTTGCCTTTACCTACGACTAAAAGAACACATAGTGATGCTAGAGAGCGTGCTGATTTCATTCGTAAGTTGCATGAAACAACTAAAGCAAATATTGAAAGAATGAATGAAAAGTATAGAATTGCTGTTAGTAAAGGTAGAAAAGAAATTAAACTTAAACCGAGTGATTTGGTTTGGTTACATTTGAGAAAAGATAGATTTCCTAAACTGCGTAAGTCTAAATTAATGCCAAGAGTAGTTGGTCCTTATAAGATAATTGAGAAAATAAATGATAATACCTACAAACTTGAGTTGCCACCCGAGTTCGGGGTTAGTCCCACCTTTAACATTGCAGATCTGAAGCCTTATTTGGGAGAAGAAGATGAGCTTGAGTCAAGGACGACTCAATTTCAAGAGGGGGGGGGGATGATGAGGACATCACTCCTTCGGATGTACCCGTTGATCCTCCAACCGTCATGCAAGGTCCAATGACCCAGGCTCGAATGCGTCAACTCAATTTAGAGGTGAGCTCGTTTTAAGCGATCCTTTTCATACTTTTGAGAATAGACTACTACCTAATGATGTTATCATGCTTAAGAACATTGGAGAGGGTCATGAGGGACTTGGAGGACATAGTGGAGGCGATGATGACCAGCAAGGACGTCCAACAGAAACTGGAGGCCCGATCCAACATGATTTCGAGTCTGCATCGGCTTCTAGGACCAGTCTGCCTTAAACTGATCACCCAAGGCGCATCCGGACTCCGTTTTTGACGATCCACATATGGTTGGAAAGCTAATTTGATAAGGAAGCCAATCCAAGTGGTCTCACATTAAAATCCCTTCAGAATCAATGGGAATCGTCGAAACAAGTCAGCATCCAGAATCTGCCAGGGTGCTGCGACATCGTCTTTTGGTTCGTTGGGCCATGTATCGTGTTTGGGCCCATTAGGGGGCGCGTCCAGGGTAGGTGACAACCCTAAGACCATTATAATCATACACCACCGCCAACATTAGGTTTTGGGTTTTGTTTAGATTAATTTGTGAAGAACAGTTTCGCCGTTCATCAGTTTGTGAGACCCTAACTTTGTGAGATTAATCAATCATCTGCAATTTGGTTGCTTTCTTTCTTGTTCTTGCTTGTGTTCTTCGTTACGCAGGCAGGGATTAGCCTTCTTGGTGAGGTCAACTGGATCCGTGTCTCGGTTGATAACCAGAGGAGTTGTGGTGCTAAGATTATAGGGTTCGATCTTTCGATCTAATGCCGGATCGGTGTGTCATTCTCCGCCACAACGATAGTTACCTCTACCCAACGGAAGATTGGGATCCCCATTCCCATTAGTAACCTTGCAACATGTGCAACACCAAGATCTACTTTTGAAACATCCAGATGAAACATTTGAAATAAACGTATGTAGCAACTGAAACACCTGAAACATGGGCCTGAAACACTCGGTGGGGAACTGCTGTACCGGCTACGACCTCCTCCAGGTGGCACCGTGGTGGTGGTGGCGTGGTGCAGGCCATGCCTCAACGGGCAAGGTGGTTGGGGGCGCGGCGGGGGATGCCCCGTGCAGCAAGGTGCAGGATTGGGACAGGCGCGACGTGGGATGGGATGCGGCAGGATATGGCCGTGGTGGGCGAGACAGAATAAAGTGAGCAGACGGCACGGTGGAGCGGCCACGCGGGGCGGAAGTCGAGGTCGAGACAGGTGGCATGGTGAAGGCTGCCGCGGCGGGCACAAGGCGCAGTGGAGGTGGCCTCGACCGCGGGCGCGGTTAGGTGAGTGGGGGAAAATGGCAATCGAGATTTTTTTAGGAACACGTGCAACAGAGAGGTGAGTTGAGGGAGAACGTAGTCAGGTTGCCTGGGCCACAGGTCCGCATGTGCAAGGACGCGTCCAGACAGGTTGCCTAGAATGGATGCCCGCGGAGGAGTATTATTATCGAATATTAAAAGACAAAACTTCTCTCTCATTTCTTTTGTCCCGCAATCTCTGACTAACTATATGAATATGGTCTCTGTTGAACTATCTAGGCTACAACTCTTCTATTTTATATGAAACATGCAGGACTTCTTAAGGTAACCTAGATAACTAGGAATCCTAATCCAAATATATTTTAATCAAAATAGGAATTTTTATCAAATAGAAAGAGATAAGAGTAGAATTCTATTCTAATGTTAAACCAAGACGAGTTATGTAGTTTTAGTTTCTCCCTGTGGGCCAAAAAGAGCTGAGTCATTTTTGTTTGGGATCTTGTGCGTCACGAAGAAGAGTTAAGTCCTTGTTGGTCACGCATTTTTTCTGATTTCCTTTCCTGTTAGGATGTTTTTTTCCATGTCTTTTATTTTGATTTCTTTCTTTCTTTTTCTCCGGTTTCGATTACATTCAGTTACATTTTTTTTGCATTCTTATTTATCACATTCAATTAAACATGTTTCCATTCTATTATTTTTATTTTCCACGTTCATCTAAATGTAAATGTGAAAAAACCAGTATTATATAAATAATAACAATAAAAAAGAAGAATAAAAACAACACAATATATAGACTTTGAACTCCTGACCATTGACTAAGAAATAAATATTTCTACCACCAAATTGCTAATGTAATTTTTGATTAAAAGCAAATCTCATATTATTTTATCCTAATTCAGTCGATAGTGCAACTGATGATTAAACCATCACTATTAGGAATAACCACTTCTATGACGAATAACTTTTGTCGTTGAAGGAGTCAAATTCGTCATAATTTTAGTTTTATGATGAATTTATGACGAAAAACGGTTCGTCATAGGAGTCACGTCATTCTTGAACTTATATGACGAATCTAGAAAATCGTCATAGAAGTGGATAGATCTATGACGAAAACTGACCATCATAGAACTGTTTTGGCATGCGTGGCAGGGGGCAGCCACGCTGGCGGTTGCTTCCGTTGGAGATGCTTTCCATGTGTACCTACTTTAACCGGTTGCATTGGAGATGGTTCGGGTACGTATCACCTTGTTATTGGACAATGTGGCCATCTTTGGTTCTTGCATGTTTCAGGTTCTTAATGGACCACATGTCGAGCCTCTGTTGTTCCACATGCAATGTTTTGTATTGGCACACGTGTTGTGTTGTGGTTGGGTCATGTGTCATTTCTTCATTAGACCATATGTCATATTTTTACCGGTCGACATGGTCGTTTCTTATTCGACCACGTGTCACGGTGCTGTCCATCCACGTTTCATTTTTTGATTCGGCCACGTGGCTTGACGACTTCCTTCCACGTGTCAGATTTTTATTAGCCTAGGTGTTGTGCCATGGCTATTTCACGTGTCATGCACTGGTTCGTCCACGTGTTGCATTTTTATTTGATCACGTGGTCTGCCTAGGTTCTACCACGTGCCCAATAATCAATTCATCATAACAATAATTCAAGATCGTCACTGCTGCACCGATTGACTACATAATTATTCAATGATGTCTACATAATTATTTTGCATGACAATCAAATACAACAAATTACTGTTTACACATCAGCAGAAACTCACTGACAATTTTATCACATCAAACCAGCACATAAGTATATACATCAAACCACAAATGTTTACTGTATCAAACTAATAGAGTTGATGTCTGAGAGTTACTAGAAGAAGAGCTGAAGCGCATGATATCCTCACATAGCTTATTGTACTCCTCCTATTGCTGTATCTTGAACTGCTCAAACTCCCTTGCAGTCTTTTTTGTCTTCCTCTTTAGTTCATCCACTTGTTCGATAAGATTAGCAAAACTTTCCTATTTAGCAACAAGTTGTTCCCGAAGCATTCTCTCTGCCGATGTCTCTGTTCTGGCGGAGCTTGTCGAGATACTAGCATTCTTCCAAAAAGGTGTTGCCGCTGACCTAGGAGTGGACCTAGCCATGGGAGAGGCAAAGGACCTTGGGAACAACATCAACACTTGTCATTGGTTCATGCCCATCAGCAATAGGTTCTGCTCGCATAGTTTCCATAGCTTCCTGTGAAATTCAAGTAGTAAACATTAGGTTACAGATAGTGGAAGAGGACTTTAATTAAAAACACAAGAGATTAGTTCATAGCAAGTAACTCATGTTTCATATTGATATGGATTACACAAGCACAACACATAGGTACTGATATGGATTACATACTATGAAATTCAAGCAATAAACAATAGGTTACAGATATGGATTACATAACCACAATGCATAGGTATTGCAACTTCAAAATTAAATGATGATGCTAAATTTAGGGACCCCTTAAGTTCATAGGATTTCTAAAGAAAAAATGTAGGAATCAGTAATCCTATGGAATATGCACCATAGATGCCTTGGGTTAACAGGAAGAAATGGAGGAAGGAAAACCATAGGAAAGTTTCCTATCCTTCAACTTTCATAGGAAAAACAAAAGAAAAAAAATATCCAGTGAAACCTCATTGTATTGGTTTCTATGTTTTTCCTGTACAAAATCAAACATCACTTTTAACAAAATTCCTCTGTTTTTCACATGCACTCCAATCATATTCGTGTATTTTTCCTGTTTATGTTTTTTTGATCCTGTGTTCCAAAGGGGGACTTAGGCTCCTGCCACTATTGCTTCTATTAACAGTGCACATGAGTTTATGTTTACACAAAGGCTAGAGTAATAATAAAACACAACCATCACTTATAAATGATTGCAGCTGTACAGCATATGAGCGAGATCCTATAGCTTGGTGGTACTTCACTTTTGCATAGTTTTGCTTGTTCTTCTCAGATCCATGACTCAACTATCTAGGTCATGTTGACTTCACTCTCTTGGACTGCCTTCCTCTAGAACTGATATTAGCTCTGCCTTTTGTCCTACTGACAGAGCCTCCTCTGTGGCTTCTTCAAATCGGACGCTGAAAGTGGAGAAACAAATTAAGAAGGAAACATGTACAAAATGCATTGCTATCCAGACAGCAAAGCATTGCATTGCTATCTGCACCCCCTGGGCCCCTCCCACCTGAACTCAATACAAGGTAGAATAAGCACCTCAACTACAAGGGCCACTGACTCATCTTATAAATTTGAATATGTTTCATCTATATCACCAAATCCCTCAACAACCACCCTTGATTCTTTGTGACTTGTGCCTCCCGCTCTCGTTCTAAAGCATTTAATGGCTGTTCGTCTAGATTACAAAGGTATTTATTGACTAAAGCTTCTAGCGAATGTTAACATAACAGAGAGCAAGAGTATGCAAATAAGCGCCTAACTAGTAACTATAGCTTATACAGAAGTCATTAATCTAATAAAGCACATGTCAGCTACACTCAACTATAGGAAATATGCAACCCCATAGCTATCTACATATCCCAGGTTGAACCACTACAATACAACACACATCATAAAAGGAATTTAGGTATGTCAATTCTTCTGCATATCCTGGCTACGCTTCATCATCGGCACAACTATCTTGTCATCATGGTCGTGGAACTGGTGCGGCTAGCATTGACAAAGGGGTACCAGATTTGGCTCTGGCTAGTCACGATAGGTGTTGAAGTAGGGGATCTAGATCCAGCCTATATTGTTGTCGAGGCGGTCCTTCCACCGTTAGCTGACCTGCTATCGATGAATCAAAGGGGATCTGGCTTCTGCTAGGGTTCAGAAAGCTATGAGAGAGGGTGCGGCTAGAGAGTGTAGATTGATGAGTTGAGCTGCTGTGTCGATAGCGCCTAGGGTCCGAAGAGGGGTTGCATAGGGGGCGACAGGAGAGTGGAGAGGAAGGCCATGGGGCTAGGATTTGGAGTGGGGGGAGAGACGGTGGCGGCTAGAGGATGGAGATGGAGTCAGAGGCAGAGGCGGAGATGGTGATTCCTTGCACTTTTTTATGGCCATCACAGTACCACAAATGCCCTTGTCTGAAATCAATGGCATCCCAAACCTAATTTCCGTGTGGAGGGCAAAAGAGAGACATCTAATTTTTGGTGCATGTTGGCGGCACTACTCAGCGCGGTGCAAAATTTTCGCCAAAAATCAATTTTTCGCGCGGGCAGATCTCCCCATCTGTTCGGGGCCCACCAACGCTACAAAATGGAATCCTGAGAAATGGACAAAATAAACCTAAAAACTTATGGCTGCTTTGGAATGGAGGAGAAATTGGAATTTTGAAGGATCTAAATCCTATAGGAAAGAAATCCTATGAAGCCCTTTGGACCGGCAGCTCCAGCGGAAATCCCGGCTCCACCGCATGTAAGTCCACGTTTGAATGGAAGTGGGCGGTGGCCAGGGCAGACATAGCCCCATGCCGAAGGCCATGCGTCACTACCTCCCAAATCCACGCTGACAGAGCATGGATGTTCTCAAGGAAGTTTGGCCTCGCCGGTAGCACAGACACGGCGTTCAGCTGCTCCATGACGGCTAAAAGAGCAAGAACGAGAAAACCGTACCAATTCATAAGGTGCGGTGCCACACAAAACAAGAAGATATGGTAATGACAATGCTTTACCAGCGAGCTACGCTTGCGCTTAATCCACTGTGGCTTCAGTTGTGGTTGTCTCCCTATTGGCTACGACGAGTGCTGTCTCCACAGCGAAGAAGCATGACCGTAGCCGCTCTGCCTCTCGGTTCTCCACGTAGAGAGCCTGGTCACATCTAGGTCCTGCACCATTGTCTCCTCCCTTAGATGCTTTTCCACCACCATGGTTCAAGCTTGAAGAACGAGGTGCTAGGGAGGAGGCGGTGACCAGGAAAGGTGAGTTCGCAAGGTTATAAGGCAACTATACTGACTCCCTTATTTTTCCTCAATTTTTATAGCAGGGGATGCACACGACCGATGGACCCAAATTCCAACAGATGCCAGGTGATAGCGGGAGGTAAGGTGAGGCCACATCTCCATGATCTCTGAGGAGCACGCCTTCTGAGAAATACGTGTCGAGAAACGAGCTACCAAAAAGGAGTAGCCTAATAGCTGTTCATATTTTACTGCACTCGCAAGAAAGTCCAAATGCAACACATTTCATCTCATTAGATACTATATAGTACAGAGCTATAAGTAAAACTATTGCCTACAGAGTGTACTCGGTCACAACATTTGTATCAGTAGTATTAGTCATAAGTGGTTTTGATCTATGTTGAAGCCAACTCGTCTTATTTTCGTGTATTTGATAAGATTTGTTGAACTTACAAGAACCATGCATCAGCGATAATTTTAATCAGAATTCAGATTTTATAATCTAATGTGTGCCTCTACAAACCAAGAGAAATTGAAGCAAGTCCTTAGTCTGCCCCTCGACTATCGTGACTGCTTGGATTAGACTGCACTGTCTACATCATAGGATCACACAAGGAATGGCCGTCTAAAATCTTGACTACCTAGACGATATGGTCCTACATTCCCACATAGGCATGCGCGCGTGGGTGGCATTAGCAGCATGTTATAGCAGGGGGCGTCGCCTCCTTGCCTATCACATTGATGGGACAGGGCGAAGCCCTGCCGCCCACCCACGTAAATATTTCGGTCGTGGGGTGGTCAACGGCCCCCAAACTATAGCAGCAAAGACAAGGGGTGAGAGAGAAGGTTATACCTGCTGCCTTCTCTCTCCAGAGCTCCTGATTCCATCCCAAAGCTTTTGCCTTCCACCCTACTATGCCACAGACGCCTCCTGCTAGGACCATGGCGGAGTGGATGAGGTCGTCTATCGACTAGGCTGAGTTCGACCAGTTGTAAGAGAGAGGGGTGATCCCAGAGGCCGCCGAGGAGATCGGGTGGAGAGTCCTAGCGAGAAGCGAAGTGGAGCCAAGGCCGAAGGAAAATGAGGTCCTCCCTTTTGTCCCTTTCCACCTTCTTAGGTTTAGGCTACCGGTGCACCCCTTAATGAGGTGGTTCCTCTAGTACTATGGGCTCCGCCTCCACTACTTAACCCTAGAGGGGATCCTCCACCTCTTGTTCTTCATCATGCTTATGAGGGCTTCCTGGGAATACCTGCCCATTATGATCTATGGTGGTTCCATCAGCGTCCTCTTGGCTTCGTTGTTGTCCGATGGGAGCGCTACCTGAGCCTTGACTGCCACTATGCCGTAGACTTGGATTGGGAGCATAGGTGGCTCTACACCCGGAACAATGAGTGGCCGCCACTACCGACATGACTGGCTATGTCCTGACTTGTCAGAATCATGGTTGAGGCCCCCAACCCTATCGGAACCACAACATTTGCGCTTATTGCTGGATGCGATCGAGGATCTAAAGGACTAGGGACTGACGGCACCGAGGGTGATCTGCACCTTCTTCAACCGTCGGGTCCTCCCCTCAAAGACGAGGGGCCACCCCTGGTGGGTGTTCCAGGGCACGACAGACCCTACAATCGAGTCGAGCATCCCCATCCGCTTGCAGGAGGTAGACGATCTGATGATGATAGTTATTAGAGTGTAACACGTAGGATCATGGCGATGGGGAGGCCCCGGATGCCTTCCACGCCGATAATCCTCCTTCGATAGATGAACCTCTCATCGTATGGTCTCTGACCCACCACCAGTCCCCCTTTGAAGGTGGATCATCACCGCACCATTTTTTATGTTGTTTATCTTTATTTAACTAGAATATGCGAGCAATGATCACACTAGCTAGTATGTGTCCATGCTGTTTAATTTAACTAGTATTTAGAATGTGCCTACTTTCTCAACAGGTGAATGTGGGCATGACTGGCATCCCAAGCCTCATTGTCCTTGGAGCCCAGTTATTCGTCTGTGGTCATGCTCGGAATATGTTCCCACGTGGCATCCACTGATGGGGGCAGCCACCCGTGACTCCATGCCATGCTGCGCCGGTTAGTTCGGTATAAGTCATTTGCATTCTCAATCCGATTGCTCTCCCCCTTATACTCTATGGGCATGAACTTGGCTTGCATTGTGCAGCGCTTTATCCATGATGACGCCATCCCCGGTCATGGGGCTTCCCCACAGTGTTGCTAGAGTCATCCCATTGTCTCTTGCTGCTGCCGAGCCCATGTGTCCCCTGCACAAGCCCTCTAGTTCCGAAGTGGATGAATCGTTAGAAGGGCACAAATACCATGAGAATTTCAACATGTGTTGTCTTTGCCACCGCCTTGGAGAGCTAACCAGCACCCTATGATGCAAGGTATTTGGAATCAAGGGTCGGGCACCCCTCTTGAGGCCACTCGGCACCCAAGTAACCTCCACCACCTTAGTGACTACCTATAAGTACCCCCTACCTAGTTGTACTATAAATAGAGGTCGTGAGCTCATTTGTAGAACACACAAGTGAAGAAAGAGCTCTCAAGAGAGTAGCTTAGCTTAGGTTAGCTAGTCTCAACAGTAGAGAGAAGGCTGAGGAGAAGCTAGAGAAGGAGCTGGGCTTGTCGGTGACCTCTTCTTCTTGTAGCTCTATGGCTCTTCTATGGTAATTTTGTTCCCATTCTTGCACTAAGGTTTGTTACATTTCTATTGTTTATGGGTTTCACCGCTTGGTTAGAGTGCTCCCCATGGAAATAGCGAACAATCCGATCGCCGTAGAGGAGCGCCTCCGAGCTCTGCTGGTCCACCTTCGAGTTGTGGTGACCGAATCATTTGTTAATGGGCTACCACAGCACTTGCCATTGCCAAGCTTCAGATTGGTGCAACAGTGAACATCCGTGTGGCGGAGCAGGGTTTTCCGCCAGGATCGAAGGATGATGACATCGCCAATCTGGTCGAGAGTTCGAGCCGACCACCAACACCGTCTTAGCGAAGGTGGATGTGGAGCTGATTCTGCATGCCAACCTCAACCCTATCTATGGGACATATCAATAGTATTAGTAGTCATGAATAGGTTTGATTTGTGGGACGCCCTTGCAAATATGTGAACTCTTATTTGCGTGTTGGTGTTAACTTTTGTTGAACTTTGTATTAGGTGGGCTAAACTCTATTGAACGTGGTGTAGCTTAGGTCCTTTGGTCATTTTGTAGCTCGTTTCTAGCCCCTATTGATTGCTTTTTGCTACAGATTTCTTTCTAGTTGTCTTTGATCTGATCTATAATATGCTAAACATTCATAAGTGCCTTTGATCTCTACTGAGGTCAACTCGTGTCTTTGATAAAATTTGTTGACCTTGAAACAACCATGGAGCGATGAGTTTATCTGAGCAAGTCTCACCTCAATCTAATGCAGAATGGAGGAGCCATAGCTCTTGACTTTTACTACTGAACACAAGAAAGTTCGCCCACTGAAGTATTTGATCTCCTAGGATAGAATAAAGTGTCATATGGAGTAGTAATCAGTCTGCCCCTCGACTGTTGTGACTGCTTGGATTGGAGTGAAATAAGTATAGAAAAGATCTATCACAACCGCACCAGGCATTTAGGTGTCAAGCGTGTCATGGTGGTCAAAAGCTCTTTCTCTCGATTCACTTCTTGTGTCCAGCTTTCCTGCCGCACTCGCATTCACTCTCGTCAGCCTGTGCAAGGTCATATGAAAGGAGTGTCCTCTCCTTCCCTAATCCGATAGCATTGCATCAATTGCCTACCTTATGGCTCCCCCTTTCCCTCACCCCTTTGCATTTCCCAACCTTCTCACTCACAACTTTTCCTCCGACCATGTCCCTCTATGATTTTAGATGAAATGATGTTTACCTAGTTTCTTGTAAACCATATGTTCGCCTAACAGTCCGAGCAGCATACATTTGAATAGGCCAGAAATGTAACTCTTGTACTCAGCTATGAGTAGAACTTTTGCCTGATCAGGCTATGCTATAAACAGGAGCTGCACCGTCTGTGGCTGCATGCATGAAGTAGTAAGGTATTGGATTCCTAAAGCGGCAGCTTCAAACATAGCCGATGGTGTGTAGATGATTAGAACCTATGAAACCATGTAGCCATCTCTAGCTAGCTGCTGCCCCTCGGGTGCCATGAGCCTATGACTGCTTGGAACGGATGGCACTATATACTTCACCGCATGACAGAAGGTCCGACCATCTAAAATGTTCACTACTCGGATAGCACTAGTAATGATGAACATCATGCGATCACGTCAGAAGCATGTTCTAGCCCTAGTGTCCCTATGTGTACAAAGCCTGGCCTCACTCCCCCCTTACATTGCAGTAAAAGCCCTAGTGACAACATGGCTTCTAGAAGCCATCCACAGCGACCAGGAGCGGTAGGGCCCATAGGAGGCTCTGCCCAGTGCCAACATGGCACCACCTAGCTCCACCTGGTGCCTAGCCACGTCACCGATCTTTAAGAGGGTGTCATACAAAGAACAACTCCAAACCAACCTAACCACCGCCTTACTGTGGGAATTTCAACATGTGCTATCTTTGCCATCGCCTTGGAGAGCTAACCAGCACCCTATGATGCAAGGTCGGTGGAATCAAGGGCTGGGTGATGCCCCCTTGAAGCCACCCAACACCCAAGTAACCTCCACTACCTTAGTGACTGCCTATAAGTACCCCCTACCTCAGTTGTAATATAAATAGATGTCGTGAGCTCATTTGTAAAACACACAAGTGAAGAAAGAGCTCTCAAGAGAGTAGCTTAGCTTAGGTTAGCTAGTCTCTACAGTAGAGAGAGAGAGAAGGTGAGGAGAAGCTAGAGAAGGAGCTGGGCATCTCGGTGACCTCTTCTTCTTGTAGCTCCATGACTCTTCTATGGTAATTATGTTCCCATTCTTGCATTAAGGTTTGTTACATTTCTATTGTTTATGGGTTTCACCGCTTGGTTAGAGTGCTCTAGTCTTATTTCATCAGGATCCAGATTAGAGTAGGAAGCACATAGATTAAGCGTGGTGCTTAGGCTTTACCTTACATGTGTTTGCAGCTAAGTCCTCGGATAGATAGTGGTAGGTGGCAAGTGGTGACAGCCTTGTCCATCCTCTGTATTCCACCACGATAGGCTTAGTTATTAAATCGTAGGGCTCGTGGCAGACCTTGTCTATTTAACCCTCCTAATTGGTAGGCGGGCTGTGCCCCAAAGTAAATAGTTGTTATTTATCATTCCTTGTTCAAGTAATAGTTATAGAATAACCCATAGTATTCCACTCCTTTCCTCCCCAACATCCATAGGAATCCATTAGTTCTAGATTTAGATCACTCATCATTCCCTATGGATTCGATACCTAGGATTACTCCTTGGTGAAAAGCTACCCTAACAACCAGTGCACTTGCGATTTTTCTGTGTGTGCCACCCCTGGTGTCAACAAGCTTTTCTGTCACCGTTGTCGTGGAACGGTAGTTGATCATCTTGAATCTAGAATTAGGATTTCAATTTTCAGTCCTTGTTTGAGCTTGTTATGGAAAACATGTCTATATACCAATATGTTGCTCCACGGAGTATGCGATTAGAACCACCTTTATCATCCCAACCTATATTTTTCGATAGTTATGAACTACGCCCTAGTTTCATAACTAAAGTTTAGGAGCATATTTTCTTAGGAGATGAGAAAGAAAACCCATACATTCATCGGCGTTAATTCGAGCAAGTGTGCTCATGCTTGCATATTTCAGGCATGTCACAAGAGACCATTAAGTGGAAGCTATTTACATTCTCTTTGACAGGATTAGCCAAACTGTGGTACACTCAAAACATAGGGAGTGTACATGGAGAATGGGAGGTGTTGCAAACTAAAATTTGCATAGCTTTTTTCCCTATCTCCCGGGTAGCTCAACTCCATCGTGAAGTTCATAATTTCCAACAAAAGAAAAAAAACCTTAGGTGCAGTCTAGGCCCATTTTAATGATATAATATCTTCAGGGCCCGACCTAGCTATTCCTGATTCGATATTGTTACAACATGTATATCTAGGACTTAGTAAGGAAACTGCCCATTATCTAGATATTGATTTAGGAGGATCATTCCTTCATTTGTCTCCCATCGGAGGGAAAGATGTTCTCAACAAAATTGCTGAGAATACTCCCTACATGGGTATTCATGATGAATGTCCTAAAATAGATAATATTCAACCACAAGAACTAGAAGCTCTAGAGGCCAAAACATCGAACTCTAGTCCCGCTCAGCCCTCTAGTAGCTCTCCTGAACCAATACCCGAGCCAATTTCTAAACCCCTAGAGGAGGAAGAAGAAAGCCCTTTAGACTTTCCCTTTGAAATCGAGGATAATCTGTTTGAAGATTTTGGAAATGTTAAAACTATCCTCTTCAAGCAAAACCATCTTCGAGACAACGATTTTGACCTTTTCGATGAAGAATTTAGCCATGAAGATCTGCAAGACCTTTTTGCCATCCTTAGTCATGAATGGACTATGGAGGCTAAGGTAGCAGAGAATGTTCTTTGAATTGATGGAGCATCAGATTCGGTGCACTATCAAATCAGAGGAAGGGATATAGAAGCCTTGTATGACCCTATCATAGGTTTAAATTTAATATCCACATCTTTCATTAGCTAGGAATCTACCCTACATTCCTCTTTATCCAACAAACCAATGTCTTAGAGACCCAGGATGGTAATATTCTCAAAAGTCATGGATTAGCCAAGACTGTTCCGACCATCATTGATGATGTGGAAGCCTTTTTGGACTTCTATGTCTTTGAATCTGCCAACTTTAATGTCATCATAGGACAACCTTGGGTCCAAATTTCTATCTAGAAGGATCTATCAAAGGCCAATTAGATGTCTATTTGGTAGGAAGGAATATTCTATTCCTAGCACCCGGGCAATAAATGCTATTGCTGAGCAACCTCCTGATCCTAACCCTTTAGAACATGCAATAACTGGTTGTTTCACAAGAAACAACCCAGCCTGATTTCGAGGAGGACGCTCAATTCTTTACTCAAGAAGAAGCCAAAACAGACATACCCTTTTGTCTAGATGAATCCGAGAGACCACCTTGACTTCCAATCGAGTTGAAACCTCTCCCTTCTGGACTTAAATATGCTTTTCTTGACCATTATCCTAAGACCCTAGTGATCATTAGTGATAAGCTATCCAAGGCCGAGACCTACAGACTCCTCACTGTGTTAGAAAACATAGATCTATTTTTGGCTATTCGCTACAAGATCTAAAAGGGATTAGCCCTACTCTTTGCATGCATCGTATTCCTATAGATCCTGATTCAATCCCATCTAGGGAACCTCAAAGATGACTTAACAACACTATGCGTGAAGTTGTCAAGAAAGAGGTGTTAAAGCTTCGGCACGCGGGGATTATTATCTGGTCCCTTATAGTGAATGGGTAAGCCCCATGCAAGTAGTCCCTAAGAAAGGTGGAAAGACAGTCGTTGAAAATGATAAGAATGAACTCATACCTCAATGGACTGTCGTGAGTTGGAGGATGTGCAAAGATTATAGGAAGCTAAATAAAGCCACAAAGAAAGACCATTTCCCATTACCTTTCATAGACGAAATGTTAGAAAGGCTAGCCAATCACTTTTTCTTCTACTTTCTGGATGGATATTCGGGCTATCACTAAATACCCATCCATCCTAAAGATCAGAGTAAAACCACTTTTACTTGTCCATATGAAACTTATGCCCATGGGCATATGTGTTTTGGACTATGTATTGCTCCTACATCTTTCTAATGATGCATGATGTCCATCTTTTCTAACATGATTGAAAAGATCATGGAAGTCTTTATGGATGATTTCTCTGTCTATGGCAAGACATTCGATGACTGCCTAGAAAATCTAGATAAAGTCCTTCAAAGATGTGAGGAGAAGCACTTAGTCATAAATTGGGAGAAGTGCCACTTCATGGTTAGAGAGGGGATAGTTCTAGGCCATAGAGTGTCAGAACGTGGGATAGAAGTGGATAAAGCAAAGATCGATGCGATCGAGAAACTTCCACCTCCCACTAATATTAAGGGAATTAGAAGCTTCTTAGGGCCACGCTGGTTTTTATAGAAGGATTATAAAAGACTTTTCTCAAATTGCTAGACCTTTAACTAGTTTGCTAGCAAAGGACTGTTCCTTTCAACTTTGATGATGAATGTCTAAATTCCTTTCATATATTGAAAAGGCTCTAGTTTTAGCCCCTAGTCATACAATACCCCTGACTGGAGCTTACCTTTTGAAATAATGTGTGATGCTAGTGATTTTGCTGTTGGTGCTATTCTTAGGTCAAACTAAAGATAGGAAGCATTATGCCATTTCCTATGCTAGTATAACTTTAACAGGACCACAAGTTAATTATGCAACCACTGAAAAGGAGCTTTTGGCTATAGTCTTTGCCATAGATAAATTTAGATCTTTACTTAGTAGGGGCTAAGGTAATTGTTTATACAGACCATGCCGCTTTGAATACCTCCTTGCTAAGAAAGATGCTAAACCCCTGTTTGATCCGCTGAATTTTGTTACTCCAAGAATTCGAACTTAGAAATAAAAGATAAAAAAGGGAGTAGAAAATTTTGTAGCAGATCATCCTCTCACACTTGCAATTTCATGATAGTGACAACCTCCCTATAAATGATTTCTTGTGTGATGATACTCTTCTAAAAGTTACACACACAAATCCTTGCTATGCAAACATCGTTAATTTCATAGTAACCAGCTATGTCCCGCCAGGTGAAAATAGGAAGAAATTGCTATACCAAAGTAGAACCCATTTGTGGGACTATCCATATATCTATAGAGTCTATTCAGACTGGACTCCTTAGAAAGTGTGTCCCTTTAGAAGAAGCCACTAAAATCATAGAAAGATGTCACTCTGCTGAATATGGAGGCCATTATGGAGCCTTTAGAACACATGCAAAAATTTGGCAAAGTGGTTTCTTTTGGACCCTCCATAGTATGAAAACACAAAAGACTTTATTAGGAGGTGTACTAGGTGTCAAAACACATGGAAATATAAACACCCGAGATGCTATGCCACTCACTAATAATCTCCTAGTAGAATTATTTAATGTTTGGGGAATAGACTTTATGGGACCTATTCCCAAAGTCTTATGATGCCGAATACATCTTAGTGGTCATTGATTATGTCTCAAAATGGGTAGAAGCCATACCATGCCTAGCAGCTGATGCTAAGCATGCTAAGAAGATGTTTCAAGAAACTATCTTCCCCCGTTTTGGTGTCCCTAGGATGGTCATTAGCGATGGAGAACCTCACTTTATTGATAAAACTTTAGACGCCATTTGACTGACCAAGGAATCCCACATAGCATAGCCACACCGTATCATCCTCAAACTAGTGGGCAAGCTAAAACCTCTAATAAGTGAATTAAAAATATCCTATAGAAAACTATAGAGGAGATGGGGACAGGGTGGAAACATAAGTTGCCAGAAGCACTTTGGGCCTATAGAACTGCCTATAAAACACCCATCGGTATGTCTCCATACCAACTAGTGTATGGAAGACTTGCCATCTCCCCATAGAACTAGAATTCAAGGCTCACTGGGCCATTAAGAAATGGAAAATGGGCCTAGATTTAGTAGGACAAAATCAGAAAATGCAAATCTCCGAGCTAGAAGAGTGGAGAGAAAAAGCTTATCATAGTGCCAAACTCTATAAAGAGAGAATTAAATGATGGCATGATAAGAGAATTAAGAAAAAAGAGTTTCACCCTAGAGATAAGGTGTTACTCTTTAACTCTAGGGTCCAATTTTTTGGGCATGGAATGTTACGGAGTAAATACGATGGACCGTTTAAAGTAGTTGCCACTTCACCCGATGGAGCCATCATGCTGGAAAGCGATGAAGACAACATTTTCAAAGTAAACGGGACAATGCTTGAAACTTTATTATGAACCCAATATGCAAGAATTAAAGGAGCTAGATATAGTAGAATTTATAACCTTCTAGCACCTATGCATGCTCTTATGTTTTGAAATGGGCTTGGTAGCCTATTTGTATAAAAGGGCTATACAACCCATTCCAATGCGAGAAAAATGTATACATTGGGATTCTAGACCCTCATTTGACATGACTATGGCAAGGGGCAGGCATGGGCCATCTGGGCCATGTCGCCCGACGCCTCTAGGCTACCGCCCGGTGCCCTGTTGGCATCGCTTGATGTCTAGGTGCATCCTCTATTATCCCATGTGCGAGGGGATGATGATCCCTGGCATTTCTTTTGTTATCTCCACGTGTTTATCTGAGATTCCAACTGATTCTCATGATCCAAAGCACGTGATAATCATGGGAAGCCTCATCTCATTCACCTACCTCCCTATAAATACCACCGACCATTTCCTTCCATCTCCACAAGCATTCCTTCCATTCCTCCACCTCCAAGGCATAGACTCGCTAGTCGTTCCACCATGGGTACCAACCCTCCAAATAATAGCATCGCTTCTTACGCAACCACTCATGATTTGATCAACGAGATCGATCAAGGGGGAGTCTTTGAGGTGCAGCTGTTAGCCTATGCCACACCACCGAAGATCCCACTAGGGACTCCACCTGCCAGGAGCCCAAGGGGAGCTAGCCTGGCACCGACCGACGGCATGGGCCGCTGCCTAGCCCCTATGAAGCGGCCCTTCAACTCTCCTCCACCCAAGCAGCGTCCCCAGCCGCTGGACTTCTTTGGCAAGGAGCTCTGCAATGATCGGTCCGCTCGTCCAACCATAGGGGACATGACCTAAAGAAGCCGATCACGGTGCGCCTCTACCCCACACCAGATCTGCCTATGCCCATGCTTGCCAACGAGCATCACGCCCTAGGTGATCTTCAACAAGTCAGAGGACAACCTGTCTCTCACCAATAGTGAGAGTACTAGGTAGCATCACCCCTAATCCTAAGAGGGTGAAGTACGAATCTCTCTAGGTGCTAGCTCCCTTTGGGGTGCTATGAGTAGGTGCTCCACTGCCTCGACTCTAGCAATGCCAAGACTACAGAGGAGTCACTGTCGGCCCCCTCTATGCAACGCCGTTTGTCTCCTCCTGCCCATTCACGGATCTCCTAGGTAGATGGAGCCCTCAAGGAGGAGCTCAGCCTTGAGGGGCTTCAGGCTCAGCTATGCGCCCTCAAGGAGGAGAACCTGACCCTAGGGAAAGGGTGGTGGAGTAGGAGCTTTGACATCGAGGACAAGATGGATGTACTCCGCAAGGGGCTCACCTCGAAGCTCAAGCGCCTGTTCGAGGCCACAGGGGAATGAGCACCTCTATGAGGTGCCAGTCCTCTAAACCCTGTGACTGCTTAGGTTTTTAGATGAGGCGCTAGTTAGATTTATATTTGTTTTCCTTAGTTCATTATAGGTCGTGTTAGGTTTGCATTGTTTGTGTTAGATTTGCTTTTAGTTTAAATTTTCATTAATGTAATCAAGCACCTATTAAATAAAGTTAGTCTTGTCCTCTGGTGTTTTCCCACCAGTAGGACTTTAGTATTTTACCATTTGTTATGTTGAATAAAAGAAATAGATTACCAAAGAAGATAGTGTGGGGGAAGCCTCCATTCGGATCTTGATGGCTTCCCACAATCATGAAAGTGCCATCACTAAGTCATGCACGCACTACAAAACACCTCGAGCGAAAGACTGACAGTGAGGGGCCACCTGGGCCTGCCGCCCAGCACCATGGGCCACCGCTCAGTGACTCGCTGCCGCTACATGGCAAGGCTAGCCCTCGAGCCTACCTTGAAGCACCACTGTAGGTTTGCACCTCTATTTTTCTCTAGTGCATGATTTTCATGTTAAAATTGATTATTTCCATCAATACACACATGAAATTAAATTTAAATGGCAGAACATATGACTATGTTCATCTTTAAAATTTGATTAGTATAAATTTTATTCTATTCTCATGCTTAGAACTTTCAATCTATTTTTGATTAGTATGGTCTACCTAAGTTGTTTATTTGTGAGATATAGTAGTGGCAAAGTAAGTTGCTTTTTCTTTACTCATAGCCTTGGAGATATTTGTTTTAAAAATAAATGATATGATATCATGATTCCTCATGTGAGAAAAATGCCTACCAAAGCCAAAGTATATTTACTTATAAAACCAGCACAAAATGCTATTTGATCTTACTTTAAGCTTTGCCAACCTTTGAGATCTAAGTAGAGAGTTGTGTCATGCTTTTATAACCAAGTCCACATATACGACCTCTCTAAGCTACTTCTACACTAGAAGTAGGCTCATTCATTCCACTATAAATTCTTGTTTCTCCTTTTGAAAAAATATATATACATACCTTCTATTTCCATATAGGACATGGCTATCTAAAAAGAAGAAGAAGAGAGAGAAAAATAAAAAGAAAAGAAAGCTTGAGCACAAATGCTCATGAGTTCAGCTCTCTCCAAAAAAGAGAGGAGAAAGATAGCCATGCTTCCTGCAAGGAAAAGAGAAGAAGAGATAAGGAGAAAAGACATCATCCACCATCTTATCCACCCGCATATCTTGGTTTATGATTGCATGACATGACCCTCCTAGGATCCATTGTTTGGCTTAGCAAAATAAGTAGAATAAATATGTTTAGCTTTGATTCCTACCTATAAGCTCCACATAAGCTTTAGGATAGTAAAGGGCAAAGTATTTTTGCTCATGCGAGGATTATCACTAAACACCTTTTGAGTGTCAAGGAGAGCTCACATGAGGATATACATGAATCATGCTTTCTTTGAAAAGCCAAACTTAAAAACTCCAAGGAATTTTGAGAAGAAAAGATGTAACCAATTTGATCACAACTGTTCCATTTATCAACCACTCAAGGTTTGATCTTAGCCACCGGAAAGATCATAGGTATGAATATGAGGATTAGAATAATTTTTATACTTGTTCAGGTTTTAGAGAGAAGCATATGTCAATCACCTATTATTTCACAATCTTTACTCAGGACGAGCAAAGGTTTAGTGTGGGGAGCTTGTTGATGGCTCTTAACACCCTCTTTTGCCATCAATAATTAACCATGGAATGCATAAAATCAAGCATGAAATGACATTTTATGTTTAGATTTCACTTGGTTCCACATGTATTAGAGAATTGTGCTTGCAGGAACAAAATAGGTAAAATAGAGCAAGAACATACCTTCTAGAAGCCATCCACATGGCCAAGAGAGGTAGGGCCCACAGGGGGCGCCGCTCTATGCCAACATGGCGCTGCTCATCCCCATCTAGCGCCCAGCCAAGTCACCGATCCATGGGAGGGTGTCCTGGAGTGCTGTGGAGCGTTGATCCAATGTCGGTTCACTCAGTGGCTGAGATTCATTTTGCTGGGATTGATGGGCCCATTGTCATACAAAGAAGAGCTCCAAACTAACCTAAGCACCACCTTACTATGGGAATTTCGACATGTGCTATCTTTGCCACCTCCTTGGAGAGCTAACTAGCACCCTACGATGCAAGGTTGGTGGAATCAAGGGCCAGGCGGCACCCCCTTGAGGCCGCCCAGCACCCAAGTGACCTCCACTGCCTTAGTGATTGCCTATAAGTACCCCCACCTCAGTTGTACTATAAATAGAGGTCATGAGCTCATTTGTAAAACACACAAGTGAAGAAAGAGATCTCAAGAGAATAGCTTAGCTTAGGTTAGCTAGTCTCTACAGTAGAGAGAGAAGGCAAGGAGAAGCTAGAGAAGGAGCTGGGCTTGTCGGTGACCTCTTCTTGTAGCCCCGCGGCTTGTCTTTGGTAATTCTATTCCCATTCTTGCATTAAGGTTTGTTACATTTCTATTGTTTATGGGTTTCACCGCTTGGTTAGAGTGCTCTAGTCTTATTTCATCAGGATCCAGATTAGAGTAGTAAGTGCATAGATTAAGCGTGGTGCTTAGGCTATACCTTACGTGTGTTTGCGGCTAAGTCCTCGGATAGATAGTGGTAGGTGGCAAGTGGTGACAGCCTTGTCCATCCTCTGCATTCCACCATGATAGGCTTAGTTATTAAATCATAGGGCTTGTGTAGACCTTGTCTAGTTAACCCTCCTGGTTGGTAGGCATGCTGTGCCCCAAAGTAAACAATTGATATCTACCATTACTTGTTCAAGCAATAGTTATAGAATAACACATAGTATTCCACTCCTTTCCTCCCCAACATCCATAGGAATCTATTAGTTCTATATTTAGATCACTCCTTGTTCCCTGTGGATTCGATACCTAGGATTACTCCTAGGTGAAAAGCTACTCTCACAACCGTGCTCTTGTGGTCTATTCTGTGTGTGCCACCCCTAGTGTGAACACTCGCACTACCTTGCAAAGTCCCCACCTCCACCTCTCCATCGGTTCCCATGAAGGCCATCCCCATGAAGCGCTCTAGGTCCTCCTCGAGGAACCGTGGCTAGGCTCCAGTCCACACTTCCTCCAACTAGCTGGCGCACCCTGCTTCAATGCTTGTTCATACCCTTCTTGAACTGCTCGTACCCATCGCACTCCCACACGCCATCTCCTAGGTTGCCATTTGTCTCCCAGTCATCCACGATGATGACGATTGATGCCACTGGCACTAGGTGGTTCGCTCGCCACTATCGCTCTTGGTGTGGTCCACCTCATCGTCATTGCAGGCACCATTCGTGGTCCCACATGCCATCCTCTAGGTTGGCATTGGTATCGCCGTCGCCCACAATGATGATGTTGATGCCACCGGCACTGGTAGTTCACTCGCCACTGCCACTCCCAATGTAGTCCATCTCGTCATCATCGGTGGCATTGTCTTGGTTGAGCTCGCTATCGCCGGATCCGCTCCTAGCGCCCCATGGTGGGAGCGGGTCTCCTACAACATCGTGGTCCCGCTCGTCGTCCACCAAGGACATGTTCGAGGGCTCTATAGAGGTGGCCCCATCATGTTCCACCATCCTCCCGGTGCCCCACAGCGGGAGCAGGGTGAAGTGATCCTTTGGTTTGATATGGCAGAGAGGTTTGCTGGTTTTAACCCAGGTAGGTTTACCTTGTAGGCATTAGATTTTGATTGTGCCTATTGGTACCCTTGTTGCATGACTTGCTTAGAGCTATGGGAAGTCACCACTCATTGAATTAATTTGTAGTATCAAGTCATGTAAACATTTGTTATTAGGATGAGTACGATGCCTGGTGCTCATTACTACTATGAAGTCATGTTAATCATTTGTAGTTAGAATTAATATGTTTATGTAGTAGTTGTATGACTTTGAGTAGTGTGAAACGTTTCTCCTCTTATTGTGGTCGATGAAGGCATGGTTATGTAGTCTGAACTCGAATCGTTGCTGTAGTCCACATATATATATGAATTCTGGTTTGATGTTATGTTATCTTTCTAGTAGCACTGATCTCCTCTTATTATGCATGTAGCCATGCCTAGCTCTGCAAAACCAATTAAGACCCAGGAATAGGTGCCTAATCTTTTCTGCCACCAAAGCATAGTTCGACCATGTTGTATTAGATGAGGCCAGACCATATATTAGCTATCTGGCAAGCTCTTTTATCTTGGACATGCAAAATCAACAACCAAGGATAGTCTGCCCCCTCATTTTGCCACAGGCCAGACATGCAAAAAATGGTGCAGAAGCAGAAGGACAACAAGATGAGTTAGACGATGATTTGAACTTAGTTAATTGTGGTATGTATCTAGATGCCAATAATGCTAATGTATCTCAATCTGTAATTGGCAGTGCGCTTGTTTATTCAGTGTTTGTTCAATGTTTATATTAGTTTGTTCATTTTGTCGCAATGCTATTCACTGTTAAAAGAAAGCCATTACCTGTGCGCCCTCATCAAAAGCACATTCCAAAATACATGAAAAGCACTAAAAAATAGTTAAAACCACCATTATATTGATTCCTAATTCCTAATATTTATCTAGGTACATGAGTCCATTTGAAATAGGCCAAAAGTGCACTACAACGCACCCGCCATTGTACTACTACTAGTTAATACTAGACCTATAGCTACTATACTAATTAACTACACCTACTGATCGACGCCGCTGCCCCCACCATCACCGTTGTCACCGCTGTGTTGGGGGATGGAGGGTTGAGCCTACGCTTCTTGTTGCGCAGCCTGGGGCCAAACCCCGACGGAATGGTCTCGGATGATGTTGTCCACCTCCTCCACCGATGCCTCCTCTTTCTCCTCCTCCTCCTCCTCCTCCTCCTCAGCTGCCAATAGTGCCTCCTCCTCCTCATCATCAGTGGGCTCCATATCATCTTTGGTGGGCTCCCCATCATCTTTGGTGGGCTCCTCCTCATGCTCAGGGCTCGGCATCAATTGATTCACCTTCTCACCATCCTTGTCATTGTAGTCGGTGGAATACTTGCCGGATGACCAGTGCCCCATTGCGCGCTCTATGCAGCCGCCAGTGAGTAGGGATCAGAGGAGGTGATATGATGTGTACTGGTATGTATGTATGAGAGAATACCCCAGTTGGTGGTGCTCTCTACAACCTACTAGTCATTTTAAAGATGAGAGCTGAACGGTTGCTCTCCCATAGGACACGATGATGGTTAAAGAGGAGAGCCGAATGGTTGTTCTCCCACTAGGACACGACGATGAAGGTTTTGTGGTTGGTTGGCAACCCCCATTTCACATTTTGAACAAGATACATCAAGATACATCAAGTGAAAGCAAGATACATCAAGTGAAGATGGCTCATGTGATGATGATGATGATGATGAGAAGAAGAAGAGCAGTGGCATTCAAGGCCACATCATCCAAGGGCAAGGCAAAGCAAGATACATCAAGTGAAGATGATGGCTCATGGGATGATGATGATGATGAGAAGATGGCTCTCTTTGTCAAGAGATTTGACAAGTTCATGATGAAGAAGGGCTACCAGTGCTAGAAGAAAGAAGTCTTCATCCAAGAACAAGGAAGAGTCAAGAAGGTGCTTCAATTGTGGAAGCAAAGATCATCTTGTTGCTCAATTCCCATACAATAGCAACAAAGATGATGACAAGAAGAACAAGAAGAAGGACAAGAAGGAAAAGAAAGAGAAGAATGACAAGATGACCTTCAAGAAGAAGAAAGGTGGTTCATATGTGGTCACTTGGGATAGTGATGCTTCCTCAAGTGATGATGATGATAGTGATGATGACAAGACCACCAAGAAGAAGGCACTTGCAAGCATTGCTATCAATGAGAAGCCTTCTCTCTTCGACACTCCATCAAGCTTCATGGCTAAGGACACTAAGGTACAAATTTGTGATGATGGAAGTGATGAGGAACATGAAAATGAAAATGATAGTGATAGTGATGAACCTACTAAGGATGAACTATTTGACATGCTAGAAGATACTGAAGAACACTTTGGCATTAGGAGAAGGGAATGCAAAAGCTTGCATAAGGAACTAAAAGCCCTTAAGCAAGCCTTTGATGAGCTCAATGCATCTCATAAGAGGCTAGAGGAAGCCCATGAGAAGCTTGGCAAGGCTCACAAAAAGATTGAAAAGGTCCTATTCCTCTTTGCTTGATGAGCAAAATAAAAAAGAAGCATGTTGAAACTTGCAATATAGGCTTAACTTGTGATATAATTGATGAATCATAATCTATGCCTATCATTGTAGCTCCTGCTAACCCTTCTTGTAATACTTCTATTTCCACCTCATCTAGTAGTGATGGTCTCACTTGTGATGCCTCACTAATGGTTGAGAATGAGAACCTCAAGAAGGAGGTCAACAAGCTCACTCACACCTTGGCTAAGGCCTATGGTGGTGAGGACCGCTTGCTTATGTGCTTGGGTAGCCAAAGAGGTTCTCTCTACAAAGAGGGATTGGGCTATACCCCCAAGAAAGGCAAAGCGGTCTTTGCTCCTCACAAGATTAGTTTTGTGAAGAACAATGGTTGATTTTGCACTAGTTGCAAGCAAGTTGGTCATAAAGAGCATGAGTGCAAGAACAAGAGCAAAAATGCTAATGTATCCTCCATTAAGCTTGATTCTTTCTATATGCTTACCAAGGGTGCAAATGGTGTAAAGGCTAAGTTCATTGGTAAACCATGGATGGGCTCAAAGAAGAAAGCCATTTGGGTGCCAAAGAGCTTGGTCACTAACCTTCAAGGACCCAAGCAAGTTTGGGTACCTAAAAAGAATTGATCTTCTTTTGTAGGTCAATTACAAAGCCAGAGGAAGGCATTGGGTTCTTGATAGTGGGTGCACTCAACACATGACCAGTGATGCAAGAATGTTCAACTCAATCAATACCAATGGCAATGATGGTTATGATAGTATCACATTTGGTGACAATGGTAAAGGCAAGGTTAAAGGGCTTGGTAAGATTGCAATATTCAATGACATGAGCATATCCAATGTGTTGCTAGTAGAGAGCTTGAACTTCAATTTGCTATATGTGGCTCAATTGTGTGATCTTGGATTCAAATGCATATTTGGGGTAGATGATGTAGAGATCATAAGTGTAGATGGCTCTAACTTGATCTTCAAAGGCTTTAGATATGAGAATCTATACTTAGTTGATTTCAATACTAGTGAAGCTCAACTATCTACATGTTTATTCACTAAGTCTAGCATGGGTTGGTTGTGGCATAGAAGGCTTGGTCATGTTGGAATGAAACAATTGAATAGATTGGTTAAGCATGACTTGGTTAGAGGCTTGAAAGATATTGTGTTTGAGAAGGATAAGCTTTGTAGTTCTTGTCAAGCCGGCAAACAAGTTGGAAACACCCATCCTAAGAAAAGCATGATGAGCACTAGTAAAGCATTTGAGTTATTGCACATGGATTTATTTTGACCAACACAATACACCAGCATTGGTGGAAACAAATATGGCTTTGTGATAGTGGATGATTATACTAGATACACTTGAGTATTCTTTCTAGTGGACAAAAGTGATGTGTTTGCAACATTCAAATCATTTGTCAAGGGCATTCACAATGAATTTGCAACAACCATCAAGAGAGTTAGAAGTGACAATGGTAGTGAGTTCAAGAACACTAGAATTGATGAGTTGTGTGAAGAATTTGGAATTAGACATCAATTCTCGGCCAGATACACTCCACAATCAATTGGACTTGTTGAGAGGAAGAATAGAACACTTATTGATATGGCAAGGTCTATGCTTAGTGAGTACAATGTGAGTCAATCCTTTTGAGGCCGAAGCTATCAACACTGGCTTGCTATTGTAGCAATTGCCTCTATTGTCACCCATTGAAAGAGAAGACACCATATGAGCTCTTGAATGGTAGAAAACCCAACATTGCATATTTTTGGGTCTTTGGTTGCAAATGCTATATTTTGAAGAAAGGCACTAGATTGGGCAAGTTTGATAAGAAATGTGATGAAGGATTCCTACTTGGCTACTCCACTACAAGCAAAGCACATAGAGTTTGGAATTTGGATAGTGGTACTCTTGAGGAAGTTCATGATGTTGAATTTGATGAAACCAAGGGTTCACAAGAAGGAAATGAAAACTTGGAAGATGTTAGAGGCATTTAACTTTCAAATGCCATGAAGAACATGGATGTTGGTGAATTGAGGCCTAGGCAAGTGAATGATGATGAAGATGATCAAGTGCAAGTGCTCTCTAATTCAAATGTGCAAGATGATACAAATCAAGCTAGTACAAGTGGATCTCATGACAATGAACAAGATCAAGTGGCTAGTACATCATCTCAACCCAATGATCAACCAAGTGCAAGCAATCAAGTTCCAATTCTCCAACCAACCAATATTGCAAGGGATCATACATTGGACACTATCATTGGTGATATTTCTAGAGGTGTGCAAACTAGATCAAGATTGGCTTCATTTTGTGAGCATTTCTCATTTGTGTCATCCATTGAACCAAAGAAGATAGATGACGCATTTAAGGATGTTGATTGGGTGAATGCTATGCATGAAGAATTGAATAATTTCACAAGAAATCAAGTATGGGAATTAGTAGAGAGACAAAAGGGACACAATGTGATTGGAACCAAATGGGTCTTTAGAAACAAGCAAGATCAGGATGGGATAGTAGTAAGGAACAATGCAAGATTGGTAGCACAAGGCTATACACAAGTTGAAGGTCTTGACTTTGGAGAAACATATGCCCCGGTTGCTAGATTGGAAGCAATTAGGATCTTGCTAGCCTATGCTTGTGCCTACAACATCAAGCTCTATCAAATGGATGTTAAGAGTGCATTTCTCAATGGTTACATCAATGAAGAAGTATATGTTGAGCAACCTCCTGGTTTTGAAGATGACAAGAAGCCCGACCATGTGTACAAGTTGAAGAAGGCATTATATGGCTTGAAGCAAGCACCTAGAGCATGGTATGAGAGATCGAGGGACTTCCTACTCTCTAAAGGGTTCATAATGGGCAAGGTTGACACCTCTCTTTTCATCAAGAATATTGGAAAAGATTTATTTGTGTTGCAAATCTATGTTGATGACATCATATTTGGATCAACCAATCAAGATTTTTGTGAAGAATTTGGAAAGATGATGGCTAATGAATTTGAGATGTCCATGATTGGAGAGTTATGTTACTTTCTTGGTCTTCAAATCAAGGAATTAAAGAATGATACATTTGTGAGTCAAGGCAAGTATATCAAGGACATGATCAAGAAGTTTGACATGAGTGATAGTAAAGTCATTAGCACACCAATGGGCACAAATGGCAACTTGGATAGTGACGCAAGTGGCAATATGGTGGATCAAAAATTGTATCGGTCTATGATTGGAAGTCTACTCTATGTGACCGCATCAAGGCCGGATGTCATGTTTAGTGTATGCATGTGTGCAAGATTTCAATCCTCACCAAGAGAAAGTCATTTGAAGGCTACAAAGAGAATATTGAGGTACTTGAAGCATACACCAAATGTTGGTTTGTGGTATCCCAAAGGAGCAAAGTTTGAGCTAGTTGGTTACTCTGACTCGGATTATGCGAGATGCAAGGTTGAAAGGAAGAGCACCTCGGGCACATGTCAATTGTTGGGAAGATCACTTGTTTCATGGTCATCAAAGAAGCAAAATAGTGTTGCATTATCAACCGCTGAAGCCTGAATACATATCCGCCGGTAGTTATTGTGCACAAATACTTTGGATGAAGGCCACTTTGAGTGACTTTGGAATCAAGTTCAAGAAAGTGCCATTGCTATGCGACAATGAGAGTGCAATCAAGTTGACCAAGAATCTGGTTCAACATGCAAGAACAAAGCACATTGATGTCCACAACCATTTCATAAGAGATCACCAACAAAAAGGAGACATTTTGCATTGAGAGTGTAGGCACCGAAGATCAACTTGCCGATATATTCACCAAGCCATTGGATGAGAAAATGTTTTGCAAGCTAAGGAATGAGTTGAACATATTGGATTTCTCAAATATGTGTTGATGCACCCCCCACTTATATGATGTGCCTCTCCTTTGAGCAATCCAAGGTAAAAGTTGATTGGCATGGAATACATCCTTGCTAAGGACATGTTTAGTGCATCTAGACATCTTTCACATTTAATAAGCTCATTCATGAAAATCAAATGAATTTGATGATTGTATGGTACCACTATTGCTTCTATGCTTATTTTGATCTAGTGGTAGCATATGATATGTTTGTGGGCTTGTAAACCTAGTATTTAATCTAGAAAATAAGCTCTAAGTGTTTGACTCAACATGGTACAAGATAACCCTTATTTGGAGGTGTGAAGAAGCTTGTCCTTGGATCAAACCGAGTTAAATGTCTTTGGCAAGTATTCTAGATTCAACCAAATTTTGGAAAATGATCCTCACCCCATTGATTGACATTGATAATCCTAACCTATCTATAATTTAAGTCTTTGTGGTCATTGATGACAAAGGGGGAGAGAAACAAAGATATAAGTGATAGGGGGAGTATTTGACATAGGGGGAGAGATATGACAAAGGAAAGGAATCAATTAAAATATTGAGCACACAAGTAGGGGGAGCAAGCTCATGAACTTGTATGGTGCATTTGAATGTGCATTTCATATGTTTGCTTGCATGGCACAAGTTTTAAATTTCAATATCCATGCTTGTGTTGTGTATGCTAGTTGTAGGTTTGAATGATGAAATGAAAAACTAGCATGCATAGGTTATCTAAGTGATTTCATTTCCAAGTGGTATCAAGCTAACAATGGTGCTAAGGATGGTATATTGGTGCACTCCAATTGGTATCATGCTTCAAAGGTCCATCTTTTATACCTTAGCATCATTTGGTAGACATTGTCTCCTAAATTTCCTATCTAAGCATATGTGCAAGCTACAATCCAAACTCTTAGCACATATGTAGGGGGAGCAATTGCTACCATATGGGGTTCATGAAACTTGTCCATATCCTTTTACACATGGTAAATATGCTTGGACAAGCAACATGGATTCAATTGAATTTCAATTCATATCTCTGTGAAAGGGTTGTCATCAATTATCAAAAAGGGGGAGATTGAAAGCTCTAGTTTGATTTTGGTGAATTGATGAAACCCTAAGTGCTAACCTAGTTTATCAAGTGATCATGAGATAGGTAGCACATTCCAAGTGGTGAAGCAAACGAAGATCATGACATGATGATGGCGATGCCATGGTGATGATCAAGCGCTTGGACTTGAAAAGAAAGAGAAAAACAAAAGGCTCAAGACAAAGGTATAAATGGTAGGAGCTATTTTGTTTTGGTGATCAAGACACTTAGAGAGTGTGCTCACATTTAGGTTCAATAGCCATACTATTAAGAGGGGTGAAACTCGTATCAAAATGCGGTTATCAAAGTGCCACTAGATGCTCTAACTCATTGCATATGCATATAGGATCTAGTGGAGTGTTAACACCCTTTAAAATGTTTGTGAAAATATGCTAACACATGTGCACAAGGTGATACACTTGGTGGTTGGCACATTTGAGCAAGGGTTAGGAACTTCACCGGCGGAGTGTCCACTCGTAGAGTGTGGACAGTCCGACGGTGCCACAGGTGCCCTATATAGAAAAGACGGAGGTCACTGAAAGTGACTGGATGCTGGTCTCAGAAGGACCGACGCATCCAATCTGTAGAAGCAGCGAAGACGCTGGCGTTGGTCTCTAACCGGATGCTAGGTCACTTAGTGACTGGACATTGGAGGGTTGCATCCGGTCCTGCTGACGTGGCAGCACACAGAGGAGACGCTGAGTGACCGGATGCTGGGTGAGTCCATTCGGGCATGACCGGACGTGTCTAGGTCGTGATTTCTCATTTCTGGATGCTTACTAGAAACAACCGGATGCTGAGGTCCAATGTCCGGTCACTTTGAGTAGCGTGTCCGTTCACTACTTAAATGTACTGATGACCGTTGAGATCGAGCGACCAGCGTTTGAATCAAGGGACATGTGGCATGCATCGCACGAGTGGACACTGAGGTCCAGCATCCGATCAATCTGACCGGCGCGTCCGGTTGGCCTATGTTCAGTGCAGTGAGGAGCCCAATGGCTCTATTCGTGGGGGCTCTCTATTTAAGCCCCATGGCCGGCTCAAGCTCACTCTCTTGGCCATTTGCATTGACATAGAAACCTTGTGAGCTTAGCCAAAGTCCTCCCACTTATCTCCATCATTGATTCATCATCTTTGTGAGATTGGGAGAGAATCCAAGGGCATTGCTTGAGTGTTTGCATCTAGAGGCACTTGGTGTTCGTGTTTCGCTGCGAGATTTGCTTGTTACTCTTGGTGGTTGCCACCACCTAGATGGCTTGGAGTAGCGAGGACCATCAAGCGGAGGTTGGTGATTGTCTCTAGCTTCAATCGTGGTGATTGTGAGGGGTTCTTGACATTTTCCCAGCGGAGAGCCAAAAGGTACTCTAGTAAATTGCTCGTGGCTTGTGTAATCCTTATCTTGTGTTGGTTGTGCAGCACCCTATTATGGGTTTGGTGTGTGATGCCAATTAGCGCGTGAACCTCCAAGTGAGTGAATCGCCATAAGCGAGGACTAGCTAGCCGGCAAGCAAGTGAACCTTGGTAAAAAATCATTGTGTTCATCATTTGATTCTAAGGTGATTGGTCTTCATTGGTATTCATTCTTGTGATTGATTGGTTCACTCCTCTACACGATGGTATAAACAAATTGCTGACTCTCTTTACATTACCGCAAACTAGTTGTCAAGCTCTTTAGTGTAGCTAGTTGTGAGGGCTTGTTAGTTTGGTTAGTGTGGCTCTTTAGTTAGCCTTTGAGAGCACACTAACTTCAGTGTAGTGACATAGCTATTGTGTGGATAGAAACTATATAAACTAGAATTGTGGTAGGTGGCTTGCAATTTTAGTAGGCTAGCACAACACTTGCTTCGCCTCATAATTGTCTAACCGGTTTGTCAAGTGTTGTTGTAGAAATTTTTAATAGGCTATTCACCCCCCTCTAGCCATTAGGACCTTTCAATAGTATCATTTCCAACTCATTCAGCCTATTCGCTTTCCCCTTCTTTCTCGAGCAAGCCTCAACAACCAAAGCTGCTATCGCCAAGGCCTTAACCCTAGCAAATCATCTGCTCTATCAAGCTGTTATTCAAGTAATCTTCCTCAAATTCAGATCCATCTTGGCTGCAATGGTGACCAGCGACCATATCCTTGAGGTATGCTTTCAAGTTCCCATCTTCCAAATATTAGTCGTTACCCTATATTTCCTTTCTTCTCCAATTTATTCTATCTAGTTCCTAGGAAATAAGGAACAAAATCTTGATTCCATCGGCTGTTGTTGACAAAAGATGCTTGGCAGTCCACCGAGGGGTGTCCCATGATGGTAGATTTGTCATAGAGGTGAGCGAGATCAGGAGCGAGACGGTAATACAAGCACCAAGACACAAGATTTAGATAGGTTCGGCTATTAGTATGACATAATACCTACATCCTGTGTTCTGATGTATTGCATTGAGATGTATCGATCATGTAGATGTATGTATCTTATCCGCTAGGGGATCCTACCTCTCCTTATATACTCTGGAATGGTAGGGTTACAAGGAAAGTAGCCTATTTGGTACTATACAATATCTTGCCATGCACGCTGAGCAACGTCGTGCATGCCTTGATCTTGTGGCCTGGGCCACCTCTGATGGTGCGGCCCATGTCTTGTCTTGTGGATACCGGGGGCCATACCCCCATAGCTAGTCCCCGAGCCTGACAGTAGGTGATGTAGTCACGTGGTGCTAGGGTTAGAAAGTAGAAGACCAGTCGAGCAGGTAGCCAGTCCCCAGGCGTAGCCTCGAGATGAGAACAAGCACATTCACTGCAAGGTGAATGTGCCCACTTAGTCCTCGAGCCTGCTGGAAGATGAAGAATGAATCTTGTAGCAGGGTCAAAGAAAAAGAAGTCTAAAAGCTTTGCCGACGTTATCCAACATGCGCGTATCAAGACCCCAGACGTGCTGCCCAAGATCAGCACCCTGATCCGAACAGCATGGAGCAGCTTGATAGCACACCAATGAGACATAGCAAGATTCGACCACCAAGGGACCACCGAGGAGTCCTCGGTGTCGCTAGTGATAACCGAGCACCGAGGAGCGAGGAGTTCCCGGCGTCGCTGGCGATGACCGAGCACTGAGGAGCGAGGAGTCCCCGGTGTCACTGGCGATGATCGAGCACTAAGGAGTCCCCGGCGTAGGCAGCAAAGTCCGAGTAGCGAGGAGTTTCCGGCATAGCTGGTGAGATCCGAGCACCGAGGAGTCCCTAGCATAGCTGGTGATGTCCAAGCACCGAGGAGTCCCTAGCATAGCTGGTGATGTCCAAGCACTGAGGAGTCCCCGGCGTAGCTGGCGATGTCCGAGCACCGAGGAGCAAGGAGTCTCCGATGTTGCTGGTGATGACTGAGAACCAAAGAGCGAGGAGTCCCCAATGTCACTGGTGATGATCGAGCACTGAGGAGCAAGGAGTCCCCAGCATCACTGGCGATGTCCGAGCATTGAGGAGGGAGGAGTCCTCGACGTCGCTGGTGATGACCGAGCATCAAGGAGCGAGGAGTCCCCGACGTCGCTGGCGATGACCGAGCACTGAGGAGCGAGGAGTCCCCGACATCGCTGGTGATGACTGAGCACCGAGGAGCGAGGAGTCCCCGGGGTCACTGGCGATGACCGAGCACTGAGGAGTGAGGTGTCCTCGGGGTCGCTGGCGATGACTGAGCACCGAGGAGCGAGGAGTCCCCGGCGTCGCTAGCGATGACCGAGCACCAAGGAGCGAGGAGTTCCGACGTCGTTGGCGATGACCGAGCACCGAGGACCGATCATGAATCCAATCACAACCAAGGATTAAACTGTATGAACCCTTTCCATCAATGACAAAGAATGTAGTGAGCGAAGTCTTACTTCCAATTGTTAATTCAACGTTTATTGCCCACTGGTCTTGGATGGATTACCCCCAAAATCCTTAAGCATCATGTTAGTCTCAATCAAATATTCTAGTCCCTTACCAAGCTTGCAAAAAGTAGTATAAGACATAAGATTAACAGAAGCACCTCCATCCACCAACATTTTGCCCATCGGCTTCCCATCAACTAAACCATTTACATATAAAGCCTTCACGTGCTGATGCTTGACTAGCTTATCAAATATAGCTTGTTGTATCACTGTTAATTTGGCAACCATCTCCTCATAATCCGATTCATCAAAATTTGAATACACTTCTTGATCTGCTAGAGCTCTAAATTCTAATGGCAAAAGAAAAGCCATTTGAATATTATCCGATGGTTCACCCTTATCGGCTGTTTGTTTAACACGCCATACTTGAGGTTTATGAGATTTCTGAGCCTGTTCTAGCTCTCTATTCCTTAGGCATTGTACCCTTCTTTTCTAACTTCTTGTTAAACATCCTAGACACCATTTGATGTAGACTAGGCCCGATCTTCCAAAAGGTATGATAGCGTCGATTGGTGGAGACTCGATATTCACGATCTAGGCTTCGAACCAAGACTGATTCGGACCCCCACAACTGTTACACCACTACTCCATTGGTTATCAACCACGCAAACGCGATTGACCTCGCCAAGAAAGCTTTCCTACAAGCGAATCGAGAACACAAGCAAGAACGAGATAAACACAATCTGAAATTGCAAATAAATATAAGGCTTATGATAATGAGAAAGAGTTCAAGTCTTTATTCGAAAGGACTAATCACCACAGGCGAACAAGATCAAGAACTGGGGCCCTAGTTCATAGCAAGCAGCCTTAGCGGCACAGTTACAGCAAAACGATGTCTGTTTCACGAGGAAATCAAGAACTAAACAAAACCCAAACCATAAGGAGAGCGACAGCTGGTATTTATAGAGTCTTAGGCGTCACCCCCTGCACGCGCCCTCTAATGGGCCCAAACACGATACACGGTCCAACGGACCAAAAAATGGTGTCGCAGCACCCTGGCAGATTCTAGACGCTGACTTGTTTCAATGATTCCCATTGATTTCGAAGGGCTTTTAATGTGAAATCAATTGGGTTGGCTTCCTTATCCAATTATATTTCCATCCATATGTGGATCATCGAAAACGGAGTCCAGATGCGTCTTGGGTGACCAGTTTAAGGCAGACTGGTCCTAGAACCCAAGACAGACTCGAACTTGAGTTGCTTTGGGCCTCCACCTCGGGGACTCGAACTGAATTAGCCTTGGACCTCCTTCTTGGCTTGGACACCCTTGCTAGCCTCCTACCCCTCCATGCCATGCTCCAAACATGGATATATGCATGGGTGTCATGTCCTCATCATCCTCCCTTCTTGACGAAAAGCCATCCTCGGCGTCGATTGTGCTTGAAACTGATCCTGCACAACACAAAGGAGAATGGGGTTGTGAAGACAAAGGGAACTAAAATAATTGTGAGAAGGAATGTGACCATGTTTCTAAGTTTCTAGCGTGTCATCTCACATGTAGACTCCTTGATCCAAATGTACACGGTGTATGTCAACACTATCCTGCAAAAGATTAGAACTAACCAAAAACAATGCAGGAATAGATGGTCTAGCAGACATAGGTAACAACCAACAATGCTCCCCTTCTTGGAAGTGAACTTGTTTCTTTGAGGAACATGAGAAAATGTTTGTATTATTATCGCTGCCCTCTAAACGATCATAATCTTGTACAACAAAAGGAGAATTCATATTACTATGAATGTATACTCGATGTATCATATATTGTCCTTTGTTGTTATATTTGCCAATAACATGATATGTATGTTTAGAAAACCATGGCAAATCAGCATATGCATAAAGTTTCTCCTCTAAAGAACTAAGATTACACGGAACATCAAATTCAATGTAACCCAAAGTATGTAAAGAAGACAATAGTTTGAGCTCATCAGTTTTAGTAGCAATATGAATAACATGTTTATTTTCAGCACAAGTGGTTGGTTCCAAAACATGTAAAACTGAACCATCATCAACCAATTCATCTTTATTACAAGGAACATCAAGAAAATTATCATGGGACAAAGATAAATCAAGAGAGGGTTCCACTAACAATTGCTCTATGATAGCATGGTTTGTGGAATAATTTAGTACATTAAAATAATTCTCACCTTCCGTGAGTGTAGCACCATAGGCATTACCTGTATTTTCAGCAGGAGTAATAGGTGCATTGTGTAATGATGGTTCTGAGTTTGCATATGAGGTTGTGAGCTCCTCATTTTTTTTCACGTCATCCTCGCTCTTTTGTACATTGTCCTACAAAAGGTTAGGTATAGCAGGAGGAATAACAAGAGATTGATCTAGTTGATGCACCGCATCATTTGAATTAATTACAAGAGATGGATTAACAAAATTTTCTCTCATAAGACATTTCATATCATTCCAAGTTTGAGGTTTATCAGAAGGATCTAAAGACTCCCACCAAGATAAAGCAGAATGTCGCAAAACACTAGCTGCATTTTTACCTTCCTCCTTGGACACATAAAGCGAGTAGCAAATATGTTATCTATGGCAATTTCCCACTTCATGTACTCATCAGCACCTATACCATTATAAGTCAGTGGATATGAACAACCTGTCATTGTTAGAAGACAGCAAAAGACAACACAAAAGTATTATCCCTACCAACTACTTAGGTTGTGGACAAGGAAAAATCAAGGCACTCAACTCTCAAGCGTCTTACCACAGTCTTACAAGTGTTCTTACCAAAGCAACAGGCGGTGCAATCGGTCGGTGACTGTGATACCATTGTAGTTTGAGTGTAACAGTTGCAAGACGAACCTATACTTGGTTAGAAGAAAGTGGAGCTTGTACAAGCACAATATAGTAGCAAGGAATAACAAAATTTGCAACTGAATAGCAAAGCTGAATAAGTATCCCAAGTACTTGTCTTAGTTGCTGGCCTACTCACGTTCCAAGTACTAGATGTAGCAAGTGATGCGAACCGCAAGAATATGATTAGGAACAAGGTAGAAATCAGCACACACAAACACAGCTCAAATGGCGCTCTCTATGTGCTCCTCTAGATATTGTTTCTCTTTTGCTCCTCTCTTTTTTCTATTTTTTGGGCTGTCGTTGTTTTTTTGAGAAATTTTGACTTTTTCTTTTTATTTTTTTGATATTTTTTCTTCACTCAGGAGCACAAAATAAGTAACCACAAAAAATATGAGCTTAAAAAGTAAAAGACATGGCCTGTGGAATTTCTAGAAGACGTGCTCGAAATCGACAAAAACCTTGTGACCACGAAAATAGGATCTTGTGACTACTTTTTGACCAAAATAAAAATCTCCAACCCTAGCAAAGTAGGGATGGATGGATCCAAAATTTTTTTCTAATCGATTTTGATATATGGAACGTCAAAATCCGAGTTCGTATGCGAAAACTATACCAGTTTTAAGAACGGACTCCGAATTAGAGGACAAAACGGGAACAATGCGTGTAAAATTGGTCACGGCAGCAAGGATTTGATGGAAATAGTGAAGACAAGTGTAAGAAATAAGATGGTGTGGACTAGGGTTTGATGAATACAAAGGAAACTCAACAAGATTTGGAGATGTTCATGGATTATGATGAAAAACAAAGGGGAAAACACAAACTTGACTAAAAATGATCTAAAACAACCAACAAGAACTTGACCTAGGGCACAAACTCAACAACGCGAAACAGAGACGAAATTGTACGGCACAATGAGGCTATAGGACAGGGAATATGTGATGATGTATATTTTTTTAGCTTTTTGTGGACTATAGGTAATGCAAAAACAGTAACAATCTAAAAGGGAAAATCAAGTTATACCTAACGAGCAACAAGGTCTCTGATACCACTTGATGTAGACTAGGCCCGATCTTCCAAAAGGTATGATAGCGTCGATTGGTGGAGACTCGATGTTCACGATCTAGGCTTCGAACCAAGACTGATTCGGACCCCCGCAACCGTTACACCACTGCTCCGTTGGTTATCAACCACGCGAACGCGATTGACCTAGCCAAGAAGGCTTTCCTGCAAGCGAATCGAGAACATAAGCAAGAACGAGATAAACGCAATCTAAAATTACAAATAAATATAAGGCTTATGATAATGAGAAAGAGTTTAAGTCTTTATTCAAAAGGACTAATCGCCATAGGCGAACAAGATCCAGAACTGGGGCCCTAGTTCACAGCAAGCAGCCTTAGCGGCACAGTTGCAGCAAAATGATGTCTGTTTCATAAGGAAATCAAGAACTAAATAAAACCCAAACCCTAAGGAGAGTGACGGCTGGTATTTATAGAGTCTTGGGCGTCACCCCCTGGACGCGCCATCTAATGGGCCCAAACACGATACACGGTCCAATGGACCAAAAGATAGTGTCGTAGCACCCTGGTAGATTCTGGATGCTGACTTGTTTTGACGATTCCCGTTGATTCCAAAGGGATTTTAATGTGAAACCAATTGTATTGGCTTCCTTATCCAATTAGCTTTCCATCCATATGTGAATCAACGAAAACGGAGTCCGGATGCATCTTGGGTGACCAGTTTAAGGAAGACTGGTATTAGAACCCGAGACAGACTCGAACTTGAGTTGCTTTGGGCCTCCACCTCGGGGACTCGAACTGAATTAGCCTTGAACCTCCTTCTTGACTTGGACACCCTTGCTGGCCTCCTACCCCTCCATGCCATGCTCCAAACATGGACATATGCATGGGTGTCATGTCCTCATCACCATTGCCCTTCCTGCCAAACATACTCTTCCTCATCACCTTCTTCTTCATAATCAGCCCAATTTTGATCAACAATTTGCTTTCCAAGCCAATCATGAACACTTCTAATTTTTAAGTGCCGATCCATATTATCATGATGATACCCGATTCGAGCATGGATAGACCGGTGGTTGGCTTGAGATTGCCTAAATTCCCAATATTGTTCATTACACTTTGGGCAATTATTTCTAGTAGGCAATTTCAAACCTTCATTCCAACAAAGTCTAAAAAGGATAATTCCAATGTAATTTAGCTTGTTATCTTCAATACCTCTCCTCTTCTTGTTGATGCTGATATTCTTTCTCTTCTAACCAACACTGATAATCCATCTCTTTCAACCATTGCCATTTATTCAACAAAATTTGAGATGTAACATGCAGCCTCATCGCCTCATTTCTTGATGTCTCTCCCTGCTCATATTGGCTTTTCTGTTAGTCACGACGCCTTTTAATTTCTTTATATTCATCAGCCGATATTTGCATCTTTGGATCAACTGTTCTAGTTTCTTTTTCCCTAGTTGATGTCAGAACTTTAGTCTTCCCTTTGAGCAACTTAGCATCAACCACATTCTGATCTTTTGGGAAAGGATTATCATCAACTTTCATCATCCGAGGTGTATCAAATTTAAGCTTCCCTTGCTGAATAGCCCTCTGTATATGTTGCCGAAAAATTCTACACTCATTAGTAGAATGAGAAGTAGTGTTATGAAATTTATAGAATTTCTTTTTCTTCAACTGATTAGGGGGTAATATGACATGATTGGTAGGCAATTTGATTTGTCCCTTCTTAAGCAAGAAATCAAAGAGCTTGTCTGATTTTGTAACATCAAAATCATAACTTTCTTCAACTCCTTTTCCTAAAGGATTTGGAACCATCACCATCTTCTTACCCCAATTCCATTCAGCCACAACAATCTCCTCTTCTTCATCATCCTCGCCATTATCATCAGCTAAATATGGATTATAAGCTTCAACATTTGCGGCATTCTTCTAGAATCGAGTATCTCTGCGCATATTCTAGAATTGGCTATTAAGTGCTACCACCCGTTGAGCCAACTGACCTAAATTGTCAAACTCTTGCCCAAATAGTTTTTCTCTCTATGTTGGCAACATTCCTCGAATAGCCAAAACAGCTAGCTGATCATCAGTCAGATTCAATGAAAAGCACAAATTTCTTGTTTCTCGGAACCTCTGAAGAAACTTAGCACCCGATTCATTATTTCTTTGCTTTATGGTCATCAAATCTATGATTTTCTTTTCTCTTGTCCTAGTATAGAAATATGTATGAAATTTCTTCTCCAGGTCAGTCCAATTAGCAATAGAATTAACTGGTAACGATGAAAACTAGGTGAAAGCTGGTCCTGACAGAGATAAAGAGAAGAAACGAACTCGATGAGCTTCTTCAATGGATGCTTCATCCAACTGAGTAAGATACCGACTGACATGTTTTATTGTACTTGTACTATCTTGTCAAGTGAACTTAGTAAATTCTGAAAGCCTGTAATTTGTAGGAAGAGCAACCAAATCATACCACTCTGGATATGGACGTTTGTACGAAAATGTCTGCCCTTTTGGTTTTAAACCAAACTGATTCTTCATCATTTCTGTTACTCTGAGCAACAACTCATCAGCATTCAAATTTAGATTTCCTTTCAATTGTTGACCCATCTGCAAATTAAAATTTTGGGTACCTTGATACCCTAGATTTGGAATCATATGAAGGGTATTATAATCCGTGCCATAATGATATCTTTTTGGAATCTCTGTCTGTTGAGTCCTTTGCTGACTTGCTACTTGAAGTCTCTGATTGTAAATGTTAGGATCTGTATCTCTATGAATCCTTTGAACTGATGGTAACCATTTGATTCTGAACTTGCCCTATCGGCTGTTGCACATGCTGCACTGATGATTCAGGATTATACCGTATTTGATTAGTAGTAGTACCCTAAACTTGCTCAGATAAGCTCTGAACTACCAAGACATCATCATTGCTAGCTAGTGCTATTTCTCGATGACCAGTACTAGCTTGATTAGTCCCGTAAGTTGATGGATGTGGAATATTGTAATAAGCCAGTCCAATCTGATCAATTGGATATCCATGAAACACCTCCTTCATGGTGTTATGGAATGTGTTCAAGAAAGCTGTATTATGATTCAACATAACATCATGAACAGATTTGTTGATAGCATCTACAAAGAAATGTCTATCATCGGCTTCATCTGAATCTGACTACCCATATATCAAAACTCTTGGTAGTGGATATTTCTGAATAACTTTGTTGTCACGTGTTTTGGTGTAGGACAGCAAATACTTGTTCTGAAACTCTTCTATAGCTTTACCAATGACATCTTTATCCTTATCAGGTAAGTCTTCATAAGGCACTATAAGAATGTTTCAGTTGTTGTGGGCTGCCATGACGATTGTGGTCCCACCAGGCGTGCCAAAATGTGTGGTGACGCAAAAATATGGCGATGCACCTGACACACAGCAAGCCAGAACAATCTGAGCGAGGTCAACCTGTAGATCTTGCTTGGCTTCATAATAAGACCAGTCGATCCTAAAAATCCCGAAAGGCATGCCAATCAATTTGACCTACAATTGACAAGGAGAGGAAGTTTTATCAGTAGTTTAGGGTGGAACAGCTAGTTTTGCCTAGACAGTTCCAAGTGTGCTGCTTCGAGAGCAGCTAAACAGAAGAATCGACTAAATAGCCGATATGAGGAGAAATCGACGGTTAAGGACTGTGATGTTCGTGGGTCATGGTTGATTTATGATAATAAGTACAATGCACCCAGATATAAGTAACATCATCGGCTAGATGGATATAACCAGTGTAAAGCACTGATCCGATAAGTTTAATGAGGAAAGATATAACATGCGAACAAATCGTCTGTCTAGTACAAACGAATCTACAAACGCTCCGAATCTAATCTATTACCATCAATAGTGAGGTTCGACTGGATCGATACAGTTATGATAATGATAGCAAACTAAAGTCAAAGAATCCATAAAACCATCTATATATTGACAAGTTCATGAAAAACATGCTATATGTGTGAAGGCATAGGCGAATCGACTAAAATAGCCGATACATGCATAGCAAACAAACAAAGTAAATATCTCGATCATGAACAAAACCACTAATCGATAATCTCTAATCTAAAGTGTTACCAGTAAGGTTCGACCGGATCGATGTAGCTATGGTGGTGTCATTAGATTAGATCTCATTAACTAGGGAGTTCACCCAAGATCGAAAACATGTCTTTGAATGCATACTATGCTTGATTGGAATAGAGGTAAAACAACCAATCTAGCAGAATTAAGCCATCAGTTATGAGATTCAAAGTGTGACCAGACTAGAAGATGACCAATTATGATGATATGATGCTGATCTATCTCTATCTCAATCAGATAATTTGTTATGATTAATGGAACATTAATTATAACAAGATCGATAACTGGTGAATTAACCAAGAACAGCCAGGAAAATCTTACTAATCTTAAAAGATTCGATAACTGGTGATATTGTATTAAACAATGAGTTATTTAACACAAGATCGATAGCTTTGATCTATATTATGATCCATAAGAGATCAATCAGTTGATGCAGCCTTACAAACAATGATACAGATCGATAACTAACTTATACTATACTCATAAAAGATCAATTGGCTGATGCAGCTTTACAAGCATAATATAAGTCATGATGGTACTCACAGACAAGTCAGAGGTCGATCAGTCGATGCAGCCCTGCTTGTTGAAGAACTCATCGAGATCTACGGTACTCCTACTCCTAAGGGTTGGCGTGAAGCTGAAAAAAGTAGTTGTATTGGTTGGTTGTTCATGTATTTACAATAACCACGATCCAATATTTATACCCAGAACCTAAACATGAATCCTACTCAAATATGACTCATTACAATTCTTGGAACAAAAGAAAACATTCCTAACTTAAAAATAACTTGGACTCTAATCTTTTCTTTTTTGTAGAGTCCGACATATTTTTCCCCAACGCCATCCATACGTAGTCCATTAACGTCATCAATAAAATAGCCAATTCCGACACTGCATCAAAACTAGCCGATATCGATTCACATCTGATCGATTCCTTGATGATACAATCTTAGAAGCTTCGAGTTCCCGCTTTCTTCTTTCCACATTTTGGTGTAAACAACACTATATTTGAGGAGCTTGAACTACTTCAGTAGTACTTTTCAGTGAATGCACAATGTTTTCCTCTCATAACAAATCAGCATAAGCCAAATTTTAGTGAAACGAGAACAGGGCCAACTTGTTCATTTTGCTGAAATTTGGCTTATGATGATGCTTATGCTGATTTGTTGTGAGAGAAAAACATTGTGCGTTCACTAAAAAGTACTGATGAAACCAGAATACACTATATTTCAGGATGGAGGGAGTAATTCACTCTCGCATGTAAAGAGTGAACTACTAGTTTCTTATTCCAAGTTCTCATGCAAACAACTCAAATTCGCGGTGAAGCCTACAATCCTTGCTGCAGTACACAACCCTTCCTTCCCATCTGTCTGCATTGCCACTAGCGCCTCCTGTGCATGGAAGATCTCGATGCACCTGTGCCGACGGTGGCAGTGACAACTTGCCCCACCCTGTTTCACGGATCACCTCGGCACAGCACACACCCCTTGTTGTGTAGCCACCAACTCGTTGGTCCACCGCTGCCACCCGCCACCGCAACCCATGATTATTCCTCACCCTTGATCCATCTCATGTACCGCCTCACAGTGTCATTTTTGCGGGCATCGCCATTGTGCCTATAGAGCAATATAGCGATCAAATAGGCTACCAGATTGTGCCCGCCATCGGTGGCGCTGGCGAGATTGTTGAGGCATGGTCGGGGCCTGTGGTTTTCCTTGAATACGATTGATATCCTGGTGAGGAAGCAAGCCTCTGGGTTGCCGAGTTGGGTCAGGCTAGCAAGGAGGGTGTAGTAGTTGCCGAGATTGTCCCACCCCAGACCATGTCTGCACTGGTGCAGTGCCACGTGCCGATAGATGGTGGGGTTTCCGTAGATGCGGAGCATGGATGAGCAGGTCGCCCATCGGCTTCAGAGGTCATCCATGGGCCACTTTGAGATCATAGTGAGGTGGCCGGTGATCTCAATGGCCAGCTCGTTAGGGAACACCAGCAAGAATGACGTGGATTGCTACCTTGCCACCATGATTGCAGGCGTCGATGTCACGCAATGCGGAGTGCGAGGAGGCCAATCAAGGTCTCGCGTGGCGGCATGGATGGAGCTATGAAGTGTGCATGGATGGAGCTACGGCGTGCAGATGGTAGCGAGACGGAGGGATAGAGAGGCGGCGCGGTGCGATCAACTTACGTTGATTGAGGAGGAGGTGGGGGAGGTGGCTGAGCAGGGGTTATAGTAGGAGTTTTAAATATCCTCTGTGAACTAGCATGGGCATTCCAACGATGACACAGTTCAGATTACCAGTGGGCAGACGACCGGGCGGACTAGACGATTAGATTACCAGGAAATATGGAGTTTTTTGGTTCTCTTTCTGATCTGCACATTTCTTTCTGTTCACATTTTTTACTGCACACTTAAGAAAGTTCGCCCGCTATACATTTTATCTTGTAGGATAGTATATAGTGTCGTCTATACATTTGAAAGTCATAGCAAATTGAGTGCAATTGTTCATAGCTGATAAAAGTACTTCGGCCCCACATCATACATTAAAAAATATTAATTTTTTATGTGAGTAGAACTTGCCTGATCGGCTATGCTACAAACAGCAACTACACCAATCTCAATGACCAGCTCATTAGGGAACACCAGCAACAATGACATGGGTTGCTGCCTCGCCGCCATGATTGCCAGGGTCGACGTTGTGTGATGCGGAGCACGAGGAGGCCAATCAAGGGCTCGCGCGGCGGCCTAGATGGAGCTATGGCGTGTGCGTGGATGGAGCTATGGCTTGCAGACGGTGGTGAGACGGAGGGCTAGAGAGGTGGCGTGGCGCGATCGACTTACATGTAACCACAACCTAGAGAGTGTAGTCGATCAGAACCTATGAAACCATGTTGCCATCTCTAGCTAGCTGGTGCCCCTCGGCTGCTGCGAGCCTATGACTACCTAGATTGGAGTGCACTATATACTTTGCTGGATGACTGAAGGTCTGACCATCTAAAATATTCCCTACTCAGATACTTGTAATGATGAACATCGTGTGGTCATGTCAGAAGATTGTTCTAGCCCTGGCGTCCTTGTGTATACAAAGCCTGGCCTCACTCCCATTGTATAGCCATCTCTAGCTAGCTGACTGCCTGACTGCCCCTCGACTATTGTGAGTCCTTTTCACAACCGCACTAGGCTTTCAAGTCTCAAGCATGTCATGGTGGTCAAAAGCTCTTCTTCTAAGATACACTTCTGGTGTCCAGCTTTCCTGCGTTTTCACTTCACTATTGGCAACCGTGGAAGGTCTATATGGGAGGAGTGTACCCCTTCTCTCAAAGATTATGAATTTTGACCAAATATATATAGAGACACTCTACTACAAACAATCACAACTTTTCCTCGACCACGTCAATCTAGTATATTCGATGAAATAATGTTTACCTGTTTCTTGTAAACCGTATGCTCGCCTGATAGTCCAAGAAGCACAAATTTGAACGGGCCCAACATGTAACTAGTTTCAATTTTATTTGTTTCTTTAGAAATTCATTGAATGTTTCGTATGAAATAGGCTTCCTTGTATAATGTGAGATGTGTCTAGCCCGATCAGATTTACGATGCTCGGACTTTCTTGCATGTGCTATGAAATTTGAATAGCTATGTGGCTCCTCCGTTAGGCATTACATCAAAGCGAGACTTGATTGGATGAATTCCATTATGCATGTTTACCTTTCTATAGATCAGAAAGAGAACCAGAAAGAAAACTGCTGGCAAAACCAACCAACAACGGCTAGAAAACCGGCTACCAAATGACAAGAGGATCTGATCTACACCTTGCTCAACAGAGTTTAAACCACCTAATTAATACAAAGTTCAACAATATAGTAAGCATAGACATGCAACTAAGACTTCACACATCAAAACCTCTGTACATTTGAACGCGTCCGACATAAAATACAAGGGAAGATGCATAAGGAAGAGTAACAACATAAGGAAAGAGTAACAACATGTACTCCCTCCGTACTCACAACATAAGAAAGATACATCAAATGCAACGTGAGATACATCAAATGCAACGTGAGATACATCAAATGCAACTTTAGTTACTCTTCTACTCATCATCAGTATCACTATCCTCATCCTTGTCCTCCCCATTGGTATAAACGTTGTCATCGTCCTTGTCAGCGGTGATGCGATTGGCCACTTGCTCAGCATCGGCATGAACTAGGTTGCACTAGTGCTTCTCGGTGTTGTGGGCGGTGCTGATTCCCTACGTCATGATGCTAGTGTTGAAGCCATCTATTCGGCTTCGATAGTAGACACGGATGTACTCCACATTGTCTGCGTGATTCTTTTTCATGTAGGTTGGCAGTTCTTCTAGGACATCGGCGACTTGGTGAAAATGAAGACGTAACTGCTCATGTTTTCCCCCCGAGGTGGGTCGTGGGTGCCCAGACCAGTGTTCTATAGTATATGCTAGATCTTTAAGAAAGCCTTACTCATGATGCCAACGACTCAATCATCTCTATCTACAAAGGGATCCACCAGAGCTTCATCTTAATTCACCATAGGTATGGCGTCATCCTCCACCATGGGCATGGCGTCATCCCCCTCCCGTGTGCGTTTCATAGAAGGCTCGCCCTTCACCATGGCGGTGGTTAAGAGTGAAGTAGGTTTGGAGAAGTCAACCGCATGTTCCTAGCAATTTTAGTTCTGTAATGGGAATGAGAGGGCTCGGGGTAGGAAGGACAACAAGAGGAGTTGTGGACGAGATCACGGTGGTTAATATATCACTACTATAGAGGAGCCATTGATGTTTTTTTTTATTTTCTAGGAACAAAGAGGAGCCATTGGTGTTGAAATGTTACTACACACGCAAGAAAGTTCGACCTCTTTAGGTTTGAACACGTCTGACACATTGCACAGACCTTAGCTTACATGACAAACAAATTAAAGTTGCTGTAAAATAATGACAACATCCATCCAAGACGAAAATTAACATGTTCATATACAATATAATCAAACAAACTGATCCATTTAAACATGTCATGATAGAGAGATACATCATGGAACTTTATTTACTCCTCTGCTAATGACTCCAACTCCGAGAATAAGGGAACATAGGGAAGATAGTAAGGTATGCTATTGATTTCTGGTAGGATGCCACATTTCAAAAACTGACTGTAACATGTCTGGTTTGTAAGCATCGTACGTGACAACATGCATAAAATCTTCTGAAATTTTTATCATAGCCTCCACATATGATATCACGACATCTCAACAAGTTTCATGATTTTTGGACTTCGTTTGCTTTTTATAGAATTTATAAACACTTCACACGCAATTTCGCAGACATGTTTCGTGAACAAGATGTCCGAAATTTCGGGTCCGTTCCTAGATACGGCCTCTCACAACACTCACTAACATGACTATCAATTTTTGAATCATTAAACTCCATTATTCGTACCACGTGCAGTTCAAATTTCTAATTTCCGGAAAAATTCAAGTAAACGAAATAAAGTAACTAAATATAACAAAAAGCTACAAAAAATCCCCAAATTGTAACTAGGAGTTCCTGGTGCTTTAAAAAGGCTGCACAAAAAAATTGGAGGCCAAAAACAAAACAACAAAAAAAACTTTGCCGAGTGCCGGGGCATGGCACTCGGCAAAGGGTGTCTTTGCCGAGTGCCAGCCATCAGGCACTCGGCAAAGAATGTTTTAAATTTTTTTTTAAAATTTCCTCTTTGCCGAGTGCATCCACATGAGCACTCGGCAAAGAAATAATAAAAAAAATTAAATCTTTGCCGAGTGCCGTCCCGGGGCACTCGGCAAAGTATTTTAAAAATAAAAAAAATTCTTTGCCGAGCGCCAGATCTGAGACGCTCGGCAAAGAATTTTTTGAAAAAAAAATTTTAATCTTTACCGAGTGCCAGATCTGGGGCACTCAGCAAAGAAATTTAAAAAAAAAACAAATCTTTGCCGAGTGCCTAACTGCAGGCGCTCGACAAAGAAGGCTATGACCGGACGCCGTTCTCACGGGCAGCCTATGCCGAGTGTAGAGATTTTGCCGAGAGTCTGGCACTCGGCAAAGAAGTCATTTGCCGAGTGCCCGTGTTTGCCGAGTGCCCGGCACTTGGCAAAGAAATCTTTGTCGAGTGCAATTCTTTGCCGAGTGCAGCACTCGGCAAAGAAGGTCTTTGCCGAGTGTCCGATTTTTGACACTCGGTAAAGAATTTGACACTCGATAAAGAATTTTGCACTCGGTAAAGTCTCTGTTTCCAGTAGTGTAGTCGCGTGTGAGCGCGCGCACATTCCTGTCACGCTTCAGCTTGGGTAGGGAGGGAGACGCACACGATATCCTTACTTTTGCGCTTACTTATGCTTGTTGGCTTAGATTGAGTATGTAATTTGATTTCTCGTCTGTCTTGTCTCCAGTTTCAAAAAAAAGTTGGATACATCGATGCGTAACTTAAAAGTAAATGCCACAGCTTCGCAATACTAGCAACCAGGTGCTGAGAGTAACATGAGTTAGACACGGGATTTCGCTATTGCCATTGTAATGCTGTAACTTTGGTCCGTAATGGTTGGCTGCATGCATTCACAAATGAGTGCAGAGGCTGGATTGGTTTTCCTTTATCTAAAAGACTAGAGCTTTCGTAAAACCTCTCTTTCAGTGTACGTGGTGTAGCATTTCTCTGGGTTAACCAATTGATTAAAATTAGAAAACCGGAGTTTTTTTTTTGGGAATAATTAGAAAACCGGAGTTGGCGTCCCGTCCTAGTCTGTTCGAGGTTGAGTGCTTACGTTGGGGTCCTGTGTTAAATTGAAATTGAACTGCCTTTGAATTAAGAGACGAAAAGGAGTCTTCAACAGTAAGATACAAGGTGCTGGAAGGAAGCGACCAAACATCCTCCGTTAGAACTAAAACTCAGAACTAGACACTACACCGAAGCGCAGCAGAAGTTGCCAAGGTGTCCTGGGCATGTTTGGTTTAATTTAGTCCCTAGACTCGCTGTTTGGATCTAGGGACTAATCGCCATTAAAGGTAATGAACAAAGACCAAAACGCCCTAAGCCACAGTGCCACCTTCCCCAGCCCACCCCGCCCTGCCTGCCCCCACACTCCCGCTCTGTCCCTGCCTCCCGCACACGAGGTCCCGCCGGCCGCAAGCGAGCTCCCGTGACGGACCGACAGCACGTGAGAGAGGTCCGTCGCGCGAGGCTCCGCCGGCCGCGCGCGACCCCCTCCGCCACAATGCTAGATCCCGCCAGTCGTGCGCGAGCAAGATCTGCCGCACGAGGTCCAGCTGGCGGCGAGCGAGCTCCGTGACGGCGCAAGATCCCGCCGGCTGCGCGTGAGAGAGGTCTGCCACGCGAGGTTCCGCAGGCCGCGCGCGGGCTCCGTGGCCACTGTGACGCGCGGCTGGTGCGCGAGGACTGATGACGGTGAGGTCCCATGGTCGGCCCAATGAGGCTCGCGTGCGATGCATGAGGTCCGGCGGCAGGCCTAGCGAGACATCATGGGCGACATGCGGCCGGCACAAAAGGTCGGGCGGCGGTGATGTCTCGCGGCAGGCCCGGCAAGTCGTCGCGGCGTCCAACAAGCGGCGCGTCCTGCACAGCGATTGCATTAATGAGGGGTAAGGGGTGTCTTTTTGGTCCTTTAGTCCCCTTTTGTCACCCCCTTAGGATTAGAGGACTAAACCAGTTTAGTCATCTTTTTAGTTACCCTATTTGACAATTTAGTGACTAAAAGGGACCAAAACCACCTGGAACCAAACAGCGCCGTAGTCATGAGGTCGGGTGGATGATGACTACGAGATCGGTGGGCATTAGTGTCGTCTCATCCCAGCCCCAGCACCGAAATAACCAGCTGACCCGTAGGCCCAACCAGCATTTTTATCAATAATATAAGGTCATTTTCAACATGAAGTTTCAAACGTTCAGTTACCAGAAGTGTCACATCAATTTTACAATAAAATCTCAATGCACAGTTTCATAACATAGTCACATAGACTTGGAGGCGGGCCCAACCAAAGCACATTAGCTTTGTTTTTCTAGAGAGTCATAGCACATTAGCTGAACTCGTTTGGATCCAAATAAGCAAATCTATTTAACGCCTTAACTATTGATGGTTATCTACTTTAAATCTCACCTATAAAACCAAGTATTCTGTCCTTTAAAGTAGTGAAAGCCATCTAAATAACTCTTGATGCGGTTTCGCTTTTGTGGCATATTATGTTGGTGTTGGACATGGTTGAGAGTTAGCAAACATTAAGAAAAAATTTACATAACTTACTGACATATCAAGATTTGACTACATAGCTCCATCAACTATAAAACCTAATATTATTAGTAACCCACTACTACAGAATGGACTTGTTGTCCCGGGCGATAACGGCCTTTAGTCCCGGTTACCGCGCCGGGACAACGATCCCGGGACTAAAGGTGGAACCTTCAGTCCCGGGTCATCAAGCCGAGACTACAGAGGGACCTTTAGTCCCGGTTGGTGTTACCAACCGGGACTAAATGCCCTCCAGCCAAGCAAACCTGGCGCACCCTTTAGTCCCGTTTGGTAACCCCAACCGGGACTAAAGGTTACTTTTCTTTTTCTTTTTTTTTGTTTAATTTATTTTCAGTTCAGTTACATATATTTGTTTAATATATAATATGTTTTTATGTACGTATTCTACGCTGCTAATATAAATACACGCACGCATATAATTACATCTAATTCTCATCTCGAGCATTATTATATTCGAATAAAGTATGAAACTATATATATTATAGATATATATGTATATATACAACACTTTCATAATCTTGTTCTCGAAAATAACGATATCAATAAACATTTAATTTACATCATTAGTTCCTTAGATCAAAGTAGAACTCGCCGTTGGGATTTAGCACTTTTTCTAGGATATCCTGCTATTGACTCTTGAACTGCTTTCAGATGGTCTTTTTGCATGACCCTTCATTTCAACCATTCAGTCTTGCATTTGAAATAAAAGGAAAAGTATTAATACATATATATATATATATATATTCATTTAAAAATAAATAAAAAATTGATATATGTACTCTGAGGATATCTTCAGGAGTTCTTCTTATGTATGCAGTGATAAATTCACAAACATAGTATCCACACAAGTTATTACCTGGTTCCTGCCGCAAACACCACTGTACGAGAAGAAGATTATTCTCATCATCTCACACGTAAATTGAAGTACGATATAATAATTAAACACGTGGGGAAGTATATATAGTACTACTTACTGGTATTTCAACTACATTAAGTGGTGCCTTGCAATCCTTGCGGTGTTGCCGAATAAACTCTTTCCAAACCCTGTGCGACCAATAATGTACGATCGTTAATAAATTATGGCAAAGTCTATTCAATAATAGTTGTGCGCGAGAGATCGAAATTACCCCTGGATAATGTCTATCATATCTTGGTATAGTGCTCGCTCTTTTCTCAATGAGTCCAAGATTACTAACTGACTTGAGTTTAACTCAATGACAATGAGTATCCAGTGAAACCTGCATTGGTTTATACACACACGTATATGTATATAAGTTGTATTGATATTACATAAAATGTGTAGACTACATTATTATTAACACTTACTCAAAGTTGTACGGGAAAAGTATTGTTGTCTTGTCGTGCTGCTTCACGAAGAACTTCATGATATTCGTCTGTGCTTCAGATACCCAGTGGCCCTTGACAATAATATCGGTTTTGAATACGATATAAGGATCAATGAAGCCAACACTGGTGTCTTGTATTCTTTGGAGCTCTGACATCTGGAATCTGTATATAAATATAAGTTACATGTGAGGATAATTATATACACGTACGCATGGAAGTGAGTTTATTAAATAAAAGTAAGAATCACTTACAAACAAAAGGAGCTAATGATTGATTTGTCCAGAGCGTCCAAGTCGAATAGTTGATGCAATTCTTCGAAACTAATATGTAAGATGTCATCTCCACGGAAGTAATGATGGTCTCTAAATCTGACAAAGATCCACTGCTCACCCCTGCCACACGCCTGCATGTACCACTTGTTGAGCAAGTACATTTGCGTACCCAATTCATTCAGAGCCGCAGGGTTGTACAGACTTTTGCCAAATTTATAAGTCTTCTAAGTATCAACTTTTAGATTCTGGATTGGAGCTTTGCCCGTCACTTGATCCAAGGTTAAACCAGTTTGTTCAAAAAAATCATTAAGGTCTTGAACCGACACTTCTCCAGAGTTGTCTGGTCGATAGACTTCTATGTTGGAACTATATTGATTAGCAACAACAAGATTTTGCATTGGTTACTTCTGTTGTCCGAGCTATGGGACATCCTTCCCTGATGCTCTTTTCCTTTTCTTATGTGCATCATGTGACTTCACGAGGGAGCGGTCATAGTCTGATAGTGGCGGTGGCTTACGAACTTCAAGCATCTTTTTCTTGTGAGCTTCGACCTTCTGCCTCAGCTGATCTCGTGGTATGTAAAAGTACGACTTCTCCTTAAGCTTCGCTTGTCTCTGCTTTTGGATATCTATAAAAAAATCTTTCACTTTTTTGCCTTCTTCAGCTGCTATTTGCTCATCAGTCTTTTAAAGAAGTATTTCTTAAGAAATAACTCTTTTTTGGGTCTTCTTTGCCGCTGGGACCTTAGACGTCTTTGTAGTGCGTCGCTGTGGAGGTGGTGGGGGCGGTGTTGGAGACCGGCGTGGAGGTGATGAGGCCGGTGTTGGAGTCTGGCATGGAGGCGTTGGAGATCGTTGTGGAGGCGGTGGGGCCGGTGTAGGAGTTGGAGATCATTGTGGAGGCGATGGGCCGGTGTAAGAGTTGGAGATCGTCGTGGGGATGAAGTCATCTCGCCCCCCGCGACGCTGTGATGAGATGGGGAATGAATGATTGGGCTAGGCTGGGGGAGACCCTACTACAAAAACAAGTTGTAGTCAATTATTTTTGAAGCCAATATAAAATTAATGGAAAAATAATATTTCATTCACTATCATTCGTACCTAGGGTGAGGTAGGGGAAGCGATGGCGCCCCAGGAATGATGATGAAGCGTTTGCGCCATTGAATAAATGTTTTCTCTGCTTCTCCTAGTGTCTTCTCCCCATCACCGCCTTCAATGTCAAGAGGAACATAGCTGTAACCTTTGAGCACTCTATCGACCGAGACGCTAGCATATCCAGGTTGAATAACTGACCCATGAATTCTTGGTGTCTTCGTTCGGTCTATTGGAGATACAACCCCGACAGCCACCATGATTGATGCATTATTACCATCTGGAATGTGCAGCTCACATGTTGTTAGAGGCTCGGTAATGTCATCAATAGGAAAGCGCAACCCAGCATCACCTTGAATAACTGGTAGCTCCATGGAAGCACAATTGCTTTTCATCTGACCAACGGGGCTAATGGTGACTCCTGGCATCGATTGCATTTGACTCATTGCTAGCTGCACTTGCCTCTTGATCTCCTCCTGCATTCTTGCCTCAAGAGATTTTTCTCGTTCATGTGATTCAAGCAATGCTTGTCGTGACTCATTAACAAATTGCTCCAATACATGGATTTAGTCTACCTCCTCATCCTTCTTTCTCTGGCGGCTTCTGTAGGTATCCCTGTCTGCTGGGAATGCTTATAGCCACGGAACCACCCCATAGCCTCTTGTTCGACCACCGTGTTTGGGATTCTCTAGGGCATATGTCAATTCATCCTTTTCTCTATTGGGCTTGAAAACACCACTATCAGCTTCTTCCCTAGCACGAGCTAGTCTCTGTGTTGCTCTCTCAATTTTTTGGCCAAAAATTAGCTTGCTAGTGTCTGGGTCTAGGCTTCCCCCATGAGCGTAGAACCAATTCTTCGCGCGTTGAGGCCAGTTCTTCTCTATTGTTTCAGGTATGATTCCCTTGGCAGTAATCTCTGCTTCTAGGTTCTGCCACTTGGGAATAGCACTCCTATAACCACCTGATCCCATGCGATGATGGTATTGCTTCTGTCGGGCATTCTGCTGATTCCTCATCACACGTTCCTCACTCTCTTGAGATGTCTTGTATTGTACGAAGTCATCCCAATGGGACTCCAACTTGACAAACGCCTTAGCATTGAAATTCAGCATTTCATTCTTCAAGATAAACTTTTTATACAATGTCTTCTTCCAACTCTGGAACAATGTTGCCATCTTCTTCATTGTCCAATCCCTCACTAGCTCCTTCAAAGCATCATCTGCTTGTAATGTGAAATGCTGAGTGATATCTCTCCAAGCTAGGTTCTTGTCACGATCAGATACAAAACTAACATTAGGAGCAGATATCTTCTGCTTCCATTCACGAGCACTAACTGGGATCCTATCCCTTACAATGAACCCACATTGATTGACATATGTCTGAGCATGTGGTCCCAATGGTTTGCCGGTGTCGGTGTCAAATTCTGATATTATGAAACGGCCCTCTAATGGCTTTTTTGGCCCTCGGACTTTCCTACTCTTGCCGGTGGTTGATGTAGATCCAGAGACCGGCTATATGAGTAGAAACACAACGATTAACAACAAATATACATACGCATGCATCTATAAGAGATGATAGATAATCGAATATACCTCGCCAGTATTTTCTTGCGCAACAATTTGTTGATCTTCAACCACCGGCATATTCAGGATATCATCATAATCAGCAAAGTACTGACTCGTGTCATCCACATTGGTGCCAGCGTTGATAATATTCGCCATTATGTCATCATTCAAGTTATCATCCGGAGCAGCCATTTGTATCTTCAAGATAACACATAGATAGAATTACTATGGAACATAACATAAGTACATGTGAAAACACATATAGAATTACTAAATCCAATTAAATATAATAACACATAATATTTCATAAGGATAAACAATAATAAGGTATAGGCTTTGGAATCTGAAGGGACCGTGACGCCTAAGAGGGGGGGTGAATTAGACAACTTAAAATTCTAACTCCAAACTATGACCTCTTTTTCTATCTCTAACAAAACCTATGCAAAAGATAATCTATCTAGATGTGTAACTGCGGTTTTGCTAGTGTGTTGCTATCTCTACCGCAAATGATAATAAAAAGATCAATGTAAATGCGGAAGCTCAAAGAGCAAGGTAGAGATATGCAAACTCCCGTCGACGACTCCGGTATTTTTACCGAGGTATCGAGAAGCGCGCAAGCTTCCCCCTAGTCCTCGTTGGAGCCCCTCGCAAGGAATCCCTTGCAAGGGCCAAGCTCCTAGTTGGGTAACTCCGTGGATAGCCTCGGGCCTTCCCCATGCGCAAGTGGGTCTCTGACGTGCCTTCCGGCAAGCCTCTCCCGGATGCTGCCCGCCGTCTTCACTATCAAGCTCCTGGCCGAAACGCCGCGGGCCTTGTTCCCTTCAGTACACGGTGGCGGCTGCACCACAAACGTGGTTGGTACGATCTCGCAAGACTTCAAGCCCCTCCGATGTACAACTCTTGTGCTCGCAAGCACGGGGTGGCTAGAGGTATGCAAACCTCACTAAACACTAGGCATACACCTAGAGCAAGCGCATAAGCGGTGGTCTAATCAACCTAAGCACTTCGCAAAGCACTTATGCTAATCACCTAATAAAACACTAAGCACTATGCAAGTGGAGATCACTAAAATGGTGTATCAACACCCTTGGTATGTTTCCTCAGCTCCACACAACTCAAATGGCCGGTTGGGGGTTGTATTTATAAGCCCCACTGAGAAAGTAGCCGTTGGGGTTGAACTCCCACAAATCTGCTACTAACCGGACGCTGAATCGTCCTGACCGGACGCGTCCGGTCGTCCCGACCGTTGCAGCCGCGAACCACCGATCGGACGCTGCTAGTGTCCGGTCGCCTGCCACCGGACGCGTCCGGTCACGGTTTCGTGTGCCTGGAACCTCTCTGTACTCGATCGGACGCTGATGCCCTACGTCCGGTCGGTTGCCGCCAGCGTCCGGTCCTTGTGTCCGGTCGCCTATCTGCCGAGCCACCAGTCCAGCGTCCGGTCTAGTGTCCGGTCGCCTCTGTGAGCTCGTTTCTTCATGATCTTGCGTACGGCTTGGTTCCTATCTTCATGCTTGGACTTTGCTTGATGTCTTGGGTCTTTTCCTGTGCTCCTGAGGTCTTTCTTAAGGTGTTGATCATCAGATCATCACGTCGCCTTCGTCCAAGTATGTCTTGCACCCTATTGAACTACAAAATAAACACTTGCAAATTCATTAGTCCAATTTGGTTGTGTTGGTCATTAAACACCAAAATCCAAAATAAATGGGCCAAGGGTCCATTTTCCTTACAATCTCCCCCTTTTTAGTGATTGATGCCAACACGACCAAAGCAAGCAAATAATTAGAATTTGGAAGTTAAAAACTACCTACTTGCTAGGTTGTAATGCAAAGGGCAAGGTTATATGATTCTAAGAGATACTACTTGAAAGACTATGATACCAATTGAAGACCTAACTTGCCCTTGCAAATGTCCCCATGTGGCATTATGGATTAAAGTCTTGCTTCCTATAAATTCTCCTCATTACTTAGACTAATCCATAATCCACTATCCTCCCTTTCTCGGACCATTACCGCTTGTAGACATCAACTTGATGCTTGCCTTTGGTCCTTCAAATTTTCCCCCTTTGGCATCAAACACCAAAAAGGAAGACACTAGTAACACAAGGGAGGGTCAAATTTCGTGATCCTTTGTGAATAGAATGAAATGGATCACAAAATTTGACTCTCACATTATATGGACTAAGCTCCCCCTAAATGTATGCATACATATGGTAGAAAGCAAAGCATATGCATAAATAGCAATTTATTGCACAAGAGAGTTTAATCTATATAATGCATGGAGAAAGCATATAAATATGGAATGAAAACAACATGATGATGCCAATTAAAGAATGATGCTTAACTCCGGGGACTCCAATTTCCTTACAATGAGACTACTACACATAGGTTTGAAAAATTGATACCATTTGAAAAAGTGTTAGTCTCAAAGCATCCAAGTTGTAGATTAAGCTCCCCCTAAATTTGTGCACACAAGTGTTGAATACTTGTAAGATTTGTGCACATTGATTTAAGTATCAAAATACCACTTGAAAGATGATATTTGGGAGAGATTATCTACAATTTGGACTTTGGCACATATTAGATAGTTAATTGTAAAACAAGCTATGTGCCATGCTCCTAAACAATTTTAAACCATGTAGGTTTGCTCCAAGGGTTGATAATGAAACCGAGCAAGCCTACCATATGATATACCTATTGAATGCATGACAAAATATTTAAGCATGTAAATGCAAACATTAGGCATAAAAGATAACTAGATGCTTTAAGAGTATACCAATTGAAAGACAATACCAATTGAAACAAATGCTAATTGAAAGTAATGACATCTAGTTACCTAACATGGGAAGGGGAATTTGGGTCCATAGTATTCACTAACCTACTTGGCAATGTCTTTGTCCATCATGATGCACCCCATGTAATGCACCCAAACTTTTCCAAGTCTCCAAATTCCCCATGGTCCGACGGACTTCTCACTTCCCTTTCGGGATCAAAACCTTCTTGGTGCTCTTCATGTTGGAAATGATTTCCTTTGGCACCCAAAAGCGTTTGACCCCATTGTTTGCTTGCTTGTTCACCTTGATGGCCACCACCTTGTCATTTTTCTTCTTCTTCAAGAGATAAGGTGTGGAGGCCTTCTTGTCCACCTTGTTGGTGTAGGTGTTAGAGAGCTTGCTTGTTTGCTTTTTTTCCTTCTTTGCTCCTCCCCCATTCTTCACCTTGCACTTATAGGATTTGTGGCCTTCTTTGTGGCACACGTAGCAAACCACGGTTTGTCCTTCATCAAGCTTCTTCACTCCCTTGACGGTGTTATCTTGATGAAGTTGGGTTTGCTTCGCCTTTCCTTTCACTTGAGTCAAGTCCTTGGTGAGGCGAGCTACTTCTTGCTTGAGTTGCTCATTCTCTTTTGCAACCTCATGTGTGCATGTATCTACAATCACTTTCTCAACACAAGCTTGGTTGCACAAAGGTGAGTCTAAACATAAATCATTGCAAGAGGTAGATGCATCCTTTTTAATTATGTCATTTCTTTTAGATGCCTTGGTGGGGGTATTTTTGACGGCCTCAAGATTAGCAACTTTATTTGTTAGCTCATCACAATGTTTGCACATGATTTTCATTTTAGTAAGCAAACTTTGATAATCATTTTGTGAGCTAGCTAACTTTTCTTTTAATTTTTCATTTTTCTTTTTAAGTTGCTTATCATTAATTGTGCATGCACTTGTTGTTGCACTAGCCTCAAGTTGCTCAATTTTAGTAGATAGTTCAACATTGAGATTTGCAAAGTTTTCATATTGTTCAAGCAAATTCTTGTATGCTTCTTATGAACTACCTAGCTCTTCTTTTAAAGATTTAAGCTTCTTTTGTTGACTAGTGCAAACTTTAGCATATTTAAGATTTTGTTCCACAATTGTATTATAAGAAGGCAAATCATCATCACTATCGCTCTCACTAGAGGATGAGCTTTCATTACCTCGTGCCATAAGGCACATACGAGAAGAGCTTGATGATGAGTGCTTGCGCCCTTGCCTCTTGTGATGATCTTCTTCACTTGAAGAATCATCCCATGACCTTATTGATGTGAGGGCTTTGTTCTTGCATGCCTTCTTCTTTGTCTTGGGTGTGGACTTGTTTGGACAAACTTCCACAAAGTGCCCCAACTCGCTGCATCCATAGCATCCCCTCTTTCTTTGCTTGTTTCTTTGATTAGTGAAAATGAGGTCTTGAATTTGGATGGGCACACCCTTGACATTGAGCCTTTGGATCATCTTCTCCACCTTGTTGATTAATTTGATTGATTCTTCATCAAGGTCGGAGGTGGAGGAGGAAGATTGATCATCATCACTTGATTCTTGTTCATCATCATCATCCTCATCTTCTTCTTCTTCACTTGAGGAGCTTGAGCTTGAGCTTGACTCAACTTTCTTGCCCTTCATCTTTTTCTTTTCGCTACAAGCGAGAGCTTTGCCTTTGCTTGATGAAGATGCTTCTCCTTGACCCATCTTATGTGACATTTCAAATGCCACTAGCTTGCCAATGACAATGCCCGGGGTCATGGTGCTCAAGTTCTCCATGTTGTGAAGGATGGTGATGATGCTTGCATATTTCTTTTGTGGTAGAATGGAGATGATCTTCCTCACGATGTCCACATCATCTAGCTTTAATAATCCTATTGAATGGAGCTCATTGATAATTAGATTCAATCGAGAATACATATCATGAACAAGCTCATCATCATTCATAGCAAAGGAATCATAATTTTGCTTAGCTAGACAATGTTTTTGCTCACGGACATTACTTGTGCCGTCATGGAGCTCTTGGAGTTTCAACCAAATTTCATGTGCCGTATTTAAGGTGAACACTTGGTTAAACACATCCATGCTAAATGATTCAAACAAGCAATTCTTAGCTCTAGCATTAAAATGCATTTCTTTTTCGTCACTCTTTGTGGGTTTTTCGGGATTCTTGATGGGTTTCATCCCGTCACGAGTGACTCTCCATACACCCAAATCAACCGCCTCAAGGTGGCAAGCCATTCTAGCTTTATAGTATGGGAAGTTAGTGCCATCAAATTGTGGAGGCCTAGTGGTATCCATCACAGCCACTCTACAAAGCGTCGGCTCAACGGCGGTTAAGCCAAAAGTCCAAATATGAGCCAACCGGCTCTGATACCAATTGAAGGGACCGTGACGCCTAAGAGAGGGGGTGAATTAGGCAACTTAAAATTCTAACTCTAAACTATGGCCTCTTATTCTATCTCTAGCAAAACCTATGCAAAAGATAATCTATCTAGATGTGCAACTGTGGTTTTGTTAGTGTGTTGCTATCTCTACCGCAAATGATAATAAAAAGATCAATGTAAATGCGGAAGCTCAAAGAGCAAGGTAGAGATATACAAACTCCCATCGATGACTCCGGTATTTTTACCGAGGTATCAAGAAGCGCGTAAGCTTCCCCCTAGTCCTCGTTGGAGCCCCTCGCAAGGAATCCCTCGCAAGGGCCAAGCTCCCGGTCGAATAACTCCATGGATAGCCTCGGGCCTTCCCCACGCGCAAGTGGGTCTCCAACGTGCCTTCTGGCAAGCCTCTCCCAGATGCTCCCCGCCGTCTTCACTATCAAGCTTCCGGCCAAAACGCCACGGACCTTGTTCCCTTCGGTACACAGTGGCGGCCGCACCACAAACGCGGTTGGTGCGATCTCGCAAGACTTCAAGCCCCTCCGATGTACAACTCTTGTGCTCGCAAGCACGGGGTGGCAAGAGGTATGCAAACCTCACTAAACACTAGGCATATACCTAGAGCAAGCGCATAAGCGGTGGTCTAATCAACCTAAGCACTTCACAAAGCACTTATGCTAATCACCTAATAAAACACTAAGCACTATGCAAGTGAAGATCACTAAAATGGTGTATCAACACCATTGGTATGTTTCCTCAGCTCCACACAACTCAAATGGCTGGTTGGGGTTGTATTTATAAGCCCCACTGAGAAAGTAGCCATTGGGGTTGAACTCCCGCAAATCTGCTACTGACCGGACGCTGAATCGTCCTGACCGGACACGTCCGGTCGTCCCGACCGTTGTAGCCACGAACCACCGATCGGACGCTGCTAGCGTCCGGTCACCTGCCACCGGACGTGTCCGGTCGTAGTTTCGCGCGCCTGGAACCTCTTTGTACTCAATCGGACACTGATGCCCTGCGTCTGGTCGGTTGCCGCCAGCGTCCGGTCCTTGCGTCCGGTCGCCTATCTGCCGAGCCACCGGTCTAGCGTCCGGTCGCGCTTCCAGCGTCCGGTCCAGTGTTCGGTCGCCTCTGCGAGCTCGTTTCTTCGCAATCTTGCGTACGGCTTGGTTCCTATCTTCATGCTTGGACTTTGCTTAATGTCTTGGGTCTTTTCCTGTGCTCCTGAGGTCTTTCTTAAGGTGTTGATCATCGGATCATCACGTCACCTTCGTCCAAGTATGTCTTGCACCCTATTGAACTACAAAATAAACACTTGCAAATTCATTAGTCCAATTTGGTTGTGTAGGTCATCAAACACCAAAATCCAAAGTAAATGGGCCAAGGGTCCATTTTCCTTACAGAATCGAATAAAAAACACTTTCGATCCAAAAAACATGGAAATAAGTACATGTATATATACATATAGAATGATACCATTTTCTCTCTCTCTCAACACATAGAATAAGTGCATATGTAGATATCTCTAGATATGCATGTGATAACACATAGAATGTCTCTTAGATACAATTTAATTTCTCTCTCTCTCAACACATGGAAATAATTAAGTACATGTATATATACACATGGAAATAATTACGTACATATATATATATATGTATACATATAGAATCTCTAGATAGAATTAATTACTAAATCTAATTAAACCTAACATATATACATGGATAGAATTTTACTAAATCAAAATTAAATCTAACACATACAGAGAGAGATAGAATAATAATTACTAAATATATCAAAAACTATAATAAAAACTATCTAAAAAAACTATCTAAATAAAGTACTAATTAAATTTTAATACATTTAAATCTAATTAACATATATCAAAAACTATCTAAAAACTAAGAATAAACTACTAATTAAATTTTAATACATTTAAATCTAACATATATATCAAACACTACCTAAAAAACTATCTAAAAAAACTATCTAAAAAGTATCTAAAAAACTATCTAAAACATGCTATGGATGCATGGCCATGCATGCATGGCGGCTGGGCGTGCTGGCCAGCCACACGGGCCGAGCAGAGCTGCACGAGGACGACGTACGGCGGAGACTTGACGGCCGCCGGGCGGGGCTCGACGACGACGGTGGCGCGGGCGCGGCAGAGACGACGATCGAGGCCGGGCGGGGGTAGACGACGACGGCGGCGCGCGCGGGTGCGGCAGAGACGACGAGATCGATTGTAGATCGAAAAGTAGAAGATGAACTGGTCGATATATATAGGCCGGGACCCTTTAGTCCCGGCTGGTAACACCAACCGGGACTAAAGAACCTTTAGTCCCGGTTGGTAAGCCAAACCGGGACTAAAGGTCCAACCCTTTTGTCCCGGCTCGGCTTAACAGCCGGGACTAAAGGTATTTTTGGGCGGGCAACTCCGCCCACCCTTTAGTCCTGGTTCCTGGCCTAGGCCGGGACTGAAGGCCTGAAATTTTTACAGCCAGCCAAAGTGTGGTTTTTTCATTAAGGATTGTAGATCTTGATGAGCTGCTCAAATGAGACACTAAATGACCTCAGATGAAAAATCTCTGAATACCAAGTTTGATCATCTCAGCAAGATCTACAATTGTTACATAGCTCATTTTTCCATTTGAGAAAGTTTTATCAAACACTAGTCATAAATTCTTAAATCTCATATAGACTTTCTAAAACTATGTCACACACTTGTAAAATTTGAACTACATTTTGTTCAAACTTTCTCAAATAAAAAATGGCCTATATAAGGATTGTATATCTTGATGAGCTGAACAAACTTGGTATTCAAAACTTTTCAATTGGAGACAATCTAGGGTTCCGAAAACTAGTTTGTAGGCGTCGAAATTTAAAAATCACAAATTTGAACCGTCCAAACTATCTCAAATGGAAAGTTGACCAAAACAACAATTGTAGATCTTGATGATTTTAACAAACTTGGTACTCAAAACTTTTCAATTTGAAGTCATTTAGAGTTCAAAATACTAGAGTCAAAGTGTTATTTTTTATTTGACCAAATTTGACTTGGTCAAACTTGCTCAAATGAGACACTAAATGACCTCAGATGAAAAATCTCTGAATACCAAGTTTGATCATCTTAGCAAGATCTACAATTGTTACATAGCTCATTTTCCCATTTGAGAAAGTTTTATAAAACACTAGTCACAAATTCTTGATTCTCATATAGACTTTCTAAAACTATGTCACACACTTGTGAAATTTGAACTACATTTTGTTCAAACTTTCTCAAATAAAAAAATGACCTATATAAGGATTGTATATCTTGATTATCTGAACAAACTTGGTATTCAAAACTTTTCAATTGGAGACAATCTAGGGTTCCAAAAACTAGTTTGTAGGCGTCGAAATTTAAAAATCACAAATTTGAACCGTCCAAACTATCTCAAATGGAAAGTTGACCAAAACAACAATTGTAGATCTTGATGATTTTAACAAACTTGGTACTCAAAACTTTCCGATTTGAAGTCATTTAGAGTTCAGAATACTAGAGTCAAAGTGTTGTTTTTTCATTTGACCAAATTTGACTTGGTCAAACTTGCTCAAATAAGACACTAAATGACCTCAGATGAAAAATCTCTGAATACCAAGTTTGATCATCTTAGCAAGATCTACAATTGTTACATAGCTCATTTTCCTATTTGAGAAAGTTTTATAAAACACTAGTCACAAATTCTTGATTCTCATATAGACTTTCTAAAACTATGTCACACACTTGTGAAATTTGAACTACATTTTATTCAAACTTTCTCAAATGAAAAAATGACCTATATAAGGATTGTATATCTTGATTATCTGAACAAACTTGGTATTCAAAACTTTTCAATTGGAGACAATCTAGGGTTCCGAAAACTAGTTTGTAGGCGTCGAAATTTAAAAATCACAAATTTGAACCGTCCAAACTATCTCAAATGGAAAGTTGACCAAAACAACAATTGTAGATCTTGATGATTTTAACAAACTTGGTACTCAAAACTTTCTGATTTGAAGTCATTTAGAGTTCAGAATACTAGAGTCAAAGTGTTGTTTTTTCATTTGACCAAATTTGACTTGGTCAAACTTGCTCAATTGAGACACTAAATGACCTCAGATGAAAAATCTCTGAATACCAAGTTTAATCATCTCAGCAAGATCTACAATTGTTACATAGCTCATTTTCCCATTTGAGAAAGTTTTATCAAACACTAGTCACAAATTCTTGATTCTCATATAGACTTTCTAAAACTGTCACACACTTGTAAAATTTGAACTACATTTTGTTCAAACTTTCTCAAATGAAAAAATGGCCTATATAATGATTGTATATCTTGATTAGCTGAACAAACTTGGTATTCAAAACTTTTCAATTGGAGACAATCTAGGGTTCCGAAAACTAGTTTGTAGGCGTCGAAATTTAAAAATCACAAATTTGAACCATCCAAACTATCTCAAATGGAAAGTTGACCAAAACAACAATTGTAGATCTTGATGATTTTAACAAACTTGGTACTCAAAACTTTCCAATTTGAAGTCATTTAGAGTTCAGAATACTAGAGTCAAAGTGTTGTTTTTTCATTTGACCAAATTTGACTTGGTCAAACTTGCTCAAATGAGACACTAAATGACCTCAGATGAAAAATCTCTGAATACCAAGTTTGATCATCTCAGCAAGATCTACAATTGTTACACAACGCATTTTCCCATTTGAGAAAGTTTTATCAAACACTAGTCACAAATTCTTGATTCTCATATAGACTTTCTAAAACTATGTCACACACTTGTGAAATTTGAACTACATTTTGTTCAAACTTTCTGAAATGAAAAAATGGCCTATATAAGGATTGTATATCTTGATGAGCTGAACAAACTTGATATTCAAAACTTTTCAATTGGAGACAATCTAGGATTTACATCGTTGTATTATGCGGGCACAACGGTGAATTTTTTCTTGACGTATGACCCTTGGTTATGATCTTGTCGTAACCATGGAGTGTCTTCATCATTTAACATGATGCTTGGATCTTTCTTCACTATGAAGGGTGGAATTCATACATTTCTTTCATAATCTTCTGACATGTCTAACTTGTCTTCAATTCCCACTATATTTATTTTCCCAGAAAGAACTATGTGGCGCTTTGGCTCATTGATCATTGAGTTGATGTCTTCGTTTTTTCCTCTCTTTGATTTTGTAGACATGTCTTTCACATAGAACATCTGACTCACATCGGCAGCAAGAACGAATGGTTCATCTTTGTACCCAATATTGTTGAGGTCCACTGTTGTCATTCCATACTCTTTGTCGACTGTTACCCCTCCTCCGGTCAGCTTCACCCATTAGCACCGGAACAAAGGGACTTTAAAATTAGGTGCGTAGTCTAGTTCCCATATATCTTCTATGCAGCCATAATATGTTTGTATATTCCCATTTGGATCTGTGCCATCTATGCGAACACCACTATTTTGATTGGTGCTCCTTTTATCTTGGGCAACTATGTAAAATGTATTCCCATTTATCTCATACCCTTGGTACGTGAGGATATGCCATGATGGTTGCCTAGTCAACAAATACAGTTGCTCATCAATATTGTCATCGCCTTGACATTCTTTTCGCAACCAACCACTAAAACTTTCCATGTGCTGACGCCTAATCCAAGGTTCAGTCTTCCCTGGAAACTTGGATCGTAAGAACTCCTTATGTATCTCGATGTACGGATGCACCAATGACGAGTTCTGAAGAACTATGTAGTGTGCTTTATTGAAATAATCGTCTTCTATGCCAATATATGTTTTCTTCCCTAAAGTTCCTTTACCACTGAGTCTCCCCTCGTGTTGCGATTCGGGAACGCCAATTGGGGCTAGGTCAGGAATAAAGTCAACACAGAACTCAATGACCTCCTCTGTTCCATAGCCCTGGGCGATGCTTCCTTCAGGCTTAGAACGGACTTTCACATATTTCTTCAAGACTCCCATAAACCTCTCGAAGGGGAACATGTTATGTAAGAACACAGGTCCAAGAATACTAATCTCCTTCACCAAATGAACTAGGAGGTGTGTCATGATATTAAAGAAGGATGGAGGGAACACCAACTCAAAGCTGACAAGACATTGAACCACATCATTCTGTAGAGTAGCTAGTTCCACTAGATTGATTGCCTTCTAAGAAATTGTATTGAGGAATGCACATAGCTTCACGGTGGCTAGACGTACATGTGGAGGTAGAATTCCTCTTAAAGCAACTGGAAGCAATTGCGTCATAAGCACGTGGCAGTCATGGGACTTTAAGTTTAGGAATTTCTTCTCTGGCACATTTATTATATCCTTTATATTGGAGGAGAATCCTGATGGGACCTTGATGCTGCTTAGACATTCGAACATGCTGTCCCTCTCTTCTTTGCTAAGCGTGTAGCTAGCAGGACTTAAGTAATGACGTCCATCATCTGTCTTCTCTGGATGAAGGTTGTCTCATTCTTTCATGCCCTGTAAGCCCTGGCATGCTTCAAGTGAATCATTTGGCTTCCCGTACACACCCATGAATCCTAACAGGTTCACACAAAGATTCTTTGTCAGGTGCATCACGTCGATTGCGTTGCGGACCTCTAGGACTTGCTAATAGGGTAGCTCCCAAAAGATGGACTTCTTCTTCCACATGGGTGCGTGTCCCTTAGCATCTTTGGGAACAAATTCGCTGCCTTGTCCCTTTCCAAATACTACTTTTACATCCTTGACCATTGCGAGTACATCTTCTCCGGTTCGGTTATGAGGCTTCTTCTAGTGGTCTGGCTTACCTTTAAAATGCTTACCTTTCTTTCTTACTTGGTGATTCAAAGGAAGGAATCGACGATGGCCAAGGTACACGACCTTTCGACATCTTTTTAAATATATACTGTCAAGGTCATCAAAACAATGTGTGCATGCATTATATCCTTTGTTTGTTTGACCTGAAAGATTACTCAAAGTAGGCCAATCATTGATTGTTATGAACAACATTGCTCGTAGGTTAAAGTGTTCTTGTTTGTACTCATCTCAGACACGTACACCTAGTTTATTCCATAAAACTAGAAGTTCTTCAACTAATGACTTCAGATAGACATCAATGTCGTTGCCAGGTTGCCTCGGACCTTAGATGAGGATCGGTATCATAATGAACTTCCGCTTCATGCATAACCATGGAGGAAGGTTATAGATACATAGAGTAACTGGCCAAGTGCTATGACTAGTGCTCTGCTCCCCAAAAGGATTCATACCATCTGTACTTAAGGCGAACCTTAAGTTTCTAGCCTCATTTGCAAACTCTGGAAATTCCCTGTCTATCGCTCTCCACTGGGACCCATCAGCTGGGTGTCTTAGCATATTGTCTACCTTACGGTCTTCTTTATGCCACCGCAACAACTTTGCATGGTCTTTATTTCTGAACAAACGTTTTAAGCGTGGTATTATAGGAGCATACCACATAACCTTGGTAGGGATTTTCTTTCTAGGACGTTGTTCACCCTCGACGTCACCAGGATCATCGCGTCTGATCTTATACCGCGCTACTTTACATACCGGGCATTCATCTAAATTCTCGTATTCATTGCCATGGTAGAGGATGCAGTCATTAGGACATGCATGTATCTTTTGGATTTTTAATCCCAAAGGGCAGACAACCTTTTTTGCTTCGTACGTAGTGGTGGGCAATTCATTTGGCCTCGGAAGCATCTTCTTTATGAGGTTCAATAAATTCCTAAATGCTTTGTTGGATATACCATTCTTTGCCTTCCACTATAGCAATTCTAGTGTTGTACCCAGTTTTTTTTTGCCCCTCTTCGGTCGTCGGGTATAGCAACATCCTATGATCCTCAAGCATGCGCTCGAACTTAACTTTCTCTTTTTCACTTTCACATTCTTGTTGTGCATCACGAATGGCATCGCCAAGAGCATCACCGAGATCATCTTCTGCCGCTACCTCTTCTTCATCTCTCCCCATTGTAGTATCATCAAAGGCAGCATACTGAGCAATAATGTCATCAATGTCTAAATCTTCTCCTTCACCTTCTTCCATCATGACCCCACTTTCTCCATGCTTAGTCCAACATATATAGTTTGACATGAAACCTGACTTAAGCAAACATGAATGAAGACTCATTGAGCTTGAATATTCCTTTAAATTCTTACATATGGCACATGGACAGCACATGAAACCATCCCGCTTATTTGTCTCGGCCACACCTAAGAAATAGTGCACGCTCTCAATAAAGTCTTGGGAGCGGCGATCGGCATTATACATCCAATGGCGTGACATAATCTGTATTACATGACAAATTATGAAAACCTTGAACATAATTAAGTATTTTATTATACAACATAGATGACACACACGGTTGATTAATTAACTAAGCCTGGCTACAACATAAGCAATCCCAACTATCACTAAACAAACTAAAACTACAATGCACTTCAGTAACATAATTATTTCGTGATCGTACGCAACTAAAATAGACAAATCATTCTTCTGTTGAATATCAATAAGCTTCTCCTGCTGGCTCACTGTCTCATCATCAGCAGCCGCTACCTCAAGCGCACCCAAATTCTGCACGTATGTAGCATAATCTTCCTCCTAGTACCAACCATCGCATCCATTGCCCTCCCACTGAAATTAAAGCCAAAAAATATTTAGTCAAAAATATTCAAGAAAAGCAGGTTAATTAGCCATAATTATAAAATGCGTAAGAAACTCACATCGTGATCCGGGCACTTGTAGAAAACACGACCCTTGTTGGGTCCTTGTCTCTTGACTCGGTACTCCATCACAATCTTCTGCTTACACTTGTCGCAAATAATGAGAGAGAGTTCTGGCCCCAGTCGTTTCGCAACCGAACGAGAGGCCGAGGATCCGGTACCAGTTGTCATCTACTTTCTATACTTATTTTTGCAAACTAGTGTAAATTTCATATTTTCTAAAATGATATATTTAAACAAAACTAGTACGGATTTCACATGTTTCAATAAATAACCATCCGTACTAGTTGACCTTGCTTACATGATCATCTCGGCCAGCATTTCTCCACCGGATGGCACTGTACTTAGCCAAAGAAGAGCTCCGATTCTACGAGAAATGGAACATGGTCTTCTACGACCGTTGCCGCTCTCCCTCGTAGAATCAAAGCTCCTCCTTGACGTCCGTTACCGCTCGACAGAGAACATGTTGGCCGAGCTGAACATGGTCTGCAAGTTCAACTAGTACGGATTTTCTATAATTTTCTAACTATTTACTAAGTTTTTCATTTCATGGAAAATTTAATTCTAAAAAATAAAAGGCATGATTTCTAAGTAGTTCATTTCATGGAAAAAATAATTCTAAGTGACCTGCTCGATATCGGCGAGCTCGCGGGCGTTTAGGTTGCCGAGGATAGTAACATTTGTAGATGACATTTGTAGGTCTGAAGTTATCAAATATCCATCAAATTATAGCTCAAAAACATGTTTCAATAAATAACCATCCGTACTAGTTGACCTTGCTTACGTGATCATCTCGGCGAGCATTTCTCCACCGGACGGCACCGTACTTAGCCAAGGAAGAGCTCTGATTCTACGAGAAAGGGAACACGGTCTTCCATGACCGTTGCCGCTCTCCCTCGTAGAATCAAAGCTCCTCCTTGACGTCTGTTACCGCTCGGCAGAGAACATGCTCGCCGAGCTGAACACGGTCCGCAAGTTCAACTAGTACGGATTTTCTACAATTTTCTAACAATTTTCTAAGTTTTTCATTTCATGGAAAATTTAATTCTAAAAAATAAAAGGCATGATTTCTAAGTAGTTCATTTCATGGAAAAAATAATTCTAAGTGACCTGCTCGATATCGGCGAGCTCGCGGGCATTTAGGTTGCTGAGGATAGTAACATTTGTAGATGACATTTGTAGGTCTGAAGTTATCAAATATCCATCAAATTATAGCTCAAAAACATGTTTCAATAAATAACCATCCGTACTAGTTGACCTTGCTTACGTGATCATCTCGGCGAGCATTTCTCCACCGGACGGCACCGTACTTGGCTAAGGAAGAGCTCCGATTCTACGAAAAAGGGAACACGGTCTTCCACGACCGTTGCCACTTTCCCTCGTAGAATCAAAGCTCCTCCTTGACGTCCGTTACCGCTCAGCAGAGAACATGCTCGCCGAGATGAACACAGTCCGCAAGTTCAACTAGTACGGATTTTCTACAATTTTCTAACTATTTTCTAAGTTTTTCATTTCATGGAAAAATTAATTCTAAGATCACGTAAGCCACCGGGGACGAGGATGGCGCGTGCTCCAGCGAGGACGAGCGAGGCGTGATTTTGATGAACTAATTTAACTTTTGTTTATCCAAACATATATGCAAATCATCATGTGATTTTGAGCTAAAAATGACATATAAAATCATAATAAAGTCCAACATATAAAGTTACACATGCATCTACATCGCAAAATGAGATAAGCTACTGATAAAACATAAGAGGATTAAGTTTGTTACCTCCAAAATCGAAGAGCAACACCAATGGAGGGGGAGAGAGCAAGAACAACAGCAAGCTGAAGAACAGAGGCAGTGAGTTTGAATGGAATGGCTCGGGCTCGGAGAGGAAGAAACGAGCTGGATTATAGGCCGGGATAATTAGTCCCGGTTAGAGGGCCAAACCGGGACTAAAGATTAATCTTTATTCCCGGGGCATTACCCAAACCAGGCCAAACCGGGACTAAAGATCCCTGCCCCGCGGATGACCGTTGGGCAGGGACCTTTAGTCCCGGTTGGTATTACCAACCGGGACTAAAGGGTCCTTTAGTCCCGGGGGCAAAAAAATGCCGAAGCTAATGTCAAATTGGGATATCGTTCTAAAGTCTATTCTCTAGTAGTGACCGTTAAATCATCTATTGATGTATAAATGAACCCCATATGGTTTGTTCGGCCGATTTGACATTGTATCCCAAAACATTCGTCTGAGTACCCATGCTTCCATACATGCGCATCTGTTGCCTCCCTCTCCATACTCATTAGGCTACCCCACCGCCCAACAAGTAACATACGATCTACTATCTCTTGCTCCACCACCTAGCACTCCATGACGTCATTGAACTTACGCACTGTACCTGCACCTTATCATCCGACCCCTTTCGGATCCTCCATGCCTCTTGCTTTCTCCTCCTATAGCTACCTAAAACAGAAGGACCACATAAGAGACCCATGGAGGGTGATGATGCGTATTATCAATGAAATTATGCTTCTATTAGTTGGGGCATGTTCGACTAGTATTAAAGCCGACTGATAAGTCGGCCTTGGCTGATTTGTTGTGAGAGAAAAATACTATAGATTCTAGCTGATAAGCCGGCTGATAAGTTCAAGCGAACAGGTCCGAGAAGAATTTTTATTGGTTCCCATGCACTCTCTCCGGATGACGAGGGCACAGACGCGGTGCCTGAGCTCAAGGGTGTCAAGGAATGCCATATGGTGGAGCAGGAGACAGAAGGTCGCGTGCTGCACATCCAGTGGTGGGGTAAGCCTGAAAAGAGAGGTCGCATGCTGCTCATCTGGTGGTAGGGTAAGCCTAGAAAGAGTAGGGAGAGAGATCGAACATATGAGCTTGCATACAAGCATGGATGCTCAAGTCAGTGTGGCTGGATACATCATCAAAACAACCCTACAAAACCACCGTGGAGTAGTCATTTGAATACTGTTAGATGATTTAATTTAATGACTATAATATCTGGTTTTATTTATATTTGAAGGGTTTATATAGCTAACCCTTCATTTTAGTGGGTTATGTAGATTTTTCTCTAATATTTGCTAACACACCGCCAAGACAACACCCACATAGTATGTTACGTTAACAAATCCACTTTAAAAATCATCTCGGTGATTATTTAGATGATTTTTCAATACTTACAGATATCTGTTTTTATAGATGAGGAGGTTAAATAAACAAACCACAATAGTTAAGAGATTAAATAGGTTTTTCCTATTAGCAGCTAGCTATTACTCTATAAACAGGCTCACTCTACGTCAACCTCTTGTAATTCATATTCCTAAAAAATCTCAGTCCAAGCGTAAGACTCTAGCGGGCAGCCAGCAGCAGGAGCAGCCAAGGGATAGACGAGTGTTTGTTCGAGCTATCCTCGGGACGGAATAACGGATCAATTGAGGCTGAGCGAGCGAGGGGACACAGACCCGACACGGAGTCGCGATCACGTACTCGTTGTGGGGGCAGTCTCTGTTTGTGGGGGCGGCTGCAGCTTATTAGCCCACTTGTTAACCACCGACACGTACTCGTTTGTAGGCACTACTAGCTCGGCTGCTCGAGGGAACGTACTCGTTGCTTTCGGGGATGCACTCATGCACACTTGTAGCAAACTGATCGCTGGACACTCGGAGTAGCGCACTGGTGTTGCCTCATTTTGGTCGTGTCAAACTGTTCTGACTTGTTTTCTAATTCTAAATCAGTTTTTTTTAACTTCATATCAAGTCTACGAAAAGATATTTTTAAATACGTTCTGATAATACATTTATTTAAGTTTATTGGTATCAATATATGTCGGATTCATAAACCCGGGGTCCCTCGGGGACCGGCTTCCACGCCAAGGCACGACCCGAGAGTCTAAAAACAACAGGGCAAAGAGGCAGTCCAGCAACCGACCAGAAGGTCTGGCCCAAGAAGAGCAACGCCCGCTCATCAACTACTTCAGCCCATCTATCCAACCGGAGCTTTCGCTTCGGGCTCCAAACCGCCTCCGGACGGCCTCAACGATCGGAAGGCCTGCCCCGAGCCCTACTTCCGACTCTGATCCCGCGTCTCTCCGATCGGGGTACGTAAGAACCCTGCTCGCCGCTCTTCTCCGACTGGCGCAACCGAAGCCGACTGAGGCCATTTGACCGGGGACGCCCGCTCGGAAGGGACCAGGGACGAACGGAGAAGACAACACACGAGTCAAACCACGGTACAGGGACCATACCCTGTACACCAGCGGGAACAGTGCTCCGCAACCACTCTAACACAAACAGTATTGTAGGCACCGACATTTATCCCTACAGTATTGTAGGCACCGTTGGACTCCCGTACGGCAAAAAGCCTCGCACATGCCTTTGGGCATCAATAGTGTTGTAGGCGTCGGGATTCTCCATGCCCGGTAAACGTGGTGAGGCTCCTCACCTGCCTTTGGGCAAGCAGTATTTTGCAGGTACCGACATCAACCCTTCCTGAAGAAGACAACGTAACCTCCCACGTGCACCTGACATTCTACAGTGATAGCAACAGTGTTGTGGGCGCCTACCATTATCCAATCCTCATCGACGTGGGCAACAAGGCTTAAAAGCATCCGTACCCTCTCCCTCTCACCTGTAAAGCCATCCCCTTCATCTATAAAAGGGGATGCACTCCCTCCAACAGGGGAGACCAATTTCATTCAAGATCAGTTCCTTTAGATTCATTAGTCCAATAGCTCACAACCACAGAGCCGTCAGGTTCGGACCTCAAGCACACGCTTGAACAATTAGCTCATAGCGGAGTTCCCGTCGCTCTCGGCCCTTCCGACCGGAGCTGACCGAGCCTCTGGTACCCTCCATCTTTCTCCTTCTCGTTTGTAACCCCACCGCAAACTTTGAGCACTTGGGCTCAGGAATAAAGTCACCGACCGACCCAAACTGGATGTAGGGCACGTTGCCTGAACCAGTATAAATCCTGTGTCATTGAGTGCTAGGCCACCTCCGATCACAACGTACAGCAAAACTACAAATATTCACTAGTTGGTCACTTTCTATACTGACAGTTGGCGCCGTCCGTGGGAAAGACGCTGTACGTTCAACACTTTTTGGTCATCGGATGGCCCATTTTTCCGCCACCCCCGCCGTGGCGGGCTCGGGCGATACGGGCTCGCTGGAATCTCCCGTACCCTCGCCTGCTGGGACGTGGGTTCCACCCGTTTTCGAGCCATCCCAGGCCTTCCTCTTCGGAAGCCTGGACTTCATCGCCGACCGGCTCGGCATACACCACCTCCGCGAGGAGACTCGCGACCCGGCACCCGTCGGAGAGACGTCCTCCATCGACTCCGGGACGCGCAACTTCGATGGCGCGGCATCTGCGCTTCATTCCGAGTAAACTCTCTGCTCAAACCCCGCTGTGAGTAATATACATGCTGTTATTCACTTACTACGTTCTATCTTCTGCCAAATACCCGGATGGTTGCCGTTGTCCCCGTCGCTACCACTGTACGACCGGTTCCCCTATGGCCTCGTGTCTCCTGCGGACGTGTGCGCCTAGGGGTTCTAGAAGATTATGGCACCGCTCCCTTTCATGTATGAGTTCATGGGGATGGCGAGCTATGCTCCCACCTATTTCCTCGACATCATGGATGACGATGCCGGGAGTGACGACTCCAGCATCGGCGACGTGGCACCTAGCCACCATCCGCCCCACGAGTGTGCTATGGCGGACGCTCCGGAGCAGCCGCCAGGGGTAACGGAGTCCTCACGGACGCACGCCCCTCTGGGCCCTCATGCGGAGACCCCCGAGCTCACACGTGAGCACGGGGAGGATCTACGATGACAGTGGCCGCATTAGCCACCGACTGCACCAACGCGCTCGGCGCACCACACTGCGCCCCGTGCGCATAGACCGGCGAACGGCGCTCGGGGTCGCGCCCGTCAGGTCTAGCACAACACCCCGATTAGGGGGACCGATCCCCCGCAGTTTGCTCGGGCCAGTCAAAACATTGCCACTGCGGCAATGCTCCTGCACGGCCTGTCCGAGCCGAATGACCCTCGTGAACAGGCGATCCACCGGAACGTCCGGGCACTGCTGGAGACCGCCGCCGTTCAACAAGCGGAGTGCTCCGTATCACAACGCCGACTCGCGACCTCATTCCCCGTCCGGGGAACAGGGACGCCGTAGATGGGGCACTACACCCTATCACCGCAACAACCGCTGAGCGTGGCACATGAGGCCGCAACGGCACCTCGTCTTGACCTAACGACCGCTCCGCACCAACTGCCTATCTACGCGCAGCTCGGACCAAACTGAGGCACATGCAGCAGCTACCGAAGTCCCAGCACTGATGGCCCGGGACCACCAACCTTTGCCCAACTCCCCCAGCAAGCGTCGTTCTCACCGTGCTTCAACGGAGGCCACGGCAAAGGTAAGGCCAAATGCTAGGATCAAGACAAGGGCCCCTCCATGCAGAGGGGAAAAAAGAACAGAAAGGATCACCGCCGACCGGCCAACTCTGCGTTGGTCGCCACGGCGGATCACGCGGGCACTCAGCCCCAGTAAGACCCTCCGGGCCACTTTCACGAGCTCATGGAGAGCCCATGCACCAACCACGACTATCCCATCAAACATCTCTACAAGGACTGTCAGCTCGTCAAGCCCCTGCTGAGGTAGACTGGCATGCCAAGGAAAGAAAAAGGCGAAGAGGCAGCAACTGAAGAAGGAGGCGCAGCGGGCAAGGATCCAGATGATAGAAGGATGAAGTGATCTGACTGGACGCCTACCAACTAAAGGACAACAACGACGACGCTCTCTCTGAGCACCTTGGAACAGCTATGTAGTTTTTTCTTCCCCTAAGTTTTAGTCTTACCATTATTTACTTAGCGTATGCACCTGTAAGAACACCGCGACCTAAACACTTTTTGGCTTGGGGCGCTCAGGGGCTCCACTAGGGGGCACTACTACCTCTCTATTTTGTTTACTGTTGTGTGGAGAAATTCCTTCCTACCCTAACAAAGGGGTGGTTCATTCCTTTAATTCACCTTACGTAGCTTTGCTTTAAAAATTCCGACCAATCGCACCCCGCCTTTTCCTACGGTTACAGGCAGCTGAGCCTCACGGGCCATGCCCCGGGCTCCCAAGGTTGCAGCCTACGGGACAAACGGCCAGGTACGAGAAAGAAAGAAATAAAAAACAAAGTTATGCTAAGGGAAAGCTAAGGAACGAAAGGGAACAAGCTTCCCCGAACAGAGTGACTCTATCACAAAAAACAAAATACCATTATAATCGTTAAGCACACAGAAATGTTTACACGGGGGCTCCCCCACAAACTTAAACTTTTTTACATTCACTAAACTACTTATATCCTACAAGCTATTGAAACGGCCCGGCTGCATCTGCTGGCGGCATGACCGACGAAGACGCAGGCTGCTCACTCCCCGACGGCATGACGTTTGGCTCGATCGGAGCCAAGGCGACGTTCCCCCCCCCGAACCAGGCTCCGTGCTATCCGCAGGCTCGGAAGCATCCTCCCCACGCATGCTTCGGGCCATGTCTTCACAGCGAACATCCATCACCCACTCAGCAGAGACTTGCTCTGACACCGACCGCGCGTGCGGCAGCAAGCTCTCCCCGATCGATTGGATGTCCCCCATGCTCAGGCTTTCAGCATACCCGCTGCAGATAGTGGCGAAGTCCAGATTCGGGTGGTGCATCGCCACCGAGGTCAGCATCCCCGACACTCCATAAAACAGCCTGCTCCTGACAAGGTCCTTGACCACATCCGAGACCTCCGCCAGCTGGACAGCAGGCGCGCTAGTGCTTGGCACCGACCCGAAGACTTCTGAGACGACGAGCTGGGCAACGTTGCAGATCTGGTCAAGGTCCCCCTCAAGAGCACGTCGCTCTTCATGGGACATGGCCAGCTCCTCCGCATTCCAGCTGAGGGTCGCCTTGGTCATCTCCAGGTCCTGCTCTAACGTCTTCACCTTTCCATCCAGCTCTAAAGGAGGGGCAACAAGCTCAGGAATAGGCTGAAGAAAGAAACCAACGCAACAAAAAACAAGAAAGGGTACGTACCAGCACGAGAGTTCTCAAGGGCAGAGAATTCCTCTACCTGTCGAGTTGCCTGCGCGCATAGCCGGGCATTCGCCTCCTCCGTCCCCATCACCCGGTCTCGGAGCGCAAGCACCTCCTGGTCTGCCTCTGACCGGGCCCTCCGCTCCGCCTCTAGGGCCATCCGCGCCGACTCCAGGGCGGCCTGCTCCGATGCCAAAGCACTCCGCTCCGGCTCAAGGGCCGCCAAGGCCTCTTGAAGCGCCTCCTCGGTGCTCGCCAGGGATGCCCACAACCCCGCCTCAGTCTCCGCCTAGCAGGCTTTCGTCGCCTCGAGCCCTCGCTCGGTGGCAGTCACCCACTCCGCTGCACGCTGCCCCTCAGCTCACGCCGCGGCGAGCTCGACCGCCTGGTCCTGGGACTCACGGCAAGCGGACCCTACCCAACGCTCGAGCTCGGCCATGTGGGCATGTTCTATCCGGAGGAAGTAAGACTTGCGGGACGACATCTTCCTCACATTCTACAAAAAACAAGCACGCTAAAAACAACCGACAAAAGATTCAAAGGGCAAGGACAAGTACCAGAAACTCACCTCTGAGGCGAGCTGCAGGTCGACCTCAACCAACTGCCGAGCGAACTGAGCCTGCTTCAGGGCGCTTTCAAGCTTCGCGGATAGCTTGGTGAGTTCGGACACCGCGGCATGCCCTTGCCCCCCAAAATGTCCCAGAGCTAACGCTCCTAGGAATCCTAGAGGATGAACCACACCTTCGATGGGTCCTCAGGGCAGGGCCACTCTAGGTCACCCTCCGACAAACTGTTGGAGGGCCCAGCCTCCAACTAGACCACCGCCAGCTCCCGTGGTGACACCGCCAACTCCCACGGCGACACCGGTGGCTCTGCCGCGATATCCGCCTCGTCGTTAGACAGGATGTTCACCACCTCATTCGCGTGGAACGCCACCGGGCGTCCCAACTCCATCCCGACCACACTTCCCTCCGGCGCCTTCGGCTCTGACAGCAAGGATAAGCCGTGCGGCCCTCCACCCGGCGAGATAGGGAGCTCGCCCTCCCTCATCTCTTCCACCATGACCGGCAGAGGAGGGGCCATGAGAGTTACCTCTGACGCAACCCTCGCCATCGGCATCGGGATCGCCGCCAACACCGACACCGCTATTGCCGCCTTATCAGCAGCTTCCCCGGTGGGCACCACCCCCGGGAGGGAAGGCTTTGCCGCTGCCACCCTGCTGCCCCCTTCGCTCGCTGTAACACGCTATAGGGTGGGCCTCCAAGTCTCCTGCACGGGGGTCGGGGCGATGCTCAACCCCGGCATCCCCTGGCCGCTGACGAAAATTACAGGTGAGTCACACTCAAAAAAACTCGACCAGCAAAAGATCAAAGAGCAAGAAAGGGAAACATACCGGGAGGTGAGCGGCATGACTCTAAAGGCAGGCTCCGACGACAATGGACCCATGGGACGAGGACCACTCCTAGGCTGCGACCCATGCCCCCTCACTTCAGACGAGGGCGGAGTCGTCCTGACCGGCTCCTGCCCGGCCTGCGGGTCACTACGACCTTCGGCTCAAGACTCCCCGACCGGAGCAGCGGGTAGAGCGTCCTCCGACTGCAAGTCACGCATCGTCCGGGCGCCAGTCTGCCCCTCAGACCACCCAGACTGCTCAACCGCAACCATGGCAGGCAGAGCCTCCTTAGGCTATGAGTCAGGCGTTGGCACCGGTCCCGTCGCCGCACAAGCACCAGTCCGCTCCTTGAACCGCCCGGCTTGCTCAGCCGCGTCCACCACAGGCGACGACGGGACCGGCGACACCACCGAGGGGCGCGGTGACCGCGTTCGCTCCGCCGCCCCTCCACCGACGGCGTCCGTGCTCGCCACATGCTTCCTTGACGCAGGAACCTCCGCACCCTGCGCGGCCTCCTGCTCCTCACCAGCGGACATCACCGTAGGGTCGCGACGCTCCGCCGAGGTCACAACGACCTCTCGACTCCCCTCCTCGTCGGAGAAGACCATGCCATCCAAATCCATAGGATCATCCGACGCGAGTTCTGACTCAACATCGCTCCTACGCTCCCTGGCATTCACACGCCGGGTGACCTCCCACTCCTTCTCCTCCATTCGCCGAACCTCCTTGGTTCTCTCCTTCTTCCTAGCATATGTCGCCTCCTTCTGGGCGGCCTGCCGGGCCGCGCCCTTCGGTCCTTTAGGAAGGTGTGGCCGGGACTTGTACCTTTCAAGCCCCTATGGAATGGATGGCTCGAAATCAAGAAATAGGAAAAGTAGAGAAAGAGGCATGAACGAGAAAGATGCGATCATACCAGTTTGGACATGACCGAGGCATTGAACGGTATGGGTTTCCCCACAACCGTATCCTTGGGCCTTAGCTGTAGCACTCGGCCAATGCGACTCCAGACCTTGTCGTCTGGCAGGTCCTTCAGCGATGCACGGTCCGGGTCCGACCGGCCACCGTACATCCACATTGGTCGCGTCCTCTCCGCCAACGGCGCAACCCAGCGGCGGAAGAGGGTGTGGAACACCTGCACCCCATCAAGGCCGCACCTTACGAGCTTCCATAGCTCCTCCTCAATGGCCTCCACCTTGTGCCTCTCCGTGCAGGCGCAACCCCATGACCAACTTTTCTGCTTCTCCGGCCTCCCACCGATGAACACCGGAAACGGCGCCTCCGCCGAATTTCGGATGTAAAACCACTCCCCGTGCCACCCCCGGTTGGAGTCACAGAGGGTGTACGCGAGGTATGAATCTCCCACGCTCGGCTTCCTCTGCAGGGTGAAACCTCCCACCGACACTGTCTCGGCCAAACTCCCCGCCGTCATGGTCCTCCTGGAGAACAGCCGCCGGAAGAAATCCACGTGTGGCTCCATCCCGAGGAAAGCCTTGCAGACGGTGACAAAGCCAGCGATATGCAGCATCCCGATCGGATTAAGGTGCTGCAGCTCTAGACCCCACTCGTTAAGGAGCCCACGTAGGAACCAATGCGCAGGGTATCCTAATCCACGATCATGGAAGGTAAGGAAAGACACCACCTCATCAGGATGAGGTTGCGGGAACTCCTCCCTCCCAGGGACCCACCAGTGCGCCACCTCCTATGGTGGCAGAAACCCTTTCTTGACGAAGGCCTCTAGCACCGACTTCCTCACATTGGAGGACCTCTAGTCCGACATTTTCACTCTAGATCGCAAAAGGATCGGTGAGTTTCTTCTCTCCTCCCTCGCTCTCTCCCCTTTCTTTCCTAGAAACAACCGTGGCTCTCAGGAACACTCACGGCAAGAAGGAGAAGGGAAGGCGGCAGCAGAGGAGGAACAGGCAAAAGAATGGGACGAAAACCCTCTCACTTCTCCTACTTAAGGAAAAGGAAATAGCAGTTAGGGAAGGACACGCCGATCGGGGAAGGAAGAACGGCAGAGCGAGAAAACCTCTCTCTTTTCCATTTAATGCAGATAAGATGTGCCCTGACCGATGAGACGTGCTCTGCCCGACGGAATGGCTCCTGATTAGAAGGGATGTGGCCTAGCCAGGCCCACCACTACCGCACGATCAACCACTACCACACAACGGGCACAGGAACCGAAGCACCACCGAACGCGGGTGGCTCCCCACTTCCCCAGGACAGCCCTAGGGAGACCAAAAATGAAATCTTCGTCGGGAGACCAATCGGCCCCCTGAGTCGATCGAATCGCTCAGTATCCACCCCGAGACACAGGTAGGAAGCGAAGGGACGCCCCATGTAGGCCATGCCGACTCCATCATGAACGACGAGCACAGGTCCCGGTCAGACATTTTCTGACCGAAGCTCTCTGAGCCCCGTCACTCCAGTCGTCAAGGTAAACACTATCAAACCCCTTCTATTTCATTAAATCATTTCATACATCCATACGTGCATTCATTCCATACACCCGCACCTCCCAGACGATTCGGGCCCTGAATCGCCTGGGGGCTCAGGAACTAAGCATCGCATGTGCAGCGAAATGCATCAGAACGCTCCATGTTGCGTCACGAAGCGGTGGTTGCCTCATTCGACATGAGCAACCAATAGAGCCAGGGGAGAAAACCATAGATGAGCACCGTGCGGCCCTCACCCAGTCTGGCAGACTAGGTCATCTCAACCTTCTTGTTTGATCCTGAACCTCTCGCTAGGCCCATAGAATCTCCATCGAGGGGAGGCCGTTAGGCCACCCGGGTCGGTCTCCAGAACGACCTAGGTATCTACCGGGTTGCAGGTAAAGGAGTAGTGGAATGTCACCAGAGGGCTATGCCGACCCCATCACGAACGACAGACCCAGATTCCACTCGATCACACCCGTTAGCGAACGCACCGAGCTAGTCTTCGAGCCTGAGTGATCGGGACAAGCGACGAAACTCAGCCCCTCCGGTTGTAAGGAACCAAGGATGGGGTAATGCACACAACTCACATCGACCTCCATGAAGGCCCGACAGGGCTCAGGAGCTCAAGACAAATGCCAAGGACAACGACCTCGAACTCACCAGATCCACGACCCCGACTCGCCTAGTCCCGCGGCGCGCACCGACGCCAGGATCTACGAGCATCGCCTCGTCCGATCTTTAACTAACTAACTAACTACGCTTCGGCTCCATACGACTTCACTTCCAACTGTGCTCCAGACTCCTAGGACCGTGACCTCGAACTCACATCAAACGGCTTCACTTCCGACTACGCTCCAGACTCCTGGGACCACGACCCCGAACTTGCGTCAAATGGCTTCACTTCCGACTGCGCTCCAGACTCCTAGGACCATGACCCCGAACTCGCCTCGTCAGGATCCATGAGCTCCGGCTCGACCGATTCCCAAACTAACTAAACTAACTCTCTCGATCCACAGCGCGCACCGACGCCTAGGTCCGCTCGCGACTCCGCCTTGCCCAATCCCACGGCGCGCATCGACGCCAAAGATCAGTGAGCTCTATCGCATCCGAACTAAGCTATCTCCATCCACGACGTGCACCGATGCCTAGGTCCGCTCGCGACTCCGCCTTGCCCGATCCCACGGCGCGCATTGACGCCAAAGGTCAGTGAGCTCTATCGCATCCGAACTACGCTATCTCCATCCGTGGCGCACACCGACGCCAGGGTTTGTCCTGAACTAACTCCCTCACCCGATCCCACGGCGTGCATCGACACTAGGATCAGTGAGCTCTCTCACGTCCAAACTAACTTTCTCACCCAATCCACAGCACGCATCGATGCCGGGATCAGTAAGTTCTGTCTCAATCCAATCCCCGCGCCTAAACGCCTTGGCTATACAACGACGCCTTGGTTAAACAAAAATCCGTCTCAGACTAAAAACATGCACACACGCCCGCTAAAAATGACACCCCTAGACGGTTCTGCCCGAACCGATCGGGGGTTCGGGGGCTACACCCGCGGGTGCGCTCGCGCGCACCAGCCGAATAACAGAAAAACCTCCCCCGCTGACAACACAGAAAAACCACCCAGCCGGTTCTACCCAAACCACCCAGGGGCTCGGGAGCTACACCCACGGGTGCGCTCGTGCGCACCCGCCGACAAGATAAAAATCCCCCGGACAATTCTGCCCGAACCACCTAGGGGCTCGGAGGCTACACCCGCGGGTGCGCTCGCGTGAACCTGTCGGCAAGACAAAAATCCCCCGGACGATTCTGCTCGAATTGCCCAGGGGCTCGGGGGCTCCTGTCGGGTTCATAAACCCGGGGTCCCTCGGGGACTGGCTTCCACGCCAAGGCTCAACCCGAGAGTCTAAAAATAATAGGGCAAAGGGACGGTTCAGCAACCGACCGGAAGGTTTGGCCCAAGAAGAGCAACGCTCGCTCATCAACTACTTCGGCCCATCTGTCCGACCGGAGTGCTCGCTTTTTGGCTCCAAACCACCTCCGGACGGCCTCTCCAATCGGAAGGCCTGCCCCGAGCCCTTCTTCCGACTCTGACCCCACGTCTCTTCGACCGGGGTACATAAGAACCCTGCTCGCCGCTCTTCTCCGACTGGCGCAAACGAAGCCGACTGGGGCCATCCGACCAGGGTCGCCCGCTCAGAAGGGACCAGGGATGAGCGGAGAAGGCAGCACACGAGTCAAACCACGGTACAGGGACCATACCTTGTACACCTGCGGCAACAGTGCTCCACAACCACCCTGACACAAACAGTATTGTAGGCACCGATATTTATCCCCACAGTATTGTAGGCGCCGTTGGACTCCCGTACGGCAAAAAGCATCGCATATGCCTCTGGACATCAATAGTGTTGTAGGCGCCGGGATTCACCATGCCCGGTAAACGTGGTGAGGCTCCTCACCTGCCTCTGGGCAAGCAGTATTTTGCAGGTACCGACATCAACCCTTCCTGAAGAAGACAACGTAACCTTCCACGTGCACCTGACATTCTACAGTGACATCAACAGTGTTGTGGCGCCTACCATTATCCAATCCTCATCGGCGTGGGCAACAAGGCTTAAAAGCATCCATACCCTCTCCCTCTCACCTGTAAAGCCATCCCCTTCATCTATAAAAGGGGATGCACTCCCTCCAACAGGGAGACCGATTTCATTCAAGCTCAGTTCCTTTAGATTCATTAGTCAATAGCTCACAACCACAGAACCGCCAGGTTCGGACCTCAAGCACACGCTTGAACACTTAGCTCATAGCGGAGTTCCCATCGCTCTTGGCCCTTCCGACCGGATGTAACACCCAAAATTTTTCATTCTTTAAAAAAAAAGTAAATTTGATTTAATTATGTTATTAAGTGTGCATTCAATTATAGGAAATTAATAATTTTTGGGGAATTAAAATCAATTATAAGATTAGAAACTTTTGATGCATACATGCTGCTGCAATATTTATTCATGTGATGATTGTTCTTGAATTAGAGTTCAAATGAATTCAAAAATTATTTGAAAATGCTTTTGGGAAAAATTGTTTGGAAAATAAAAAGGAAAAATGATCATCTCCCCCTCCTTCCTTGTTTTCGGCCCACTGGCCCCTCTCCCCTTTTCCCCGCTCGGCCCGCTAATCGCCGGCCCAGCCGTGCGCCTCGGCCGCTTGGCCCAGCAGCCGCTCGGCCCAGCAGCCGCTCCAGCCCAGCAGCCGTGCCAGGCAACCGCCCATGCCCCCCGTGCCCTGCCGCTGACGCCCGGGCCCGCTTGTCGGCGCCGTCTTCACCCCCGCGTGACTCGGCAACCGCCCGCGCGTGCGCCTGAGCAACCGCCGCCGCGCCCGACCTTCTCGCATCGTGGGAGCACCCCTCCTCGCGCCTGGCTTCTTTAAATCGAAGCCCGCACCCGAGCTGCCCCCCCTTCTATTTTTCCCCGCTCCCTCTCGCATCGCCGTGCCCGTGAGAACCGCCGCCCCGAGGTCTCCGAGCTCCGCCGTCCGCCTCCGTGCGAACCTCCATCACCGAGCCCCCTCCGCTCCGGTTTTCACCGCGGTGAGACTCGCCGTTCTCCCCTCTATCTCCCCGAGCAGTTTATTTCTCATTTTTTGGCTTCTTGAGCCTTGGCCGCGAGCTCCGCGAGCCATGGTCGCCGGCCATGGCGGCCACCGCGCTAGCCACCGTTCCCGGCCACCGAAACAGCATGGCTGCGACCCCCCTTCTTCCCCCGCGCTCACCGGTGCCCTTGGAGGTCCATTTGGTGAACCCTAGACCCTAACCGCGCGCGACCGTGACCTCCACGTCGCCGGCAATGGCGCCTGGCCCGCCGGAGACCCTGTTCCGGCCAGCCCCCCCCCCCCTTTTCTCCCTCCTTGGTCTAATCTCAGCCGCCCATCGCGAGATCAACGGCCAGGATTAGAAGTTACCCCTTCGCGGGTAATTATGCAAAAGAGTCCCTAGACTATTCTAAGTCCTAACCCACAGCCCAAAGCGTATTTCCCCGAATGCGCAATCCTGTTTGGAAAGTGTAAACTCCACGACTTAAGTCAGAAATATGTTTTCAGTATTTATAGAAATGCCATTTGAACTGTTTCGCTTCTAAAATTGTCGTTTTAGCTCCGAATTGATCCATTCAAATCGCGTTAGCTTCGTAATTTCATAAGCTACATGTTGGAGCTACTGTTAGTCAAGTTTAGAACTTTTTAATTTCATGATTAGATTTAATTAAATATATGGCTATAGGAAAACCCGTTTAAATCATAACTTTCGCATTTTAGCTCTGTTTTTCGTGAACTTCGCGTTGACGTGATCGTAGCGAGACGTAGATTAGTTTTACAAACATTTTATCTTGTTTTCAATACTGTTGGTGTACTGTTCTAATGATAGGAATGTTTGCTTTGCATGAATGCTTTTGGAATATTGTATGTTGCTGTGTTGGTCGCGTTCAGACGGTGAGGAAAACGTGGGAGACCAAGAACTCTTCGACGACCAGCAGGACCAGCACGAGTTTGTGAACCAAGGCAAGTATAGCATGGGCCTTCCTTGATGTCCTATTTCACTTTAATCAATTACTCATTTGCATGTGTCTAATTTTGATACCCGTAAGGACATCCTAGTGATTGTTTATCCTGTTCCTTGTCTCCTATGGGTTAAATGCATATGGGTAGATTGCTAGTGCTCTAACTGAACTTGACATACATGTTCATGAATGATACTATGGAACAAAGTGAGTAACATGATTTATAACAACTGTTCCATAGGGCGAAAGTGCAAATGACCTTTGTTCATATTGCTCCCGGCCCTCCATAAGGACTTATCTGTCGGCAAAAGCTGGGACTGACAGTGCAACCGGGAGAGTCATATAGCTCTAACTTTAGCTCAGTAATAGGACCTTTCCTAGCTGGTTAGAGGTTACCTTTTTGGCGCAAATGGGGCTTGCCACTTTGGGTATAGGGCTGCCTCTGTTCCTATGAGTATAGCCGCGATGGATTTGTGCCATAGAAAAGGAGGGTCCCTACATCTGCCTGCCAAGGAAACCTAGCAGCCCTAACTTGTTAGGGAAACCTAGGAAATGGCTTCATAGTGTACCCTGCCCGCTCACCTTGGTAGTGATATGGGAGTAATTAACCCAGACATATGGGGATCACGACTCGCGGTGAATGTGCACCACCTCTGCAGAGGGTAACAAACTGTTATAACAGCCGTGCTCAAGGTTACGAGCGGCCCGAAAAACTCACAGAATAATTGGATACTTGTTGATGATCATTTATGATGGTATATGATGGATATATGATACACTTGACTCTGATAATTGTTCATATGGGATTAAATGGGAGCTTAAGCATAACTTGATAATACTTGAGAATAAAAGCTTGACCTATTAAAAATGCTAACTGCAGTAAACCAGAGTCTAACCTTTTTGACCTTCATAACCCCATGTTAGCTTGCTATGTACGGAATGTACTTACACTTGTTTATTTTCTTTACTTGGATAAAAATCTCGGATGGGTAACAGATGACAACGGGTATGAGGATTTCCCGGAGGATTATTAGGCTTGAGGTCAACCAGTTGACCTTCCCTGTGATGAAGCCCACGAGAGTTTATTATCTTTTTATCTTTCCGCTGTGATGTATAAGACTAAGTTTTATTATAACTCTGATGTATAAGACACCGTGATGATACTTTATGTAATTTGTCAGCTTGTGTGTGTGATTGATTCCTGGGCACACACGAGTTTTGTGCATTCAATTTTATCCTTAAAATTGGGTGTGACACCGGAGCCGACCGGGCCTCTAGTACCCCCAATCTTTCTCCTTCTCGTTTGTAACCCTACCGCAGACTTCGAGCACCTGGGCTCAGAAATAAAGTCACCGACCGACCCAAACTGGACGTAGGGCACGTTGCCTGAACCAGTATAAATCTTGTGTCATTGAGTGCTAGGCCACCTCCGATCACAACGTACAGCAAAACTATAAATATTCACTAGTTGGTCACTTTCTGTACCGACAATATATTTATCTAAATATATGATCATACCAAAATGTGTTCCTAATATTAAATAGCGAAGTGTTTCATTGTCCTTTATTGCTCACAACCGTCCGATGAAGTACAATAATTAAGAATTAGAATATGAAGTGTTTCCATAATCTACCACCCTCTTCCATGCACTAGTTAAATGGTCCGACATGCATGGTTTATAATCTGACCCTAGAAGGAATCAGAACACAAGATACGATCATTGATAATAAATCTTAAAATTTCTCATACATATATGAGTTAGAGCAGCAAACGCGCAGATATAATACGGAGTTTGATTTCCAGACAAATTGAAAGTATGATGTGATTGCTAAATAAATCTCCTAGCCATGAAATAAGATGAACGTTTTGTTGCTACACATGGGTATATTTGCTAGTAAACTATAGTTTCTTTTGGGAAATAGTAAACTATAGTTAAATACGGACGAAGTATGCACCTTGCCAGCTGCTTGTATGGCGGATAGGTTGCCTTTTGTTTAGTACTTATATCTGTTGTAAGTTTTTTTTTTGACGAATATATGTAGTAAGTTGTTGAGGCCACGACAAGCGTAATAATCCTGCTGTTCTCCTCGAACCGGAGAAGATCTCTTTCACGTACGGAATACTATACCATGCATCAATCAAGCGGGGCCGTGGTGCATCTATTTATGTTCACTGGTCTCGACTAAACATGCACTCTACCAAACTGTACCAGCAGTAGCGTTGTCGTCAACGTTTCGTATATCTTCTTACCGCTATAAACCTTGAAGCTTTATCGTGAAATCTCCTGTAATGAGAAATACTAGTTATCATGTTTATAATAAAAAATTTAATTTGGGTACCAAATTAAATTATAGGTCCAGATTGCTACCACACCGATCACAACAATTGTAGGTAATATCACAAAACAATGATGTATCCTATCCCAAAACTGCAACAGTAACAAGTGACCCCTTGCAAGCGTGCGTGCATGCATGGTCGAAAGTTGAAATAAACCATGTGCCGGCAAACACTATACGAGGCGGAAACTATACCAATATCAATATGGCACGACACTTCGGCGCATGATATGATCTAGTTCGTCGACAAGTTCATTCAGCTACGTCAATCAACCAGCATTTCTAATTAAGCGAATGTAATCACTCTCGGTAATGTTTTCTTCCTTTTTTTTCTTATTAACAGAACAGTGGCTTGCACCACCGTTTGACTCTATCTTTATCTATATATCTGTTATTGTAGTTAAGATCCCACACCGAAAGAGGTAGCACGCTCGGATTGCACAAAACATCAACTTTGACAAAGTCCCCAAGAAACCGACAAAAAGGAAGGATTTTACGAGACATCACTGCCCCAGGAAATTTCTTTCCTGACGGCCAACACCGTCAGGGAAAGTGGCTAATACCGTCAGGGAAAGTGATCCGTGATGGTAACCGTCAGAGATAAGCCGTCAAGAATGAACTGACAGGGAAAGTCCACTTTCCCTGACGGAAATCCGTCAGAGATTGATTCCTGACGGTTAGAGCCGTTAGGGAAGATCTTCGGTGTCAGTTTTTCATCAGCCGTCACAGAAACTTCCCCCGTCGGTCACCTACCATCAGGCAAAATCCAAATCTTTCCTGTCGTCTCGAAACCGTCAGGGAAAATCTAAATCTTTCCCGTCGGCTACAACCCGTCAGGAGACGAACGTAGGATCTTCCCTGTCGGTTGCCAACCGTCAGGGCTCCATAAACCATCATTTAACCATTCAAATCAGTGATTCATAGCTCATTTAATCATGCATCCTATATGTCACACTAGGTAGTCTTGGTACATATAATCAAATACTCATCATTTAATCATGCATCCACACAAGCGGTAAATGTTACACTCAGTAGTCTTGGTACATATAACCATATCTTAACATTGTACATAGATCAGATAGTACAATGTTCAACAGATCAATCTTAAGCTACATTCTAGTTGTCTTGCAAAATAAACTTAGAAGAGCGAAGCTGCAGTGCTACATATGTAAGAAATAGAAGTCAAGTAACTATCCTAACAGGCCCTATGATGGCAATGCAGCAGCTACTGCACATGTCCGGTCCCTCTCTACAATCAAAACAAGATATATAGAACCATTCATGAGATCATCATATGTCATGGATGTAGCCATGAGATTATACTCACAGCAAGTGTAAGTAGAATCTTCTAATTGCAGTTCAGATACAAATAGAGCACTAAAACACTAAAGCTTACGTGCACTTTGTGCAGTGTAGTTTGAAATGCTAAAACAGTCTTGTAGTGTTGTCTGAAACACTAGAACAGTCCTAATAAAACATGTATCTAGCTTTGTGTTACAGAGGTATGGGAAGACCTGGGACAGATAGAAGCAGGGAAGATGGCAAGTGAATGAAACTCACTAGCTTTGTGTATGCTTTATTATCAATTAAATTCAGGACTACCCTTGAGTATATTATTCCACTAGTGATGCAAGGACAGAAAATCTATATGAATCATAGAACAGTCAAATCTTTTTTTTGGATAACACTACAGTCAGATCTTGTGTTTGCATAAGCGTCAGATCCTAAACAGGTCAACTAAGAGCAAAAATAATGTGAGCCGGTAATCTTACCATGTTTACTTTCTTCTTCCTTAAGCATGACAGGCAGTATCTCCATTTGTTTTTTATTGTCAGCAATGACCTGCAAAAAATTTGTATCAACATGATGAATGCTTCTTGGACCTTTATAATTGCAAACAGACTAAATCTTGGAAATCGATCATCTCAAGTAATGTCCTCTGTGAGTGAATAGATAATACTGTCAATGTTTTTGGAAATCATTCTTTTCTAAGTGGACATACTAAATCTTGGAAATTATTCGGTCAATGTTAATATGTCATTCAGATCCAAACCTGCAGCAAAGTCACTATATATGGCATTCAGTACAAATCTGAGGTTGACAGTTGGAGCTCAAATAAATATAAGCATGTGAAAATAATAAACTGTAGGCATATGCATGCTTCTATTAAGTGAGGAAAGGTAATGTAGGCATATGATAGTTGATAAACATTTTTTACCTAATCTAGTTGAAAAGTGTCTTGTCCTACAGAACAGTTTGATCTTTTTCACCTGCAAGAAGTAGTTGCCAAATCCAAATTGACAAAAGTGCAAGCAAATGTTAACACAAATTATTAACCTATATCTAGGTAATAAGGCACAACTCATTGAGGACAAATGGACTGCATGTCTGTACAGCAAATCAGTGAAAATGCAGCTGCCCAATACAAATTCAGTGCCTATTGTTCAAATTCAGTGTTCTAGCACCTCTATAGATGGGTAAATAAATTTCCTAAAACAATATAAATTACCTAAAACAATATAAATTCAGGGTTCTAGCACCTCTGCAGAGTCATTTATTTGCAAACAAACATTTTAATAAGTCAAATCATAATATTCAGTGTCTATTGCTCAGTGCTCTAGCACTCTGTAGAAGGGCCATCTAAAAAATTCAGTGCTGAAGCCGGATCTATGCATAACTAGATCTTTCAGTTTGCAATGATGCACCCAACCTGCAAAGAAAAGGTCAAAACATCATTGGGTAGAGACGTTGTGGTGAGCAATGCAAAATCATGGAGCCCTTGTATATGCTTTATAAATTAAATATCTGGAATGCCCTTGTATACTTTATCAAACACAGAGCATTCAGATCCTGGTGCCCTGGTGACATGCGAGCGAGCTAGAATAGGGAGGGGAAAAGGGGAAGAAGATTGCGCAACTGGGAGGATGGCTGCCGGCCTGGCGCCCTGGCCGTGGTGCATACGTTTGTGAAGTTGTGATTAGATCACATCGAAATACAGATTGCCAAATAGAATAATCTAGGGTTCGTCCGGTGCTTGGCTTCGCACAGCAGGAAGGCCGGAGAAAGGGTGCTTACCTTAAACAATAACCATACCGCCAGGGGAGCTCGTGCTAAGGGGGATCTCGTACTCCCGATCTCGTGTCGCTGCTTGGGGGAGCTCGCACTGCTGCCGGGGATCTCGCACCGCCGCTTGGGGGATCTCGTGCCACCGCTTGGGGGAGCTGATGCCGTCGGCGCTGGGGGTGCTCATAGGTGCCCAGCGCTGGGGGACTCGGGTGGCCCAAGCACTGCCGCCGTTGCTGGATCTCAAACGCCGCCTCAAGGGGCTTGGGGCCCTTGCATCCGCCCAAGTGCCGTCGAGGCATGGCACGAGGCCGTGGAGGATAGAGAGAAGCGGCAGCATGTTGACGCCGTGCCCGTGCCGTTGTCGGTTGTCGGTGCGGTCCTCGGAGGTGCCGCGACACCATGGCCCTGAGAAGGAACGATAGGGAGAAGCTATGAGAAGAGAGAGGGAACCTCGACTCAGCTTATCACAGGGACGCCTAATGGTGGCGGCCTTACCTGCGCTTGGCCGTGCTCCGCCGCCGGCTGCCGAGATCTGAGAGGGAGAGAGAGAAAGGGAAGGGGGATGGGGAGATTTTTTCTGGCCTCGCGGGCTACATGCGCCTCCCACCTGCGCGACCCTGCGCCCTTCTTTTCGCTCACTCTCTCTTACGCGTGGGCCATGCCCAGGATTGGAGCGCGCCAATCTTGCTTTTCGGGGGCGCCGGTTTGGTTCTGGGGTCCACAGGGCATCCCTGACAGTACAACCTTCTTCCGTCTCGGGTTGCTGTGCACGCGAGGGAAGGTCTAGCGTCCGTGACGGGAGGTTCAGAGCCGAGGGGAGTGCTCCGCACCGTGGGGAAAAAACTGGTCTGGGGTAGTGCATGCCCTCTGATTAACAGGGGGTATTTTTAGGAGCCATCTCTATAAATTGGAGCTTATGGGGCTGCCCTTGCCGTAGCACGGTCTTTTCAAGCCACCAGATGCGATCATCTTAAGAAGCTAGGGTGCGTTAATCACAACTTCCCTAGCGTTGATGATGTGCGAGGCGCTTCTAAGGACTGCCTTTGCAAAAATGTCATTGCGCGCTTCTTGATGAAGTTCTGGATTGACGGTGAGGGTCGGGCTCTTGCCTTTGGCGAGGCGGCGACCGGCACACATGAGGTATATTAGGGCTCTTATTTACCTTGTTGCATTTTCTCCCTTTTTTTGTTGGTAGGTTTTTATTTTGTTTTTATTGTTTTTGTTTACTTTAACAGCTAACCTAGCCTTGGGATGCTTCAACCTCCGCTGCTAGGACCGGCAATGCAGGCACATCTTCGACTAGCACGAGGGTTGTGGTGTCAGCTGCTGTTGGCGAAGCGGCCGCCAGCGAGGCTAGAACCGTGGCGGCTCATGAAGGTGTTGAATCGGGCCGTGGAGTAGACGAAGGACGAGTCGAGGGTTCTCCAACCACCGATGCCATGGATGTTGATGCAACGCGGCAGGTTTTGATGCGTGGGTGCGTCATAGTTATAGTGAAGATACTTTTGAGATACAATTGATATGGCCCCTACGGGGGTTGACTTTTGATGGTTGTTTGACTGTTGCCTTCATTGCGCAGGTTCTAGCGGGACCTGCGCATGAGCTGTTGGATATTTTGCCTCTGATGATGAACCATTAGGATGTGTTTGTTTCTGGTGCGTCTTGGGCGCGTGCGAAGTCCAAGTTTCCATCTTTGTCCTTCGACCATTTCTAGTGGACGACGGTAGGTTTGTATGACAAGAAGAATCAGAAGGCGCTTAAGTTTTGGCGTAACGCAGATCTTACAGATCGCCAGTCTGAGCGGACGCTGTTTGGTTCGGGGGTTGTTTTGGGGGTAACTGATGATATTGGCGATGAGGACGCTGTGGACTACATTTTTGGGCAGGGAAATTTGGGCCTCGATAGCGAGGGTGACTTGAGGGTCCCTAAACCGAAGCCTTTGGAGCACGACGAGCGAGATCACCGGCGGATGTATCGTGCGAGGGTTCTTGAAGGCAATTTGCCCTTTGTTCCAGCGACGCCTGTTCTCTAGGGCCTACAATGAAGAGTGAAGGACTAGGGGGAGGTGAAAGTTTGCAGGTTGTTGTGGATGATGTGGCTGAATTCGTGGAGGATGTGGCATCTGAACTGGTGGATAGTGTGCTTGAAGACGTAGTTGCGGAGATGGCGGGTGAGGTCGTGTGCGAGGTATGTTTCAAAGAGGATGCTCCTAATGTCTGGGAATACCGACGTCAAGTGGTGGCTTGACGTTTGTTTGTGTTTGTTATTGCTGTTGGGTTTGTTGTAAACATGACATTACATCGAAAAACCCATCAAGGTTTTCTGTTGTTGTAATTATCACTGGGTTATGTTTCTACTTTGTTATTGTATCAAGGCACGATGCAGTTCTTGGTTGACCTACGTTTTATTTTTGAAGCGTGGAGATTTGTATTAAGTTGCGACATGCAGCGACACCTACTCTCCCGGCTTTGGCGAGGCTCGCTGATTTTGCTTAAAATTTGATGCGCAGCGACATCCCCCTTTTGTTCTGGCGAGGCTCGCTGATTTTGCTTAAAATTTTAATGCGCAGCGATGCCCCCCTTTACTTTTGGTGAAGCTCGCTGATTTTGCTTAGAATTTGGCACGCAGTGACGCCCCCCTTTTCTTTTGGCAAGGCTAGCTGATTTTGCTTAAAATTTTAACGTGCAGCGACGCCCCCTTTTCTTTTGGCGAGGCTCGCTGTTTTTGCTTAAAATTTTAACACACAGCAACACCCCCTTTTCTTTTGGCGAGGCTCGCTGATTTGGCTTTAAATTTTAACATGCAGCGACGCCCCCTTTTCTTTTGGTGAGGCTCGCTGATTTTGCTTAAAATTAAGCGCATAGCGATGCCCCTCTTTTCTTTTGGCGAGGCTCGCAGTTTTTGCTTTAAATTTTAACGCGTAGCAACACCCCCTTTTTTTTGCAAGGCTCACTGATTTTGCTTAAAATTTAGCGCGCAGCGATGCCCCCCTTTTCTTTTGGCGAGGCTCGCTGATTTTGCTTGAAATTTGATGCGCAGCGCCGTCCCCTTTTCTTTTGGCGAGGATCGCTGATTTTGCTTAAAATTTTAAACACTAGTCGTGCAGCGATGCAGGAATATTTAGGTAAACGCTGGGGAATATAACTCGTATTTTATTTCTGATGACGCAGGTTACAAAGCTTATGATGTCTCTAACGACCCGATTGCTAATAAAGATTAAAGTTTGTCATCGGCAAGGGTTGTTGCTCCTGGGTGCTTGGTCGTCTATCCCAGTGGAAGATGATGTGAGCTTCGGGTATCTTCTTGCCGATTGATGATGAACCTTGGTGGGATTTGGTGATCTTCAGTTGATTTTGGCGAAGGAGGTCCCGGTTGATACTGTCTTGGTAGGCCGCGAAGGTCACAAGTTTCCTTCTTGTGGACATTGGACCTGTTGCGGTTGTGTGGGGCTCGGAGCATGAGTTTATCCTAGAGCGCCTTCGTGTTTTGGTTCTTAGCGAAGCTTCATTGGTGGGCGGCTGATTGCCCACTTGCTGCAGGGTGGGATTGAGACCCCTCCCATTGATGTGTGCACGCCTGGCGCCAAAGCTCTTGTCAACGTTGGCCGCCTCTAACCCTCAAACGAGTGTTGCTAGACATGTGTGAGCTCCATCGCTCTTGTCGACGTTGCTCGAAGGTTCCATTTGGCGCTGACCAGCTTCCAGTGGCTGGTGTTGACGGTCCCTTCGCGTCGAGGCTTGAGAGCGGCAGCGAGGTGGCACCCAGGGGGATGTTACATTTTTTTTGTAGTATCCCCGGGTGCCTTTTGATTTGGGACTGCGCTGGCTGATTTTCGCGGATGAGGTTGCTCTGGCTGTTTGTAACATTACGTATGTTCTTGCAGTACCCTCGACCTCTTGGCCTGGGGTAGGATTTGGTGGCTTTTTGGGCGAGGGTTTTCTTTTGCGGGGTTTTTTTTATTGGGAGGCATATCTGCCTGTGGGGGGCTTAGGGGTTGTAGCTTGTGTCTAGAGTTCCTGATGATCGTTTGGAGTGGGGTTGGGTGGTATTTATAGGGTGGTTTGGTCGTGGTCTTGGTGAGTGTGGTGAAGTGTTTTTAATGCCTGGGTGAGTGGTTGGGCCCTTGACAGTGCATTTATTTTGGTCAGGCCTTGTTTAGATTGAGGTTAGGAATCAGTATTTGGCACCGTAGCACTTTCGTTTATATTTGACAATTATTGTCCAATCCAAAAGATTCGTCTCGTAATTTACAATCAAACTGTATAATTAGTTATTTTTTTATCTACATTTAATACTCCATGCATGTGTCCAAAGATTTGATGTGATGGAGAGAGAGTGAAAAAACTTGCAATCTAAACAAGGCCTCAATTCGTTTCCTAGGATTTTGATAAGGGTGGCCGTTCGCTGATGTGTGATTGTACTCTCATTGATGGAGTTAGTGCGGGGAGTTAATGCGGTGTTTGATTTTTTTGTGGTGGTGGGGTTTTTTCTGTTTCTTAGGGCGCGTTTAGTTCCTAATTTTTTTAGATTTGGCTACTATTTGGCTACTGTAGCACTTTCAATTGTATTTAGTAATTAGTATCAAATTATGGACTAATTAGGTTTAAAAGTTTCGTCTCGTAATTTCTCACCTAACTGTGCAATTAGTTTTTTCGTCTACATTTAGTACTCCATGCATGTGCCGCAAGATTCGATGTGACACTTTGGGATGAAAATTTTTGGAACTAAACAGGCCCTTATTGTTCGAACCTGTGCGTAAGAGAGTGTAGGTGTGTGGGCCTTTGATGTGCTTGACGAGGGTGTTTATTTGCTTTGGCTTGAGCCCCTGGCGCTATTTGCGTGGGGGCTCATTTGTTTGGGCCTTCATGCCTACCCTTGGTCTTAGGGTTAGGTGGCTTTTGCTTGGCAAGCCTGTGGCTTCTTTGGTGAGGGTGCTTATTTGTTTGTACCTCCGTGCCCGTCCTTAAGGGTTGGGGGTTCGCTTTGTGAGCCCCTAACGTTTTTGTGACGATGCTCAGTTTTTGGGGCCACTGCGCCCGTCTTTTGTCTTAAGGATGGGTGGGGTTTGTTTTGTAAGCCCCTAGCGTTTTTGCGAGGGTGCTCACTTTTTGGGACCTCCGCGCCCGCCCTTTGTCTTAAGGACGGGTGGGGTTTGCTTTGTGAGCCCTTGGCGTTTTTTGCGAGGGTGCTCATTTTTTGGGACCTCCACGCCCGCTCTTTGTCTTAAGGACGGGTGGGGTTTGCTTTGTGTGCCCCTGGCATTTTTGAGAGGGTGCTCACTTTTTGGGACCTCCACGCCCGCCCTTTGTCTTAAGGACGGGTGGGGTTTGCTTTGCGAGACCCTAGCGTTTTTGCGAGGGTGCTTACTGTTTAGGACCTCCGTGCCCGGGTGGGGTTTGCTTTGTGAGCCCTTGGCGTTTTTGTGAGGGTGCTCACTTTTTGTGTTTGCCGAATGTTTTGTACCAAGTGAAGGTTTGAACCAAGAAGCCCCGTTTGGTGCAAATCTTTGCCTACCTTTTTGTGTCGATGAGGGTGGGTCGACCTTGTGCCACCCGTTTTGAGGAATAATGAATTTTGGAGGAATAAAAATTGTATTAGAGGGTAAAGCGACTGCCTCATTAAAAAACCTTGCGCCCCTTTGCAAGGAAAAATAGTGCGGTGCCGAGTTCTTACATTCTTTGAAAAAAAAAGAAAAAAGAAGATTACATTGTGCGAGCGCGCGCTAAGGTGCCGCTATGGGTAGTACTTGCAAAGGTCGTCGATGTTCCATGTGTGAGGGAGCTGGTTACCCTCACTGTCTTGGAGACTGTACGCTCCAGCTCTGGTTTTTTGAGTGGCCAAGTATGGGCCTAGCCATTTTGGTTGAAGCTTGCCCGTCATTTTGGTAGTTTGCTTTCTGATGAGGACCATGTCTCCTGTATTGATTTGGCGGGGGTTTACTTTCTTGTCTCTCCATCATGTAGTTTCCGCTTGGTATAGGCGAAGGTTGTTGACTGCTTGGCATCTGAGTTCTTCTGCGAGGTCTTTTGTTAGCTGCTTTTCGTCTTGTGTGGTGGTTGTGTCTTTAGCGAAGGTGATTCTTGGGGATTTGTGTGTGAGTTCTTCCGGTAGGACAACTTCTTCTCCGAAGAGGAGTTTGAAGAGTGTGAATTTTGTTGCCCTTGAGTCGGAGGTGTTATGTGACCAAATGACTGAGGTGAGCAGCTCCTCTGCCCATTTGCCTTTGGGTCTGCTGTGTAATCTTTTTCAAGATGCCTTGGAGGATTATGTTGTTTGCTCTTTCGACGAGGCCATTGGACTGTGGGTGTCTATCTGCATGGAGTTCCTAAGAAAATTGTGTTCAATCGAGGTACTCAATGTACGTCTCATTTTTGGCAGCAAGTACATAGTTCATTGAGAACGAAGCTGAATTTTAGTACAGCATATCATCCTCAGATAGATGGACAAACCAAGAGGATTAATCAGATAATAGAGGATATGTTGAGAGCTTGTGCGTTGCAGTACGGTACAAGTTGGGACAAGAGTTTGCCTTATGCGGAGTTCTCGTATAACAACAGTTATCAGAAGAGTCTCAATATGGCACCTTTCAAAGCATTGTACGGACGAAAGTGTAGAACCCCGTTGTTTTGGAATCAGATGGGAGAAACTCAAGTGTTCGGACCGGATGTTTTAAGGGACGCAGAAGAGCAAGTAAGGATGATTAGAGATAACTTGAGAGTAGCACAGTCTCGACAGAAGAGTTATGATGACACTCAAAGAAGAGTATTGGTTTTTAAAATAGGGGATTATGTTTACCTAAAAGTATCACCTATGAGATGTGTGAGAAGGTTTAACATGAAAGGAAAGTTAGCACCAAGGTATATTGGGCCTTTCAAGATTCTAGAGAGACATGGTGAAGTAGCTTATCAATTGAAATTGCTTGAGAGTTTGTCAGGTGTACATGATATGTTTCATATGTCTCAGTTAAAGAAGTGTTTGCGTGTACCTGAGGAGCAGATACCATTAGAGGAACTTACAGTTAAGGAAGATCTCACTTATGAGGAATTTCTGGTAAAGATTTTGGAGATGGTAGGAAGAGTTACAAGGAGCCGAGTTATAAAGATGTGCAAGGTTCAGTGGAATCGGTATACAGAAGATGAGGCTACCTGGGAAAGAGAAGATGATTTGAGGAAAACATACCCGCAGCTTTTTGAGAAAGCATTGTCCGAATCTCGAGGACGAGATTTATTTTAAGGGGAGTAGAATTGTAACACCCTAAAGTTTGCATAATTTTGAATAGGAGAAAATAATTTAATTACGCATTTTATGAGCATTGAAATTTAGGAAGATAATAACTTTGTTAAAATTAAAATCAAATATAGGTCTACATACATGTATGTGCATACATGCTACTTCATATTATTTTTGGTGTTGTGTGGGCTGAAATCAGATTTCAAATTGATCTAAATTTGCATTCAAATTTTGTTTGGAAATTAGTTTAGAAAATAGAAAAGAATTTTCTATCTCCCTCCTTTGCTTTCGGCCTGCTGGCCCGCTTCTCCACGCTGGCCCAGTCTCGTCCGTGCGCCCCGCTTCTCCCGCAGCAGCCCAACCAGCTCGGCCCAGCAGGCGGCCCAGTTATGCCGCGCCGCACCCTCCTTTCCCCTTCCCTCTCGCTGACATCGCGGCCCGCGCCTTTTCTCTCGCTGACAGCCTGGGCCCACTTGTCAGCCATGTCATTCTCCTTCAGTTCGTGTTCGAGCAGGACACCGCGCCACTGTGACCATGTCCACCTCCGCTATGAGCCCTCGCTGTGGCGTGCTCCCTACGTCGTGCGGCTCATAAATACCAAGCTTGCACCGCCGCCTCCTCGTCCAGCTTTGGAAACAAGCCGCAGCTGCCCTGTGCCCTAAAACAGTGCCGCCGTGAGATGTACATCTGCCATCACCGTCGGTTTGTCGCTCCGCCGTTCCCCTGCCGCCGTGACTGCATCTCCGAGCTCCACTAGAAGGTGAGTGACCTGTAGGTGTCTCTCATGCTCTCTCCCTTGTCTTCTGTGCTTGTATCCACATCGCCGTTGATCTCCGGCGAGCTTGAGCCACCCCATCTAGTACCGTGTCACCCCCGGGCCGTCTTTGCCGCCCCAATCCCCTCCATCGTGTTCGCCTCATTCTCTTCTTGCTTTCTGTGCCTCTCCCGTGTCCAATGGTGGCCGGAGTCACCGATTCACCTAACTGCGGCAAGGTTTGAGCCTCTCCGTGGCGCCACCACGCACAGCGCCGCTCCGGTGACCCCATCCCTCCCAATCACTTTGAGCCATCCAATCTGAGATCTAGGGCCCAGATTAGAAGATACCGGTTCGGTGGTAATCTTGCTAAAGAGCCCCTCTTCTTTTTAATATAGAACCCACTATCCCTGGTTTGTTTTAAAAGGACCCATGCCTTTTTTTAATAGTGCCCGCAGTCCTCGGTCAGATTTAAAAATCAGATTTTATTTATTTTAATTCAAAAATTAAGTTCCATCTATTTACAGTACCACCACTACCTTCGGTAGGCCATAAAATCTTCGTTTTAACTCCGATTTGATCTGTTCAACTTGCGTTAGGTTCATAATTCCATAATCTACATGTTCATACTACTGTTAAGTATGTTTTCAACTTTTAAAATTCAAGGTTAGATTTAATCTATTATTTTACTAAAGAAAATCTTGTTTAATTCATAACTTCTTCGTTTTAGCTCTGATTTTTGTGATCTTCGCGTCTGTGTGTTCATAGTGAGACTTAGATTCATTTTATAAACTTTTCATCTTGATTTCATGCTGATTGGTGTACTGTTCTAATCTATAACTATGGTTTGCTATGCATGATTGCTTCTGGATGCTTGTATTTTGTTGTGGTTATCGAGTATAGACGGTGAGCAATTCGTGGGTGATCAAGAGTACTACTTTGACGAGCAGGAACAGTAGGAGCACTTTGTTCAAGGCAAGTATAGCATGGGATTATCCTTGTTTCCTATCAACTTTAATACATTTAATTCATGATGCATGTGTCACCTTGATAGGGATTCCCTAGAATTGAACTTATACCTTGTCTCCTATGGGATATGCATTGGGTAGCTTTGCTAGTGCACAATTAGACCATGATCTTGTAACTTGACTAATGGTATATGCAATAAACATTAAAACATGACTTTTTAGCAAATTGGAAACAGGGGGCTAGAGTATTTAGCTACTTTCTAAATGCTTCAGATTCCTCTCCCTAAGGACTTATCTGTAAGTGATCATCCAGGACTTACAGTACAGCTGTGAGGGCTACATGGCAATGGCTTTAGCTCAGTATGAGGACCTTTTCTAGCTTGTTAGTGGTTACCTTTATTGGCGTAAGAATGGCTTGCCGAATCAGGTATAGTGCGGCCTCTGTCCCCATGAGTATAGGTTGCGCGTCAATGCGCCATCGAGAAGGGGGGCTCTACATCTGTTTGCTGAGTGAAATCTAATGGCCCTAACATGTTAGACGAACCTTTGAAAGGCTTCATAGTGAACCCTGCCTGCTCACCTTGGAAGTGTTTTGGGAGTTATAAACCCAGGCGTATGGGTAACATGACTCACAGTGAAAGTGTACAACCTTTGCAGAGTGTAAAACTGGCATATCAGCCATGCTCATAGTCACGAGCGGCCTTGGAACATTTATGGAATAGATGATCACTAAGAACTATTGGTTTATGCTATTCATTAATCATGTTTACATTGATCATGTGTTTTACTTTGGGATTGAAACAACTTAACGCTACTCTTATGCTACAATTATGACAATTAAAAGCTGAATGTTGTTAAACCTATGTCAAGCTTTTTGAGCCTCGTAAACCCCATGTTACACTTGTTGAGTATGACACGTACTCATGCTTGTTTATTTTCATTATTTGGATGAAAATCCTGGATGGGTAATATATGGCTATGGTAATGATGACTTTCCTGAGGATTACTAGACTTGTGGTCAACCAGTTGATGTCCCTGTGATATGGAGCTTCTGCAAGAGATCTTTCTTTATACTTCTGCTATATTTATGTGAAGACTATGTCTTAATATTCGTGATGTAATAAACACTTGTGATGATACTATCTATAATTTGTCGGCTTATGTGAGTGACTGATCTCTGGGCACACATAAGATTTTGCATCTCATTTTATCCTTAAAATCAGGTGTGACACCGTGAGGAAAAATGTTTCAAGTCGGTTAGACCGTCAGTGAAGGTTCAGACTTTCCCTATCGATTACTATACCGTCAGGGAAGGTTCATGCTTCCTGTCAGAAAACCACAATTTTAGTATCCATAAAAGCTAATTGAACTATTCAAATCACAGCCAATCCTTTTCACATAAGCTCAATGAGCCACTCAGCCACAAGAAGGCGATAAATGTTATATTCAAATGTCTCAATACATATATCATCACTAAAAATTCATACTGTAAGGGACCATGAAGCCTAAGAGGGGGGGGGGGTGAATTAGGAAACTTAAAACTCTAACTCTAAACTATGGCCTCTTTTTCTATCATTAGCAAAAACCTATGCAAAAGATAAACTATCTAAATGTGCAACTATGATTTTGCTAGTGAGTTGCTATCTCTACTGCAAAAAGGAGTTACGAAACCAAGGTTCCAAACCTATCAACTAGCCTATCACTAAGCTAGGAAATTAAAGTACAAACCAAGATTGCAATGTAAATACAAAAGCTAAAGAGTAAGGTAGAGATATGCAAACTCCCGTCGATGACTCTGGTATTTTTACCGAGGTATCGAGAAGCACTCAAGCTTCCCCCTAGTCCTCGTTGGAGCCCCTTGCAAGGAATCCCTCAAAGGGCCAAGCTCCCGGTCGAGTAACTCCGTGGATAGCCCCGGGCCTTCCCCATGCGCAAGTGGGTCTCCGGTGTGCCTTCCGGCAAGCCTCTCCTGGACCGCTCCCCGCCATCTTCACTCTCAAGCTTCCAGCGGAACCGCCGTGGGCCTTGTTCCCTTCGGTACACGGTGGCGGCCACACCACAAACGCGGTTGGTGTGATCTTGCAAGACTACAAGCCCCTCCGATGTACAACAATGGTACGCGCAAGCACTGAGTGGTAAGAGGTGTGCAAATCTCACTAAACACTAGGCCTAAACCTAGAGCAAGCGCATAAGTGGTGGTCTAACTAACCTAAGCACTTCGCAAAGCACCTACGCTAATCACCAAATGTATCACTAAGCACTATGCAATTGGAGATCACTAAAGTGGTGTATCAACACCCATGGTATGTTTTCTCAGCTCTCCACACCTCAAATGGTAGGTTGGGGGGTCTATTTATAGCCCCACAAGTGAGAACTAGCCGTTGGACCCGAGACCCAACTTTTTGCTAGTGACCGGACGCTGATCACATCCTGATCGGATGTGTCCGGTCCTGCAGACCGTTGGAGCACGCGCGTTGATCGGACTTTGGGCCAAGTCCGGTCTCACTCGATTGGACGTGTCCGGTCATGCTGGCACTGCTCTAGAACATTTCTGGACATGATCAGATGCTACTTCTTGATATGCCTGGTCGTCCTGCTGTCACGTTCGGTCACGCTGAGAACGTTGCCGTTGATGATGAATAGTGAAGTCTGTGCATCCGGTCACTGGTGCTGACACCTGCTGTTGTCGAGAAACTGATCGGACACATTCGGTCCTCATAGGGTCACGTCCAGTCACCTCTTGCGAGCTCGTTTCTTCACGATCTTGCGTCCGGCTTGGTTCCCATCTTCGTGCTTGGACTTTGCTTGATATCTTAGGGTCTTCTCTTGTGCTTCTAGGGTCTTGCTTATGGTGTTGATCGTGGGATCATCATGTCGCCTTTGTTCAAGTCATGTCTTGCACCTTATTGAACTACAAAACAATTACTTGCAAATGCACTAGTCCAATTTGGTTGTGTTGGTCATCAAACACCAAAATCCAAAGTAAATGGGCCTAGGGTCCATTTTTCTTACAATCTCCCCCTTTTTGGTGATTAATGACAACACGACCAAAGCAAGCAAATAATATAAATTTTAGAATTTAAAAACTATTTGCTTGCTAGGAAGTAATGCACAGGGCAAGGTTATATGATGCTAAAAGATACCACATGTAAACATCTTTGGAAACTTATCTTGCCCTTGCAATTGGCCCCATGTGGCATTATGGATTTAAGCCTCCCCCTAACTCCATAATCCACTATCCTCCCTTTCTCGGACCATTACCACTTGTAAATTATTATGATTGGGCTTGCTTTTGGTCCTACAAATTCTCCCCCTTTGAAATCAAACACCAAAAAGGAAGACATTAATAGCACAAGGAAGGGTCAAACTTTGTGATCCTTTGTATGTGGAGTGGAATAGGTCACAAAATTTGACTCTCACATTACATAGACTAAGCTCCCCCTAAATATATGCATACAAATGATGGAGAATGTAGTTTATGCATAATTGGCAAATTAATGCTCAAGGGAGTTTAATCTATATAATGCATGGAGAAAGCATATAAATACCAAAGTGAAATCAACATGATGATATCGGTTTACAAATACCACATGTGGAAACCAATTTGATTTATACCACTTGCAATAGGTGGTGGATATTTGAAGTATGATGCTTAACTCCGGGGACTCCATTTTCCTTGCAATGAGACTACTACATACATGATAAGCTTAAAAGGTGTTAGTCTCAAATCATCCAACTTGTAGAGTAACCTCCACCTAAATTTGTGCACACTATTATGGAATACTTGTAGGAGACATGCACATTGATTTTAGAATAAAAATACCACTTGAAAGATGACATCACATGAATGTGAGAATCATTTTCGAAAGTGATATTCGGGAGAAATTATCTACAATTTGGACTTTGGCACATATTAGATGAACAATTGTAAAACAAGCTATATACCGTGCTCCTAAACAATTTAAACCATGTAGGTTTGCTCCAAGGGTTAAGAGTGAAACCGAGCAAGCCTACCATAAGATATACCTAGTGTATGCAAGACAAAAGATTAAACATGCAAATGCAAACCTAGGCATGAAAAGAAACTAGATGCTAATTGCAATTGTAAGAAATTAAATCTAGTTACATAACATGGGAAGGGGAATTTGGGTCCATAGTATTCACTAACCCACTTGGCAATTACTTTGTCCATAATGATGCACCCCATGAAATGCACCCAAACTTTGCCAAGTCTCCAAATTCTCCGAAGTCCATCGGACTTCTCACTTCCCTTTTGGGATCCAAACCTTCTTGGTGCTCTTCATATTGGAAATGATCTCCTTTGGCACCCAAATGCGTTTGGCCCCATTGTTGGCTTGCTTGTTCGCCTTGATGGCCACCAGCTTGTCATTTTTCTTCTTCTTCAAGAGATAAGGTGTGGAGGCCTTTTTGTCCACCTTGTTGGTGTAGGTGTTGGAGAGCTTGCTTGATTGCTTTTTGTTTTTCTCTTTCTTCTTTTCTCCTCCCGCATTCTTCACCTTGCACTCATAGGACTTGTGGCCTTCCTTGTGGCATACATAGCAAACCATGGTTTGTCCTTCATCAAGCTTCTTCACTCCCTTAACGGTGTTATCTTGATGAAGTTGGGTTTGCTCCGTCTTGCCTTTCACTTGAGTTAAGTCCTTGGTGAGGCGAGCCACTTCTTGCTTGAGCTGCTCATTCTCCATTGCGACCTCTTGTGTGCATGTTTCTACAACAACTTTCTCAACACAAACTTGGCTGCACAGGGGTGAGTCTAAACATAAATCATTACAAGAAGTTGAGGCATCCTTTTTAGGCATGTCAAAAATTGAACCTTTCTTTTTAGGTGCCTCGGTGGGGGTTGTACCGACGGCTTTAAGATTTGCAGCTTTATTAGTTAGCTCATCACAATGTTTTCACATGGTTTCCATTTTAGCAAGCAAACTTTTATAAGCATCTTGTGAGCTAGCTAACTTTTCTTTTAATTTTTCATTTTCTTTACAAGTTGCTCATTATTGATTGTGCATGCATTTGTTGTTGCACTAGCCTCAAGTTGCTCAATTTTAGTAGATAGTTCAATATTGAGATTAGCAAATGTCTCATATTGATCAAGCAAGGTTTTATATGCTTTGCTTCTTGTGCACTATCTAGCTTTTCTTGCAACATTTTTAGCTTCTTTTGTTGGCTAGTGCAAGCCTTAGCATATTTAAGATTTTCTCACACAAGTTCATTAAGAGAAGGTATTTCATCATCACTATCACTCTCACTAGAGGATGAGCTTTCGTTACCTCGTGCCATAAGGCACACATGAGAAGAGCTTGATGATGAGTGCTTGTGGCCTCGCCTCTTGTGATGGTCTTCTTCTTCACTTGAAGAATCATCCCATGACCATATTGATGTGAGTGCTTTGTCCTTGCATGCCTTCTTTGTCTTGGGTGTGGGCTTGTTTTGACAAACTTCCACAAAGTGCCCCAACTCGCTGCATCCATAGCATCCTTTCTTTCTTTGCTCATTTCTTTGATTGGTGAAGATGAAATCTTGAATTTGGATAGGTACACCCTTGACATTGAGCCTTTGGATCATCTTCTCCACCTTATTGATAAGTTTGATTGATTCTTCATCAAGGTCGGAGGTGGAGGAGGAAGATTGATCATCATCATCATCATCATCCTCATCTTCTTCTTCATCTTCACTTGAGGAGCTTGAGCTTGAGCTTGTCTCAACTTGCTTGCCCTTCATCTTCTTTTTCTCACTACATGCGAGAGCTTTGCCTTTGCTTGATGATGAGGCTTCTTCTTGACCCATCTTCCATGACATTTCAAATGCCACTATCTTGCCAATGACTATAGCCGGGGTTATGGTTCTCAAGTCCTCCATGTTGTGAAGGATGGTGATGATGCTTGCATATTTCTTTTGTGGTAGCACGGAGATGATCTTCCTCGCGATGTCCGCATCATCTAACTTCGTTAATCCTATTGAATGGAGCTCATTGATAATTAGATTCAAACGATAATACATATCACGAATAAGCTCATCATCATTCATTTTAAAGAATTATAATTTTGTTTAGCTAGACAATGTTTTTGCTCATGGACATTAGTTGTGCTGTCATGGAGCTCTTGGAGTTTTAACCAAATTTCATGTATCGTATTTAAAGTGAACACTTGGTTAAACATATCCATGCTAAAAGATTCAAACAAGCAATTTTTAGCTCTAGCTTTGAAATGAATTTTTTTTCTTCACTCTTTGTGGATTTATTGGGATTCTTAATAGGTTTCATCCCATCACGAGTGACTCTCCAAACACCCAAATCTATCGCCTCAAGGTGACAAGCCATTCTAGCGCTATAGTAGGGGAAGTTAGTGCCGTCAAAGTGCGGAGGCCTAGAGGTATCCATCCCAACCACTCTAAATAGCGTCGGCTCAACGGCGGTGAAGTCAAAGGTCCAAATTGAGCCAACCTGGCTCTGATACCACTTGCAAGGGACCGTGACGCCTAAGAGGGGGGAGGATGAATTAGACAACTTAAAACTCTAACTTTAAACTATGACCTCTTTTTCTATCCTTAGCAAAAACCTATGCAAAAGATAAACTATCTAAATGTGCAACTATGGTTTTACTAGTGAGTTGCTATCTCTATCGCAAAAAGGAGTTATGCAACCTAGCTTTCAAACCTATCAACTAGCCTATCACTAAGCTAGGAAAGTAAAGTACAAACCAAGATTACAATGTAAATGCGGAGCTAAAGAGTAAGGTAGAGATATGCAAACTCCCGTCGATGACTCCGGTATTTTTACTGAGGTATCAAGAAGTGCGCAAGCTTCCCCCTAGTCCTCGTTGGAGCCCCTCGTAAGGGCCAAGCTCCCAGTCGGGTAACTCCGTTGATAGCCCCGGGCCTTCCCCGCACGCAAGTGGGTCTCTGGTATGCCTTCCAGCAAGCCTCTCCCAGACCGCTCCCCGCCGTCTTCACTATCAAGCTTCCGCCCGAACCGCCGCGGGCCTTGTTCCCTTCGGTACACGGTGGCGGCCACACCACAAACGTGGTTGGTGTGATCTCGCAGGACTACAAGGCCCTCCGATGTACAACAATGGTGCGCGCAAGCACCGAGTGGTAAGAGATGTGCAAACCTCACTAAACACTAGACCTAAACCTAGAGCAAGCGCATAAGTGGTGGTCTAACTAACCTAAGCACTTTGCAAAGCACCTAAGCTAATCACCGAATGTATCACTAAGTACTATGCAATTAGAGATCACTAAAGTGGTGTATCAACACCCTTGGTATGTTTTCTCATCTCTCCATACCTCAAAATGGTCGGTTGGGGGGGTCTATTTATAGCCCCACAAGTGAGAAGTAGCCGTTGGACCCCGAGACCCAACTTTCTACTAGTGACCGGACGCTGATCACATCCCGATTGGACGCGTCCGGTCCTGCCGACCGTTGGAGCGCGTGCGTTGATCGGACTCTGGGCCGAGTCCGGTCTCACTCGATCGGACGCGTCCGGTCACGCTGGCGCCGCTCTAGAACCTTTCTAGACATGATCAGACGCTACTTCTTGATGCGTCCGGTCGTCCTATCATCGCGTCCGGTCACGCTGAGAATGTTGGTGTTGATGATGAACAGTGAAGTTCGTGTGTCCGGTCACTGCCTCGCTCAGCGTCCGGTTGCTGCTGCTGACACCTGCCGTTGCCGAGCAACTGATCGGACGTGTCCGGTCCTCATAGGGCCGCATCCGGTCACCTCTGCCGAGCTCGTTTCTTCGTGATCTTGCGTCTGGCTTGGTTCCCATCTTCGTGCTTGGACTTTGCTTGATATCTTAGGTCTTCTCTTGTGCTTCTAGGGTCTTGCTTATGGTGTTGATCGTGGGATCATCATGTCGTCTTTGTCGAAGTCACGTCTTGCACCCTATTGAACTATAAAACAATTACTTGCAAATTCATTAGTTCAATTTTGTTGCGTTGGTCATCAAATACTAAAATCCAAAATAAATGGACATATGGTCCAGTTTCCTTACACATACATCTAGCAACATGTGCCAATCTAAGTCATACAAGAAGCAATTGCAAGTCAGCAGAGAACCTAAGTTGCTAGATAAGTTTAAGTTGCTAGATAAGTCATACAGCTCAGTATGAAGCTACTATCTCCCTATGTCATAAATCAGAGGCAACATGAGCTACTGTTTTCTAAACGGCCTTTCGTACTAGCACATTGCATAGGCACTGGCAAAATGGAGTGTTGTTATTGCACAACCAACATAGTCTACATTCTAGATGGCAGTAGCTAGATAATATTTATAATAGTCTATGCTGCAGCACAACCAAGACAGCCACGAGACACGATCAAAGGTTTGTGCATACTGGTTACTACCACAGTACTTCTGATGGAACCTGAGCGAGCGCCAGCGCGACGCGGCCGAACCCGCAGGGCTCATCCATCAACGTGACGGAGGCATACCTGCTGCGGAGCACGGCGCCGGTGTCGATCAACGCTAAACGGGCTCTGCTACGCGCCGCTGGGGACGCTGCTGCGGCTGGTGGACGCGTATGGGGGTGAAGGGCGTGTACACGCTTGAGTCCCCGGAGCGGCCATTGAAGGGCACCCCAAGCACCACATGACACGGTGGGTCATCAACGGCACCTACCGCGGGTTCATGGAGCTCATCTTGCAGAACAGTGACACCAGGATGCAGAGCTACCGCATGGATGGATACACAGCAGCTGACCCGTCTGCCGTCGTCCGTCCCGTCCTCCGCCACCCCGTCAGCCACTGTCTGTCCCATTCTCCACGGCCCCGTCCGCCACAGTCTGCTCCCGCCGCTGTCCGAGATCAGCACCAGGGCGGGGATGCGATGTGGGGAAGACACCTCTCTCCGGCCCGTTCGTAGGAGAAACGAGCAAGACATGCGTTGACGGGATATCGAGGGATCCAAAGTTCCTTAGGGCACGGATAGCCGCTGGCCATAGCCTCCCATGCATGAGCTGCCACATGAACAACTTCACCTCTGGTGGAGCATGAGCACCCCAGGTCACCCGACACTAGAGCGCATCGATAGAGCATTCGCGGCGGTTGATTCACTCGACCAGTTCCCGGCGCACTACCTACGCTGCCCGTCGTCCGGCTGCTCGGACCTCCTGTTGGCATTGCACGCTCATCTCCAGGTCAAGCCAAGATTCAGATTCCAGAGCATATGGGTCCAGTTCGACGGCTTCGAGTACGTGGTCAAGCACGCCTCGGCGTCCACTATCCCGAACGTGGACGCCTGCCGGCTGCTGGACCATAAGCGTCCACGATCCCGACATCCCGAACACGGACGCCTGCCGGGCTGCCGGCTGCTGGACCATAAGTTCAGGGAAACGGCGGCTGCTCTCAAGCGTTGGAGCGCGCAGCGCATCGGTAGCATCAGGCTACAATTGGCCGCGGCGAGGGCGGTCATTGTCGAGATTGACAAGGCGCAAGATTTCAGTGCGCTGTCTGACGGCGAGTTCGAAGTGAACTGCGGAGGGACCTCAAATGCAAGGTCCTTTGCCTGTCATCCATGTCCAGGACGATTGCGCGCCAGCGGTCCAGGTTGCGTCACTTGGAGTAAGGGGATGCAAATACAAGGTTCTTCCATCTCCAGGCGTGCCACAGGCAGCGCATCAACTACATCCCAGTGCTCGAGATGGACGAGTAGGTGTTCTCCGACAGAGAAACCAAGTCAGACATGGTGTTCTCCTACTTCATCGAGATTCTAGGGAAACAATTGAACAGGCTTCACAGGATTCAGCTTGAGGCCTTGGACATCCCGAGGTTGCAGCTCGACGAACTCACCCGATGCTTTTGAGGACGAGATCTGGAGCATCATCAACGCTACCCCGAACAACCGCGCGCCGGGACCTGCACTACGGGATACTGTTAATTTACCGAGTGTGAGTAACACTCGGCAAATAGTGCTACACACTCGGCAAACTATTTACCGAGTGCCACACTTGGTAAAGTGGACTCGGCAAACAACGACTCGGTGAAGTTATTTTACCGAGTGTCCAATATCGGCGCACTCGGAGCATAGAGTTACCGAGTGCTACAATGACATTCGGTAAACAATTATGACTTGACGGTGGTCACCCTCCAACCTGACCGTTAATGGCGACGTTTACCGAGTGTCATTAGCAGCACTCGGTAAATAAATTAGCATTTCGTGATTAAAACAATTCCGCAAATAAATTTTTTGAATAATGTTTACCGAGTGTAGCTCCTAACACTCGGTAAAATAATAACCATTTTCGTGATTAAAATAATTCCGCAAATAAACTTCAGGAATAATGTTTACCGAGTGTTCCCACTCGGTAAAAAGTAGTCAAATATTTCCGAGTGGGGACGCCGCACTCGGTAAAAAATGGCACACTCGGCAAAATTCACAGAATCAGAACCAATTTGGTTCTGTTCGCTGTTTTACCGAGTGCTACACTCGGTAAAACTGACAGAATCTCTGTTTTACCGAGTGCTACACTCGGTAAAATATGTCCACAGAATTTTTTTTTGTTTGTTTCAGTGCATATCCAGTCACAATAAGCAACAAAATCACAGGAAATTATAATAACATGACAGATAGGTAATATATATCACATATATGTCCACAAATGTCACATCCACTCACAATAACCAACATATGTCGACAAGCACCATGCAAAGTCCACAAACACCATCAACATATGTCCAAAGTTCAACCAAGTCCACAGTTCAACATACAAAACTATCAAACAAGGTCGGATGGCCTGTCACATGGTCGGAGGCCTGCGGAGAAACGGAGTCAAGTCTAGGTCTTGATCACCCTGCATATCGTTGTTCGATCCAGCTGTAGAAGGTCCCTAGAATGAGATTGCACATGTGAGTTATCTGGATCAAAGCAAATTCTAAGGTCTAAGCTATGGTAGGTCAAACTAAGGTATAAGTCGAAGGTAGCTCTATATGACACGAAAGTGAAGAGTGCATCTAAGTGACTCACAGGAGTGCCGTTGCGCGGAGGTGGAGGCACCAACGGTATCATCGGCGGCGGCGGAGGCGGTGGAGGCTGGCCCATGCTCTGAGAAAAACGGGCCATGTACTCGTACCAGTCCTTGTGCGCCTGCTGGAAGGCCTCAAGCTGGGTCTGCACTCGCGCGCCTCTCCTGTGCCAACTCGGCCTGGTGCGACAGCTCGAGGGCCTGAAGCTGGCTCTGTGAGGCCTGCTGTGACTCCTGCAGGGCTTCAATCTGGGCCTACAATTATTTATCACATAGTTAGAATGCAAATAAAGAATGAGTAGAAAATGAATGGACAACGAATGCAACAGAACTAACCTGGAGTGCTACCACCTAGGGCTGTGAGCGTGGGCGTATGGCCGGACTCGAACTCGTGCTCCGGGCTCTAATCTGGGCGAGTGTCTGAGTGTTGGCCGTGTCTATGGTGATGTTGCCCATATAGTACCGCCCGTGTGGCTTACCTGGTCCCAACCTCATGACGATGTCACCCTCGAGGTCAGCGGTGCTCGGATCAAATTCTGAACCATGGATCTCTCTCGCCATCAGCCGTGTACTCGCTGAGGCGCCTATGCACGCTCGGGTTGCTGTATGCCTCGGGCAAGTTCCTCCGGGTTGTAGACGAGGTCGGGGTCCTTTGCCTTGCCTTTGTGTGCCAAGGCATATGCCTTGAACGAGGCGCACTCCTAGCCGGGGTGGAACCGCGTCTGCAGGAAGAAGCACAACAATAAGATATTATGCATTCAGAAGTTAGCATAGCAACAACGAAATGAAATCCGCGTACATATCTGGCTGCATATTCCTTGAGGGTAGTGGGGCCTTGTTTGTGCGAGGAACCCTGCATCATCGCACGGCAACGTGAGCGTACGGCGTGATATTGCTCGTACTCCTCACTCAACCACTTGTCCACAATGGCCTCCCAGCAGTTGTCCATCCCCGCACACCAAGCAGGAGGCACCTGCACGTACACGAGCATATGACAAATCATAAATCAATTTCAGTGCAATTAATCGCAGACGATGTAATCTCATGTTTACCATCAAGTATTGCTCCTTAGTCAGGGGCAGGTGCACTGCCTGCGCTCTGGTGACTCTGTGTCCTCTGTGGCTATGGTAAATTCTTCTGCACAGGAGCTTTGTCTCGTAGAAGAGGTCCTGCACTCAGTGAACACAGACTCTATTCACCACGTCATCCGCGTCCTCCCTACGTACTCCCTCCGCCAAGGTGTAGTAATCCTACAAGCAAATACAGTCAGCAATATACAATTAATGTGATGTTATTATCAGCATAGTGCGATGAACACGTACCCACAGCTCTTTCATCACCCGGTCGGCCTTGCTGTTATAACACCTGCCTAGCTCGATCAGTCTGATCGCTGGCGGCGTGCCAGTGGGACCACTTCATGGCGGGCTGCACAACACCATCGATCCTCACCATCCCGGGGTAGTTTGCCCTGCACAGAAGACCCAGGATCCCGTTTACTCAGGCGAGAGTGACTCCCTGGGATCACCATTTCCCAATCCCTCCACAAAGTTATTGAGATTGAATATTAGTTTCTGTTATAACTTAAAAACCTGTGAAGTAGTGTTAACATGCAAAAATTACTTACTTAGTTCCGGAGGGTCGAATCACTGGCCGTCTCTGTATGGGTAAGTCTGGGAGGCGCGACGACCCTCGCAGCCAAACCAGTAGGCACCCCATTTTCCTCTGCCAGCAAGTCGGCATCCTCCTCACGCTTGGCCTCATCCTCCCTCCGTGCCTCCTCCACCGCCTCCGCTATCTCCTCCCTGGTCTCCTCCTCCTCCTCATCCTCCTCCGTGGCCGCTACGAACTTGTCGTCGTCGTCCTGTGGAGGAGGTGTCGGCTCTCGACACCCTCGTCAGTCGCCATCCTCCTCCTCCACCCTGGGCTCCTCCTCCACCCTGGGCTCCACCTCCACCCTGGGCTCCACCTCCCTGGGCACGCCCTCGTCATCGTCCTCCTCCTCCTCCCTGGGCACGCCCTCCACCCTCAGTCTGTGCACGCCCTCCTCCTCCACCCTGGCTGGACCCCTCGCCACCAGCCAGTAAGGTCATAACCGACCTAATCTTCCTGATTCCACCGCCCACCATCAATCACCTGCAACAAAAGGAATAAACTATCAGTACGCATATACAAAAGTAAATGTATCATACATGTATAAAAGAGATGCAAAATAAGTAAATGTATCATACATGTATAAAAGAGATGCAAAATAAGTAAATGTATCATACATGTATAAAAGAGATGCAAAATAAGTAAATGTATCATACATGTATAAAATTGCCATAAGTACTACAGATCTTACATGTACTAGAAATAATCATCAAGATCATCGATAGGTGGGCCAAAAATCTCATCATCGCTATTGTCGACGTAATTATGATCGTCTCTCAAAGTCCTCATCACTAGCGACACTGCCTGAATGGTGTTGCTCAAGTAATAACAAGTCCTTCGCGTTGTGAACCTCCTCTCCATCATTCCCGTCAACAATGACCGTATCATTGTCTACTTCCATTGCGAGATCTACATCTAAGACAATCTCAAAACTCCCTTCTAATCCTTCTTCTTGAAAGAACTCTCCGTCATATGTGTTTGCATCGATGTTATAATCATCATCGTTTGGGACGGGTACTTTACCATGCGGCGATACCTTGTACACAACATCATACGCCTTAAGACGGTCTTTGGTTTGGCATGGGTATGAGAGATAATAAACTTGCGTGGCTTGTTGGGCCACAATGTACACGTCGTCTCCTAGCAAGACGGATGACTTTAGAACTTCGACTAACCCAAGCTCAGGGGTCTTTATCACTTCTTTGGGATCAAACCAATGGCATTTGAATATGACAGGACGAAGAGGTACACAACCAGGAAACTTGAGTTTGTATATTTCTTCAATTATTCCATAGTAGTCCAACCCATCTGTGCCTGGCGTGAAAACACCGGTATTTGTGGTTCTTTGATTCGGCCGACTCTGCTCAGTGCCGAGTTGTGTGAAAGCGATATCCATTGACATCGTACACAGAGAATGACTTGACCCTAAATTCAAATCCATTGGCAACTTGCCTCAACTCGGCACTCATAGACACGTCAGTTTTGGCCTGCTAGTTCAAGTAGGATGATTTGTTATATATTTGTCGAGTTGAGAGTTAAGTACAAACAACCAATGAAATTGAACAGTACCTCCTCCTTGAACCAACAAATAAAAGTGGGATTTTCGTTCTCCCGCGCCATGTCTTAGAAGGGTTTCAACTTCCGCTTTGGTGGGTTCCCTCCGTGATGGACGATGGTAGAGGAGAACAAATTTGCTAGTAACGGTCGTTAACAAGAGGGTTGGATGGGTGCATGCGAAATATTGACAAGAAAAGAAACAAGTTTGTGTAAAACTTACGCAATGTACGGGCCAACCTCTTCAAGGTTCCGCAACACATATAGCTGGATAGAGCGCCACTCTTCTAGGCTCAACATCTTCAAGGTAGGTTCACTTGCACTTCTGAGTTGCCCTCGGAAAAGGCTGAGGGTCGACTGATTGTCGGCAGCATTGTAACGAGGGGGTGGATTATGCACGTTAGGAAGGTTGTCGGCATAGTATCTTGTTGTGAAGTATGACACCTCCTCCACAATGGATGCCTCTGCACAGGAAGCTTCAATTTTGCATTTATTTTTGCATTTTGTTCTAAGAACCTTTAGGCATTGCTCAATTGGATAGCACCAACGGGCATGCACAGGGCCCCCCATTTTTGCCTCATATGGTAGGTGCAAGAGCAAATGTTGCATCGGATTGAAGAAGCCGGGGGGAAAGATCTTCTCCAACTTGCAGAGCAACACCGGGGCCATTCTTTCCATTTCTTCAATCTCGGTCCGAGATATCTCCTTAGCACATAGCTTGCGGAAGAACATGCTCAACTCTGCCATCACTCGCCAGATGTGATCAGGGAAATAGCCACGAACCATCACCGGAAGAAGGCGTTCAATCCATATGTGGTAATCATGACTCTTGAGCCCTGTGATTCGCATGGTACTTAAGTTCACACCCCTCCTCCAATTCGCTTGCATACCCGTCAGGGAACATCAACGATTGGAACCATTGAAGAACTTCTTTCTTTTGGGCCCTCGTTAGGACGAAGTCAGGCCTTAGGCTTCTTCCATGACTTCCCGCGTAAGGGAGGCAACATGTTTAGCTTTGGTCTATCGCACAGCGTTGCTTGATCCAATCTAGCCTTGACATTGTCCTTTGACTTTTCCCAGTCCATGATTGTGTGAAGGACCGCCTCGGCGAAATTCTTTTCAGTGTGCATTACATCAATGTTATGTGGAAGAAGGAGGTCCTTAAAGTAAGGAAGCTTCCACAAGCACGACTTGTGTGTCCAGGCATGCTCTTTTCCGTATCCCACGAAGCCCCCCTTTTCATTGTCGACCACAAGACCATCTAACATCTCAAGAACCTGGGCACCTGTCATCATTTCCGGTGCAGAGTCTTCCACTAGTGACACCTTTTCGAAAGTTCTTCTTGTCTCTCCTGAATGGGTGGTCAAGAGGGAGGAATTGTCGATGTTTGTCAAACGAAGAAAACTTGCCCCCCTTCTCCAACCGAAAGAACTCCACAGCTGACTTGCATATCGGGCATGGCATCTTCGTGTGAACACACCAGCCACAAAATAACCCATAAGCCAGGAAGTCATGCATGGAATAATGGTACCAAATATGCATTCTGAAGTTTGTCTTTGTGAATCGGTCGTATGTCACTACCCCTTCGTCCCATGCACGGACCAAATCAGTCTATCAAAGGCTCCATGTACACACTCATATTAGCCCCCGGGTGTCCTGGAATTATAAGTGACAAGAAAATATTTTGCCGTTGAAAGGCGACGCCAGGTGGGAGGTTGAGAGGGATGACGAATACGGGCCAACATGTGTATGGTGAAGAACCCATTCCATAAGGATTGAACCCATCAGTTGCCAGTGCAATGCGTACATTACGAGCCTCGTCAGCTTTGTCGGTATGCTTCCGATCGAAGCTTTTCCATGATTCACCATCGGACGGATGTATCATCTTGTCAGTGTATCGGCGTCCAGTTTTGTGCCACAGTCATCTGTTTTGCGGATTCCTCGCTCATGAAAAGCCGTTGGATCCTCGGTATGAAAGGAAGGTACCTCAGGATCTTTGCGCCGACTTTTGTTTGCGTCTTCCGACCATCACCAGATTCTAACTCAATGTACCTAGATGCCTTACACTTCAGACAGTAATTATCGTTAGCATGTTCTCCCCTGAATAAGATGCATCCGTTCGGACAAGCATGTATCTGCTCGTACGACATCTTGAGTGCACTGAAGGATTTTATTTGACTCATACGTGTTCTTTGGCAGAACGTGATCATCCGGAAGTAGGGTGCCAACTACTGTCAACAGTTGATCGAAGAATTCTCTACTCCAGCTAAACTGGGACTTCACAGCCATTAGACGTGCAATGGCATCCAGTTTAGAAACATTGGTGCGCCCGTGAAGGGGTTGTTGTGCCGCATCCAACATGGCGTAAAACGCCTTTGCAGTTTGCTCTGGCTCCTGCTCTGCACTTCCTTCATCGAAAGCCATGTCATGGTCATTTAACATTTCTGCCACCCCGGCTTCAGAATCAAACTCCTCGATCCGTTGTCTCACGACCTCTTCTCTCGCACGATGGCGTTCACCATGCATGGTCCACCGGGTATAGTTCTCTACAAATCCATTGTTGACAAGATCTTTACTCATCTCCTCATATGTTTTCATTGCCTTGTTCTTACACTTCCTACAGGGACACCAGGCATGTCGCCGTCCGTTTGCAAATGCCTTCGTCATGAAATCATTGGCCTTCTCAATCCATTCATTTGTGTATTGACCCCTCTTCTGATAGCCCGTGTACATCCACTGACGGTCATCCATCCTAACATATAGACGATATTGCAGTTTAGAGCAATAGAGTAGTAGTGCTAGAGAAAAACCATATGAGATGATAAAGAGACATTCATGTTCTTGGTCGATTCACATAGAAGATGTTTGCTAGATCGGATGATGAGTAGTCAAATATTTCGCGAAGAGTGGAGGTGATATAGAATTTGTTCTGATAGTACTCCTTGCATTTAGCTAAATGCTTTTCGGTCAAATATGGCTTTGGTAGTCGGCCTAGTCTTACCTTTTTTTTATGATGCTTGTAAAATTCTGCAGCTAATCACGGGCATTGCAGGTTCATCATATAATACTCATTGGTCGAGTTACAGTTTTAGTTGGCAATTAGCATGTATGTCTTTGCCACTTTTTCATAAACCATTTACTGGCATGTATCCTCACAGCCTAGTGCTTAGGTAGGATCCAAATGAGGTGATTAGTGATGTATCTCAGTTCTCAGTTTAACAATACGAGAGAATCTCCGTAGGAGAGTTGCCTGGACACACCTGCTCAGATGTGAAATGTGTGGTCCTAGAGCGTTTCTTTCTAGGCTGAATGGACTCACTTTCTCATTTATTGAACACATGCTAGAACATCGGTTACTTGACAATGAGGCCTTTGCTTATGAAGCAACTACACACAAGGTTGTCTAGCCTTTGTTTGAGTACACGGGCTTCAGGAAGTCAGCGACAACAAATCATTATTTATGTTTTTCATGCATGGGATCAGGGGTGCCATGAGATTGTGACTGTTTAGGGTTCGCCCATCCTGTGCTGATGGCTGCAAGGAGGGTTGGTTTGAGTGAAGGTGGAAGGGAATAAGGGACATCTTGTATTTTTTTCACACACCACGTTTGTGGATGAGGGAGGAGGGGGTGTGCTTTTATGTAACATTGTAACCCCAACAGTTCTATTCCAATATATCATGTTCTTAACCATGGACTTAGGGATATAGTCATTAACTAAAAGGGGGATACAAAGGTTGCCTTTTCCATGTTATTTTTCAACGAAAATACTTAGTTAATACTAATCTTTCATTCTAATATAATATGCGCTGAATTCTGTGAGAGAAATGGTTAAAAAGGATTCAAAGTGATTAAACTTACTTTAACAAGATTAGATTATTTTATGTGAAATCGTTCGAGTTGTGTATTTTTTTTGTTTGATTTGTGTTTATATATTTGGTAAAAAATGCTAGAAGACTCAATGATGCCTTGTTTGTTTTCATTATGATGTGATTCTAATACTGCACTTCACTTAAAACTTCTCATTCTTAATTAGCTTGTCCATGTTATAAGCTCAGGTGGGAACAATCCTCTCTCATGGAAACTGAGGCGCTTCTTCAGTTCAAATGAAAAACACTTGCCTGCAATATCTGACCCAGAGATAGAATCTGCATTTAAGGATTTGTTGGCTGCTAGTTGGAATGAACTTCTAGATTCTCTCATAGCAGAAGCAAAGAAAGCAGTTTCTAAAGCCACCGATGATAAGGCTGGTCAAGAGGCTTTGAAAAATGTATTTCGTGCAGCTGGGGTGTGTGAAGAATTTAGTGGAACCTTGGTTACCCTAAGAATGACTCTTGATGATCTTTGCGGCCTGACTGGCGAAGTTGGTACTTGTTATCTCTATTTCCTCATGCATTTTTTTGGTGTGCTTATATCAGTCTGATCAAGGCAGATCTTTTGCAGAATGTGGGTCCCTTACCTGGTTATATTGAAGATGCTGTTAAAGCTGCATATAATCGCTACATGACATATCTGGAGTCCTTTGGCCCTTAGGAAAATTATCTAAGAAAGAAGGTGGAGACTGAGTTGGGGACAAAAATGATACACCTCAAAATGAGATGCAGTGGCATAGGTTCTGAGTGGGGAAAGGTACGTATTCTGAATGTTACTTGTCCCTGTGGTACAGTTTTACTTCAGTATTGTCTTATGCTGTAGAAAATTAGTAATATGTTGCCTGATACTTCAGTATCGTCGTTTCTCTGATTGTGCCATCCATAGTTCCTTTTAAGACTATGTTCAGTTTTTGTTCCATATGCAGTGTTGCTGCATTTTTAATAGAATTTTATCTTGTTTATTGCTTGACTGATTTTTGTATCATTGAATTTCCCATGCTTGGTATTTTGCCTATCTCAAGAAAATCTATTAAAAACTTTGATCTATATTTTCCTCAACCATCCATCCATTATTTTCCATACCATGTGTAAGCCCATGATTTCCAGAAACTGGTGTTAATTGTTCAGTTGATAGTGGGATCCTAAACCTTGATATTGATTGTGTTTCACTTGGTACCAAAAAAAAAGATTTTAATTTTAAGCAAATTATACAGTAACAACTGACCATAGCTGGCTGTCTTGCCATAAGTGTTCATGCACTGAATGGCATTGCAAGATCTGGCAAGGATTGTTAAATTTGTTTGTCATGTATAGAAGTATAGAACTCTTGGTACTGGAAAATTGCATCCAATTGCACTTTGCATGTGAAATCTGAAGTACCAAATATGGCTCCCCTTCTGTCTGTGACGAGGTGACAGCAACTGGTTGTTTTGTTACCACTGCTTATTTGGTCAAACTAGAAATTTCTTGCACATTCATATTGACTATATCACAAATATTTGTATGCCAAATCAAAAATTTATATTTCGTAGTTCACAAGTGAAATCATGTGCGATTCGATTAGTCTTTGTGTACAGATCTATTGTGTAAACATCACTAGAAAGAGATTGCACAAATGCATATAGTCATAACTCAAAAAAAGGAAAATATGGTGGCTTAGGGCATTTACCGGTGGCGGCGGCGGTGGAGGACCGCCCGGTGGCAGCGGTGGTGGAGGGGAGGAGGCGGCAGTCCCGCGGTGGCGGCGGGTGACCGCCCTCCCCCGGTGGCGGCGGCTGTGGGGGACCGCCCGATGGCGGCGGTGGTGGAGGGGAGGAGGCAGCCGCGGCGGTGGGTAGGCGCCAGCGACAGCGGGGAGGCGCTGGCGACGGCGTGGAGGGGAGGAGACGGCCGCTGCTGCTGGGGCCCACCCCACCCCACCTCGCGGGAACGGGAGCGAAGGAGGGAGCACGGGGCGGCGTCGGCGGAGGGGATCGTCAGTCCGGTGCGCCGGTGCCGCTGTCTCTCTCTCCGTCTCTCCGGTGGCGGCGGCTGTGGGGGACCGCCCTGGTGGCGGCGGTGGTGGAGGGGAGGAGGCGGCCGCGGCGGTGTGTGTGTGTGTGTCTGTGCACGATTTGAGGGAGGCACGGCTTAGTGTTGAATGCTTCTGTTTACCGAGTGCCTAGATGTACGGCACTCGGTAAACTCAAGCACCAGCAGCCCAGTGACATGTGGGCCTGGTACATGTTTACCGAGTGCCCAGATCTACGGCACTCGGTAAACATAGCCCACTGTGGCAGACAGGTGGGCCGTGGCTAACCTTTACCGAGTGTTTGAGGTCACACTCGGTAAAAGTATCCATTATTTCATGCAAAACAAAAAAGAAAAAATGCCAATTTAATCCTAAAATTCACCAAACTTTCACATGAACTATTTCATGTCATCTATTTACTATCTAAAAAATTCCAAGTTTAAATCATAATGTTGAATTTCACTCTTAATAGAAATCCTACTCGTCAATGTGAATGTTTAACATCTCTTTGGGAGATGTACCGGTTCGGCAGCGACGAATGTAAAAATACTTCCGAAACGTTATGAAAATTTTTCTATAACATAGATGTATGCTTCAATGTTAATTCTTCCAATCTCGTGATTTATCGAGTTCGATTTTAATTATTACAATTAAATTTACACGATATGTACCTAATTTTCATAAAGAATGAAAAGTTTGTGAAATATAGTAAATAAATCGAAATAAACACCATATTTTGGAATGGAGTACTAAATATCATATGTGGATAGAGGAAAAAGAATGAAGGAAAAACAAGAAATTTGGTTGAATTTTACCGAGTGTTGCGCCAATACACTCGGTAAAAGATAGTGTTTACCGAGTGTTGTGCTGATAACACTCGGTAAACATGTCATACCGTGACGCCGTTTGGCCCACGGTTGCTATCCTAGTGACGTGGCACCTCAATACCGAGTGTCTGTTTCTACCGAGTGTGCCCCTTCGGTAAAATTGTATTTTTACCGAGTGTCTTAATTTACCGAGTGTGCTGACTCGGTAAAGCAGTATACTACCGGGTGTATATGTTTTCCGAGTGTTGGCACTCGGTAAATACTGTTTTCCGAGTGCCCCGACTTTTAACACTCGGTAATTGTCAGGGGCACTCGGTAACTACACAGTCTCCGGTAGTGCTGGCGGTTTCACTGGTTTGTTCTACAAGGTGGCTTGGGATATCATCAAGCTAGAGAGAGCCTTCAACATGATATGGTCCCTAGATAGCAGAAGCTTCTATCTTCTCAATGGCATACTTATGGTCTTGTTGTCGATGGTCAGAAACCCTACAAGACTCAAGGACTTCCGCCCGATCAGCCTCATGCACAGCTTTGGCAATCTATTCGGCATTCGCCAAGGGGCTGGCCATGCGCCTTGCGCCACGTCTCACAGAGATTGTCATAAGCAACCAAAGCACGTTCTTCAAGGGAAGGTGCATCCATGACAACTTCCGTTCAGTACAGCTTGCTTGCCGGCGTCTGCCTTGCTCAAGGTGGACATCGCCAAAGCGTTCGACACTGTCGCATGGCCCTTCCTGCAGGAGCTGCTACGACACATAGGGTTCCCACCACGATGGACGGATTGGATAGCTTTTATGCTCTCTTCGGCCAGCATGAAGATCATTGTCAATGGGAAGACGGGAAGGTGAATCTGCCACGCACGCGGACTCAAGTAGGGCGACCCGCTCTCCCCGATGCTTTTCATCATTGTCACGGACTTTCTCAACGCCCTGACTGCTGAAGCTGATAGCCGCCGATTGCTCTCGCCCCTGCCGGGTGCAGTCATCAAGTTTCGGGCATCATTCACACTACGGGAAACACGTGATTTGCCGAGTGCAAAAATCTTTGTCGAGTGCCAAATTTTGGGCACTGCGCCGCACTCGGCAAAGACCTGCTTTACCAGTGCGCCGCACTCGGCAAAATATGACACTCGGCAAAGACCTGCACTCGGCAAAGATTGGTAGAGGCTTAACGGCATCCTGGCAGCGTCCTCTTTGCCGAGTGCCCCCCGTTTGGCACTCGGCAAAGAATTTATTTTGCCGAGTGCCAAAACTTGACACTCGGCAAAATAATTTTTTGTTTTTGTTTTTTGCCACCAATTTTTTTTGAAGCTTTAGTACACTACCACAAACATGTTTAAATTTGGGATATTTTTATTGTCTTTTGGCATATTTCTATAGTTTATTTTGTTTTGTTGAATTCTTCCAGAAAATGTAAGTTTGAACTGCAGGTGCATCGAATAATGGATTATATTCATTTAAAAAATGTTATACAATTATACATTTTTTTGAACGAATGTAATCCATTATTCGATGCACCTGCAGTTTAAACTTATATTTTCTGAAAAAATTCAACAAAACAAAATAAACTATAGAAATATGCCAAAAGGCAATGAAAATGTCCCAAATTTAAACATGTTGTTTGTGGTAGTGTACTAAAGCTTCAAAAAAATTGGTGGCAAAAAACAAAAAAAAATTATTTTACCGAGTGCCTAGGGTTGGCACTCGGCAAAGTAATAACTTTTTTGAGTGCCGCCCAGCTGGCACTCGGCAAAGAGCTGCTGAAATTTTGTTAAAACTTCGCCGAGTGCCAGATCACGACACTCGGCGAAGAAAATTGACTTTGCCGAGGGCCACCGATCTGGCACTCGGCAAAGCCGCCGTTTCCTTCAACCGCGCCCGGCCGACGTGCTCTCTGTCTCTCTCTCATTTCTCTCTCCCTCTCACCTCTCTCTCCCTTAGCCGCCGCCGCCACACCGCGGCGCCCGTCCCGGCCACCGTGCCTCCCTGCCCCGACCACCGCGCCTCCCCGCCCCGGCCACCGCGCCTCCCCGCGTGGGCCCCTGCGGCGCCCGTGCCGGCCACCGCGCCTCCCCACCCCAGCCACCGTGCCTCCCTACGCAGGCCCCCGCGCCCTCCGCCTTGGCCACCGTGCCTCCCCGCCCCAGCCACCGTGCCACTACAGAAGAGAGGAGGAGGCAAGGGAGAAGAGAGGAGGAAGGGGAGAAGAGAGGAGGAGAAGGAGAAGGAGAGGAGAAGGAAGGTGCCGGCCTAGGCCCGTCGACCCTCACGCCGCTGCGGTCGTCCCCGCCGTCGTCGCTGCCATTCTCGTCAGCGAAGGTATGCCCTACACCTGTAGTAGTTAGTAGTAGTACTTAGTAGTGTTAGTAGTAGTTAGTAAGTAGTAGTAGTTAGTAGTTAGTAGTGTTAGTAGTATTGTTAGTAGTAAGTAGTGATAGTAGTAGTGTTAGTAGTAGTAGTGCTAGTGTTGGTAGTACTTGTTGTACTACTTCGATACTTTCATCTGTATGGAAAGAGAACTAAAGTATATGGCTCATCTTGGTATATATATGTTTGTTGGCCTTCGTGCCTATGTTTGGTATATATGTGGTTGTTGGCCATCGCGCCTACGTTTCTTGCAGGTTTTGGAAACCTCCCCGTGCAGGGGAGGTGCTGCCAAAATTTTCAATAGATTCTAACATATTGCCTCTTTATGTAGAAGGACCCGTGGGAGGGACTCGGTGACCCCGATCGTCTTCGTCGGCGCTGCTGGTCTACCTGCACCGCATCACCTCACCACTGCACCGACACACCACTACCCCGCTAGCCTAACTCCACCGCCACCCTAGGTATAACCCCCTCCTCCTTTGCATGCATGTTTTATATGGTCACGTAGCCCAGTTAGGCGTCTCCCGTTCGAAAGAGATACGGTCAGAGGTATGTAGATCTTTGCATATATGCGACCGTATCTCTTTTGGATTGTCCACGTATTTTGGACAGCCCGCGGATGCGTAGATGAGGTTAGTTTCCATGGTTCACTCCGGTCTGAGATAGACTTTCGACATCACCTCCCTATTATTCTCCGAATACACACTCTCCCTTGCAGGACATGTATTGGGAGAATAGCGGGGAGGTGCTGCCGAAATTCTGTCTCAGATAGGAGCGAAGCATTGAAACTGACCTCATCTACGCATCCGCGGGTGGGATTAGGACCTATCCTCACCTATTAGATGGTAGGAACGCCATGCAGATGCAATTGCTGGTTATATTACTCGCTTACATATGTATATGCCAGAGGATGGAGAACTGTGATTGGATGTACACGGGCCACGCAAGTATGACCCCAGAATGGATGACTAAGACTAATGCTTTCTTGGAGCATTCATTTGGCGAGGCTGCTAGAGGGTCAAGTCGGATGCCGTGTCTCTGCAGCAAATGTGACAACCATGTAAGAAAGAATAGGAAGAACGTGGGGGAAGATCTTTGCAAGTATGGATTCACGCCAAACTATACCTGCTAGATCCACCATGGTGAAGCCGATCGTATTAGAGAGGAGGTGGTGAGACCACGCCTCGAGGCTTTTGATGGAGATGCGGGGGTAGCAGACTGGATTGATGACTTTCAAGGAGGCACGGTTCGGTGAAGGATTAGAGGACAAGCCAGAGGAATCCGCAAAGGCATACTACGATATGCTGTCTTCGACACAGAAGCCCCTTCACAAAAAGACAATGGTTTCACAACTGGATGCCATTGGACTGCCTAATGGCGTTCAAGTTGCAGTGTAGCATGAGTCGAGACAACTTCGATGGTATGTTGGCAGTTGTTGGATCCCTGCTTCCGGAGGGTCACATTCTGCCGAAGAACTTGTACAAGTCACAGAAACTTCTTCGTGCCCTTAAGATGCCGTATGAGCACATCCATGCTTGTCCGAATGGTTGCGTCCTATTTAGGAAAGATCACGAGAAAGCAACTGCACTATCCAAAGTGCAAATCCTCTAGGTATCTGGAGGTCGACACTAGTGATGGCTAGAAGGAACAGCTCTAGTTGTGGCTCCTCCTCCTCCTATAGGGACTCCGGTGAGTATATATGGTTGTTTATTCCTTTAGCTTGTGCGGCCCTCCTGTAGATACTCATGAATTCGCTTCTCCTTTGTGCAGCAATAGTCGGTGGGTTCGAACCCGACTCCTCAAGGTGGCCCTTCTCCATAGGCCGGGTGGACAACTAGCCCTCCTCAAGGTGGCAGTTCACACTCCGGGTGGGGAGGCTGGCAGTAGGTACCGTTTATTTGTTTCTTTTCATGTTGCATGGACTTGTGTTAGACTTAGCCTTATGTTGGACTACTACTAGAGACATATATATATTGTGATGGATATTGTCATGGATGATGCGAATGTATGATGGATTATGGACAATGGATTTATATGTGATGTATTATGAATGGTGGATGTGTATGTGATAGGTTATGGATGTGTATGTGATGGAATATGGATGTGTATGTGATATATCCTGTGCTGTGTGTTGATATATATGTGATTTCTTTGTTTGCGCTGATGGAAAGCAAAAAAACAAAAAAAATAGCATTTTTCCCCTCTTTGCCGAGTGCCACACTCGGCAAAGAGGGCTTTGCCGAGTGCCGTGACCATGGCACTCGGCAAAGCTAGGAAGCAGAGACCCAATTTCCCAGCTTTGCCGAGTGCCAGAGCCATGGCACTCGGCAAAGATTTTTTTTTAAAAAAAGAAAAAATTTCTTTGCCGAGTGCAAGAGTATGGCACTCGGCAAAGAATTTTCAAAAAAAAAAGAAAAAATTCTTTGTCGAGTGCCGCTGAGGTGGCACTCGGCAAACAAGTCGTCAGAGTTGACGTCGGTTTTTTTTTGCCGAGTGCTGACGTGACACTCGGCAAAGGCTTTACCGAGTGCCCGATATGTGGCACTCGCCAAAGAAACCTTTGCCGACGGGTTCTTTGTCGACTGCTCTTTGCCGAGTGCGGCACTCGGCAAAGCCTTTACCGAGTGTATTTCGGGCTTTGCCGAGAGCCGCAGGCACTCAGGTAAATTGCCGGTTTCCAGTAGTGTCACTACCAGAATCCTCAAATTTGCCGAGTGTTTTTATGTTTGCCAAGTGTATTTCTTCGGGCACTCGGCAAACAAGCTCTTTGCTGTGTACTGAGATAAAAACACTCGGTAAAAAAAACACTCGGCAAAGATATGGTTTGTCGAGTGTCAAAAAAAACACTCGGCAAAGATATGGTTTGCTGAGTGTCAAAAAAAAACACTCGGCAAAGAAATAAAATCATTTTTTTTGGAAAAAACGAAGAAGAAAAAAAATAGAAAAAAAACTTTGCCGAGTGCTCAGATCTAGAACACTCGGCAAAGAAATAAAGATCTTTTTTTCTGAAAAAGATGGAGAAAAAAAATAAAAATAAAAACTTTTGCCGAGTGCTCAGATCTGAAAACACTCGGCAAACAAATAAATAATCTTTTTCTGGAAACTTTGTCGAGTGTCCAGATCCAGGACACTCGACAAACAAAAAAAATCTCGTCAAATACCCTCCCCTCCCCAGCGCCGCTCCTGTTCATCTCCAAATCCGCTCCCCTCCCCAGCGCCGCTCCCCAGTCCCCACCCGAGCCCCCCGCGTGCCCCGGTGCCCTCTCCCGAGCCCCCATCCCCGCCGGCTGCCTCTCCTTCTTCCCCGGCGCCTCTCCTTCTTCCCCGCCGGCGCCTCTCCCTTCTCTTCCCCGGCGCCTCTCCTTCTTCCCCGGCGCCCCTTCTTCTGTGCGGGGACGGTGCTCGGCGACCGGGATGGCGCCGTGGCCGGGCTCGGTGGGTCTGGCGCGTGGAGGCGCAGGGAGGCTGCCAGATGGGATGTGCCTGGGTTGTCTTCTTATCCAACCTCACCGCCAGAGGGGATGTGCCTGGGCTTGTACAGCTCGACCGCCAGAGGGCACCCGTGGCAGCAGAGCTCGACCGCAACGGCGGGGCTTGCTCCTGCGGCGGGGAAGAAGGGCAGCTGGCCCTTGGAGGCAGAGCTCTCCCGCGACGGGGATGGGGGCTCGCCGGCCGGAGATGTAGTTGACGACGGGGCTCGCCAGCCGGGCGTGGCGGGTCTGGCGCGTGGAGGAGCAGATCCGGCGCCGTGGCGGCCGAATCCGGTGCTCCTGTGGCGGCAGCGGCATGCGGCATCGGCGCTTGGGACAGATGGCGGTGTTGGCTTCGGGTCAGCGGCCAACATCGGCTTCGGTCCTCGTGTGCACGCCGGTGGTTGGAGCGGCCGGTGGTGGTGGCCGGACGGTGGTGGCAGCGGGTGCTTGTTTTTTTTTGTTTTTTTTGAAAAAAAAGTTTGCCGAGTGTTTTTTTAGCACTCGGCAACGTCTTTGCCGAGTGTCCGACAAAAAACACTAGGCAAACTAGAGTTTGCCAACACAGGTTTGCCATGTGTTGTTTGCCGAGTGTAACACTCGGCAAACCCTTTGCCGAGTGTTTTTTTTTGTTTCGCCGAGTGCCCCTGGCACTCGGCAAACCTCCTGTATGCGGTAGTGATTCTAGCTACGCGGATGACTTGGTCATCGTCGTTCTCCCAAACCAAGAAGATCTGCGCTGTTTGCGCGCGCTGACCTGTTTGCTGGGGCGTCGGGTCTTGTAACCAACCTTGACAAGTGCTAGTTATCGCCAAACCGGTGTTCAGACAATGAGGTCGTGGCAATGAGGGAGACATTCCCATGCAACCCCACTTAGTTCCCATGCCGATACCTGGGGGTTCCTCTGTCACTCCGGAGACTGAGGAGATCGGAGGAGCAGGCGATGGTAGATGCCTTGGCGAGCAAGCTACCTACATGGAAGAGTCCGGCCTTTGAACCTATGCTGGATGCGCTCTGCTGACCAAGGTGACGCTATCCGCGGTGTCGGTGCATATCTCAATCTCCCTATGCTTGTCCAGTTGGGCGATCGAGGAAATAGCACTACCGAAAACAACATATTTGCCGGGGCATTTCATCGGGCACTCGGCAAAAAAGTTGTTTGCCGAGTGCTTCAGAAATCCACACTTGGCAAAATAACGGCACTTGGCATACCAATATCTTTGTCGAGTGCTGAAAAAAGACCACTCGGCAAAACAGAGACACTCGGCAAAAAACCGTCACGTAGACATCCGTTAGTTAGTGTGCCGGCCGTTAGGAGTTTGCTGAGTATCCGTTAGTGGCACTCGGCAAAAAAGTAAGTTTGCCGAATGTTTTTCTTTAGCACTCAGCAAAGAAATAATTTTGCCGAGTATTTTTTTTTGGCACTCGACAAATAAATAAGTTTTTTTTTCTTCTGACCTTGAAACTTTTTCTATTGTCCATATACAACATGTGGTACTCCATGTTAAGATTTGGTATATTTCTAGGATCCGTTTGCTATATTTAATTAATTTATTGCTTTTTAAGGAATTTTTTGGTATAAGTCAAATTTGAACGGTAATTGATTCAAATAGTAGAATAAATGAGTAGAAAAGTGATATTTATGTTATTGAGTTTGGTGTGAGGCCTTACCCAGGAAATGAAAAGAAATTTCGAACATCTTGTTCAGAAAACACGACCACGAACATGTGGCCGAATGGTTTTTAAATTCTAAAAAAAGCAAATGAGTCTGAAAATCATGAGATTTGTCAAGATCTCGTGATATCATACATGGAGGCCATGGTAAAAAGTTGAGAAGGTTTTCGCACAATCTATCACGTACGATGTTTACAAACCGAAGTATCTCAGAAGAAGAATTGTAGCGTTGAGAAGGATTCGGTAAGATTTGGAGTTAAAGTGACGGTCCAATTGGGGTTGGACTTCAAAACTTTTTGTATAGGCAGTAGAGAACATAGGATTGATTCATGTGTAATTTTGCTAATTTTTTGGATCTGTTTGCTGATTTTAATTTATTAAGTGCAACTATAGAATTTTAATTGATATACATTGAATTTGAGCTACAATTGCATGAAATAATATTTTTTTTTCACTTCTGGCCTTGAAACTTTTTCTACTCTCTACATACAACATGTGATACTCCATGTTAAAATTTGATATATTTCTAGATCCGTTTGCTATATTTAATTAATTTATTGCTTTTCAAGGAATTTTTTGGTATAAGTCAAATTTGAACTGCAAGTGATTCAAATAATAGAATAAAATGAGTAGAAAAATGATATTCATGTTATTGAGTCCAGTGTGAGGCCTTACCCGAAAAATAAAAAGAAATTTCAAACATCTTGTTCAGGAAACACGACCACGAACATGTGGCCGAATGGTTTTTAAATTCTAAAAAAAACAAATGAAGTCTGAAAATCATGAGATTTGTCAAGATATGATGATATCATACGTGGAGGCTGTGGTAAAAAATTGAGAAGGTTTCACACAATTTGTCACGTACGATATTTATAAACCGAAGCATCTCAAGAGAAGAATCGTATCAGTTGAGAAGGATTCGATAAGATTTAGAGTCAAAGTGATGGTCAAAGTGGGGTTTGGCTTCAAAACATTTTGTATAGGTAATAGAGAACATAGATTGTTTCATGTGAAATTTTGGTAATTTTTTTGATCCATTTGATAATTTTAATTTATTAAGTGTAATAATACAATTTTAATTGATATAAATTGAATTTGAGTTATAACTGCATGAAATAATGGAATAATATTCGTAGAAAAATCAAATATATAGTGTTGAGTGAATTTGACAAGGTATTTTCAAAGTTCATGGGAACAAATTTAGAAAAACACGGTATGGAAAGGAAGGAAAATAAAAAAAAAACGGGTTTGCCAAGTGCCCCTAATCTGGCACTCGGCAAACCGGGGTTTGCCGAGTGTCCCAGACCTGACACTCGGCAAACCCCCAACCGGCCGCATACACGCATAGTGTGAAAATGAAAAAAAATGGGTTTGCTGAGTGCCCCTAATCTGGCACTCGGCAAAACTGGGGTTTGCCGAGTGTCAGATCAGGGGCACTCGGCAAACCCCCCTCATATCCACCCCACCTGGGCCAGCCGCACACACACACGCATGCACGCACAAACACAGCCACCCGCGTCTTGGCCACCTGCCCCGCGCCCGTAGCCGGCCCCGCTCGCGCGCCAGCGCCGCCTGCTCCGCGCCCGCCACCTGCCCCACCCCCGCTGCTTGCCCCGTGCCCGCAGCCCGCCCCGCTCGCGCACCAGCACCACCTGCCCAGCACCCTCACCCCACCTGCCTGCCCCGCACCTCACGGACACAGGAACGAACTCAAGGCACCTCTTCATCATCAAGCCTGAAGCCGCCGCCCAGGACCTACTCCACCATGGCCACAACGCCTCTCGGAGCCCTGGACCTGCCTTGAGGCTTCGCCACCACGAACCGTGGCGCCGCATCCAACGCTTTGCGTCTAGAACCCCGGCGTTACCTCTGCAACAGCCCTGCCTGCACCGACCCCGACCGGCGTCACGCGATCCGCCTTCACCTTGCCCGCCGGTGAGCAACCCGACCCAAAGCTCCACCTTTTGGCCTTGACAACATCCCTCTCTTGTTAGTTCACCATCTCTTCTTTCTTACACCCTTTGTTGATTTGGAACCTGTCGATTCCTTGAATGGGTTAATTTGTCGTGGTGTTTTTGGGGCAGTTATTCATGATTGGTTAAGACAGCTCTAGTTCTGAATTTGTGCTTAGCAAATTTATTCGTAGCAAAGATGGCTCTAAATTGTGGAGCTCTTCTTAAATGGGGAATACCATATATATGATTGGGTTGGAATTACGAATACCATATTCATCAATTTCTAGATTCCGCTTACAGTATTCTACCCCTGTACCACGATGGCAGCTCCCCTCGGTGCCCCCAGAAATGGGACTGTGACTTCCCAGGATGGAACACAAGTGCATCGTTTTCGAGTGTCCTCCGACATTTCCATTTGTTAGGGTCCTACTAGTACCTTTAAACTACCAGGGCAACATTGCCGAGGACTTTAAACTAGTACTCTTACCGACGTCGCCTACAACCTGGAGGACCCGCCCTCGGCGTATAGCAACGAGTCCGTCCACAGCCGCCTTGATGGATACACATCGATGACAAGGGATGGTCCATGGCCCAGAGTACAATCCGAGCACCCATGACCTTGATGGAGAAGTGATCATGAGGGCAGGAGGAGGCAAGAAGCATGGCCAATTCTGGACTGGCGACGGCACAATCGACACGGCCAGTACTCCCACTCTCTCCTAGATTCGAGCACGGAGCACTTGTTCTAGCCCGGCGATACGCCCACGGCCGGACTCTACATGGTTCCAGATGAACGCACTCCAGGTTATTTCTGTTTTATTCATCGTTCATTGATTTTTACATACTTTTGCATTGCATTGTAACATTGGGATGAAATATTGTAGGCTCAGTTGGAACAAGAAACGAGGCGCCGGGTGGACCTAGAGGCAAAGATGGAGGCAGAGCGGCAGAGGGCGGAGGCAGAGCGGCTGCAGATGTTTGAATATATGAGGGGTGTTTACGCTACAATCGGTCAACCTCCGCCACCGATGCCAGTCCCCTCCTCAACCTGCTCCAAATACTGTTTCAGGCACTGTGAGTCACTTTACAACCTTATAATCACCATTTCTAGTTTATGCAGAATCAATCTTACAAAGATGCCCAGACACTAGAAACTTAGTGATTAATGCTATATGTTTGTTACCAACTAGTACTTAAGCAATCATACTAGAGTACAATGCAACTGAGACGATATTGCTAATAGTTACAAGGGTTATACTAGTTAGGAAGCATAGAGACCATACGTGTTGTTCAATCTTGTCTTACACATGCAATCTGATCTCCTTTGTGTAGAATCAATCGGCGGCATCGAATGAGCCTCATGACCCAGCGTGGTCGCAGTGGAACTCGTGGCCTAAGTGACTACTTGTGATTTTATTTGCATTTGCATTTGTAGATTACATGTGACTACTTGTGACTATTTGTGGTTTTGAATGAACCTACTAGTGATTCTAAAGTTTATTTGCATTTATGTGTTGTCGATATATCTATATGAACTGCCTGTAATGCTTATTGTGAACTATGTGTGATGCCTGTAATGTTTATTTGAGTGGGGTACGTTATACGTGACCGAACAATAAAAACAGAGAATATATGGTCGCTTTGCCGAGTGTTACACTCGACAAAGAGGCATTTTGTCGAGTACCAGGGTAAAAACACTCGGCAAAGAGGACACGTGGCCAAAATCTGCGCATTCTGGGACTAAAATTACTTCTTTGTCGAGTGTCTGCGCTATGACACTCGGCAAATGAGCCAACATTTGTACGTTCTGGGCCAATCTTTGCCGAGTGTCTAGTATTTAACATTCGGCAAAGATGATAGGTTTACCGAGTGCCCGGGATTTGACACTCGGTAAAGATGGCAGGTTTGTCGAATGGCCAAAATTTGACACTCGGCAAAGAATGCATGTTTGCCGAGTGTCAGATATTGGACACTCGCAAAGAATTCAGGTTGCCGAGTGTCAGGTCCGGGACACTCGGCAAACGCGTCGTGACTGTCTCCACGCCGTCGCGTTACTTTTTTCGTTGAGCAGTCGGTTTCAGCTCTCGGCAAAGCATTTGCTGAGTGCCCGATAGAAAACACTCGGTAAAGAGACGTTTGCCGGCACTGTAGATGTCGTGTGCTGTTTGCTGAGTTTTACACTCGGCAAAGCCTTTGCCGAGTGTTTTTTGGTCTTTACCGAGTGTATGTGGCACACGATAAAGTCACTGTTTCCGGTAGTGTAGATAGTTACAGGCGAGCCTTCCTGTGGCAGGGAACGAGATCGACAAACGACGGACACTGCAAAGTCGCTTGGCACGTCGTGTACGCGCCAAAGGACAGCGACGGCCTCGGTATTCCTGACCTGGGAATTGTTGGCTTTGCGCTACGCTTAAGATGAGAATGGCTGAAGCGTACTTGGGGAGATGCAGCATGGAGCCTTCTGCCCTCCAAGGCGGAAAAGGCCTTGTTCGCTTGAACTTATCAGCCATGGTATAGTGCTTTTTTCTCTCAACAAATCAGCGAACGATACTTTTCAGTGAGACCTTGAGGGCAAATTGGTCATTGGTGACGGACGCACGACCAGCTTCTAGTGCAGACTCTTGGTTGCCGGCTGGCCCGGTGGAGAGGTTTGCCCCTGCCCTATTCGCGGCTGTGTCCACACGGGCAGACTGGCAGACGGGCAGACGCGCATTAGATGGTCCATCTAATGCGTGTTGTTGCGTCTTCACCAAGGAACTGTGGGCCTTCGGCCGCTGGTGAACATCAACGCTGCATCATTGGAAGACTAGTGGATGCAGTGCTGAGATTCATCGCCGTCAGGGTAACGGAAGGGTTTCGACTCCCTTTTGCTGCTAGTCTCCTGGAACGTTTGGAAGCTGAGGAACCGACGCGTCTTCGATGGAGTCAGCCATGCACACGGCTGCTAAATCCTGCGGACTGATAGTGGCCGAGGGGAGCGACTGGATCGTGACGGGCAACAGGGACCTATCTAGCCGACCTGCTCAGTCTACTTTATCCAATGCTTGCAAAACCCATAGCAGTCTGGCACAAGGGGAACCGGTGTTTCCTTGGACGTAAGCCGAATAATCAGCACGATGCACATGATTATTCTGCATTTGCCAGCCGGATGCATAGCCTGTGTGCCATATCGAAATAAGATGGCTTTCTGAACAGATAAGGATCCAGCAGCAATGCCTTTGTTGCACCTCCAGTTTGCCGGCACCACCTGCACCTGATGATGAGCCACATGGTTCCGGCGATCCGATGGTCGAGAGCTAAACGAATTCCTGACCCGGTTCCAGAGATTCGGAACTCGTTGCAACCATTTTTGTGTACAGAATAGAGCCCAAGAGAGTCTAATATTTTCCAAATGGGAAGGGAAAATTCTTTATATGTACTCCTTCTGTCCAAAAAAAAAACTATAGAACTTGTGCAAGTCAAACTAGCTTAATTTTGACCAAGTTTATAGTGAATAGTATTAACATTTATATCTGCAACTAGGTTTACTACGAAAATATATTTAACAATACTTATTTTGTACCATATATATCAGTCTTTTTTTATATAACTTTCCACAAACTTCAAATCGTTTGATTTCACGAAACGTGAGAATTGCATATTTTTTGAAGGAATGGAGTATCTCTTTTCATATTCCTATGTTTTTCTTGTGCCTCATCCAATCAGTCATTCCTACCATATCAATGGTGTAACCTATATCATGTGCAACTACTTAAAGATAGATTTGTGAGAGAAAAAAATACAAAAACTATAAAATAGACATGTAATATGGACAAGTCATGAACTAGTTAAGCTATTTGTTGTAGTATATATTCATGGCTAATACTATATTAATGGCAAGCAGTGGTTTAGAGTGGTGTATATTTAGAGCATGTTTAGAACCATTGCTGATCTTGCCTCACCTAGCCATCCTAGCCCAGCAAAGCAGAGACAACCTTGCTCATGCAAGCGAATCAATTTGCTCTCCTACCTTGGCAAGTAAATTCATGCCGAGGTGAGCTAGGTTGCCGAGCAAAGCAAGACTTTATGTACCTACCAAACAGCCAGGGCTAGCCCTGAGGGGGTGCAGCTGGTGCGACCCTGGGGACCCAGCCCAGGCAAGCGCCCAAACCTAGGTATGTAAACACCCATATGCCATAGTCAATTTACCAGCAACAAGAGTCCAAGTGTGAAGGCAAATCGGCATCGGTTTAGTTTCTTCTGAAGAAATGATTCTTCGCAACTCTCTGCTTGACCGCGGACCACCTTGCCCCGTTTGTCGCATATTCCCCAACGCGGCGCCGCCTTATGCTTATCTGCCGCTGCCGATTGGAATATCGTCGTTACGCACTCACGCTAGGCCTGACAGCTGGTCTCGACCGATCTACAAGCTGTAGCCTGTAGCACAAGCACTGAGGCACACGGCAGCCAGTAGGATCTCCGTCCGGTCTGGTGGCCTGCAGATTAAAATACCCAATCTAGATACGCTATGTATTTCAATTTTACACAATTTAATCTTCTAGTTAGTGATTGATAAATAATACTTGATAAAGGTGACTCATGTGGTGAAATATTTTCCACCTGCCTTAGGATCTTTGGTGTTGAAATTTTATAACGTTATTACCTAAGAAACATTTGTGGGGGGCTTAGAAAAGAAAACAAAGAAAATTAGAAGATCATTTTTTTTTCTTCATTTAAGGTAACCATCTTAGTTCGAGAACTATAAGTTTATTGTTGTCTTAGCCTTTAACATTATTCAACCATCATTATTAAACATGTTAAATTGAGACAATCAGCCTGTTCGGGAGGCCAGTAAACGATCGTGGATTATTTACTGCTGGCTGGTGTGGTGCGAGAGAAAAACACTATTTCTGGCTGAAATTTACGATCGTTTACGAGCAAGCGAACAGGCTAAATGTTATTTGATTTGTTTTACGCTTTACAAATATAATTGGACACAAATATAATGGATCCACGGTGATGAGTTTGTTAAGGCTTCAAAACATAGGGCCAGTCCTGCAAACAGCTATCCTAGTCGAGCAAGGTGAGGCGAGTAAACTCTAGGAACCAAGGAGCGAGACCTAATTCACTACAGCAGACTGCGTGCTTTGCCGAGTGCAATTGCACTCGGCAAAGAAGGCTTTGCACTCGGCAAAGTCCTTTACCGAGTGCTGCACTCGGCAAAGAGCTGTCGGCATATCCCCTCACGGTAAAGGCTTCTTTGCCGAGTGCCGCATGTCGGGCACTCAGGCAAAGAAAAGCCGCCATGATGGCCAGGTCACGGTGACGGCCCCTTTGCCGAGTGCCACGCGTCAGCACTCGGCAAAGAAATGTGTTTTTTATTTTTATTTTTAAAAATGCTTTGCTGAGTGCCTGCATCTGGCACTCGGCGAAGCTTGTTTTCTTTTTTTGGATTTTCTTTGCCGAGTGTTGTAGGTAGGCACTCAGCAAAGTAGTTTGTTTTTTTTTTAATTTTCTTTGCCGAGTGCCTTGACCATGGCACTCGGCAAAGCTGAGAAGCTTAGTGTCCCAGATTCCCAGCTTTACCGAGTGTCGTGGTCATGACACTCGACAAAGAAGTGAAAAAAATCATTTTTTTTTGGTTTTTAGTCTTCCATCGTTGCAAACAAGATATACATCATATATATATATATATATATATATATATATATATATATATAACACAACTATATATCACACAAATATATATATAATACAAATGTATATCACAATCCACCACAAACACAAACATAGCATACAAGTATCACAATCTCAACTCCCAAGTCCAAAGTCCAAACACACAAGCATAGTTCACAAAGTTCACAAGTGCATTATATCATAGCGGCTGCCATTTGAAGCTCATGGCGACGGTCCGGGTTGGGATGGCCCAATGTGCGATCCTGGTGACCCTCCGAGGTGGTTCGACGCCACCCTCAATTGATGCTGCACAAAATAGAAGAGATTGCACGTGAGCGACAAGAGAAGAGATAAATATGCAAGATAAATATCCGCCACTACCACCACCACCACCACATCACCGCCATCACCAACACTTCACCACCAACACTTCACCACCACCACCACCATGAGCACCACAACACCGTGACCACCACCACCAACACCACACCACCACCACTAGGTTTCTCTAGGTTTCACTAAGTTTCTCTAAGTTTCAGCATAGAAAGTAAAACTTCCGTACTTATACTCACCGGGGTAGAATCAGGACGTTGTGGAGGTGAATCTAGAGCAAGCAGCGTCTGTGGGATCGCCCAACCTTGTTGCTGGCCAATTTGGTGCATGAACTTGATCATCTCGGCCATCTGCCGCTGATATTGCTCCTGCTGGGCCTCCAAAGCCTATAGCCTTTGCCACTCAGCCTCCCGCTCGGCCTGTAGTTCCTGCATCTGGGCCTGCAGCATTTGACCCCAATGTTTCAATAATGCATAGGTAAGGTATGTAAAAGTCAAAGAACAACGAATGAAATAGGAATGCTTACCTGGAGTGCCGACACCGCGGTCGACCAGTTGGCGTATGGGCACGCTTGAGCTCGTGCTTGCTACTTAGGAGCTGGTGGAGAGGAGTAGAGGCCGTGTCAAGGACGCCGTCGCCAATCCAGAACCGCCCATGCTTCTTGCCTTGCCCCCACCCTCATCACGAGCTGAGGATCAAGGCGCTCCTCGGTTCTCGGATCATAGCCCGGCCCATGGACTGACCTTGCAGCCTCCATGTATGAAGAGAGGTGGGTGTGGACGCTGGAGTTGGTGTATGCCTCAACCAGGGCATCTGGGTCGTACTCGATGTCGGCCGTCGCCTTGCCCATGTGAGCTAGAGCATATATACCAACCCTGAAGACGTGGGTCGGTTTTGCACAATATACCAACCCTGAAGACATGGGTTGGTTTTGCAAGCATATGGACAATAATAAACTTGTGTGGCTTGTTGAGCCACAATATAGACATCTTCTCCTAGGATAGAAGAAATCCTATCGAGTTTCGACTATCCCAAGTTGATGGGACTTTCTCGATACTGCAGGATCAAACCACTAGCATTTGAATATGACAGGATTAAGTGCTTTGGAACCACTGATAGTTCGAGCTTGTATATTTCTTCAACTAGTCCCATAATACTCCTCCTGATCAGTGCCTGGCGTAAATACTCCGGTATTCGTGGTCCTTGGATTGGGATGACTCTGCTCGTACCTTGTTGTGTGGAAGCGATATCCATTCACTGTCATAAGCGTTAAATGACAAGACCTTATAGTCAAAGCCATTGGCCACCTGTCGTAATTCAGCACTTATAGACACATCCCTTTGGCACTGCAAGTTCAAGCAGGAGAGAAATGAAATCAGGCAACTTGGAACGTCAAACTTAGTAAGAGCTAAGTTGGCCGGAACCTTTTTTTGGAACCATGTAATGAAATCAGGTGAACCAAGTTGAAGAAGAGTCTCTCGTTCATGGTCAGAAGGTGGCATTGAATGATGCCAAGATTCATCAAAAAATTCTCTGCACCGACAAGGAACAATGTTGTTGGATGTACAAAAGTTACAGGAGTATGTAACAAGTTCATTGAGAACTTACCCCAGATACGTTTCCACTTCATCAAGGTTGGTCAACACGTAGAGCATGATCTTGCGCCACTCTTCATAGCTCAAGGTCTTTGTGGTCGCTCCACTTGCTCTCCCGCATGGCCCTTTGAAAAGGCTAAGGGTCAATTCATTTTCGTCCTCATTGTACCGAGCGGGTGGATTATGCACGCTAGGAAGGTTCTCATTATAGTATGTTGTTGTGAAGTTTGACACCTCCTCATGAATGAATGCCTCAGCAATGGAAGCCTCAATCCTGCCTTTGTTTTCACATTTATTACGAATAGTCTTTAGACATCTCTCGATTGGATAGCACCAACAGGTTCTGCACTGAGCCCCCCATTCATGCCTCGGACGAGAGGTGCAAAATCAAATGCTGCATCAGGGTTTGGGTGAGGTAATCTATTGTGTGGCGACACCTTGTGCACAATATACCAACCCTGAAAGACGTGGGTCGGTTTTGCAAGCATATGGACAATAATAAACTTGTGTGGCTTAGTTGAGCCACAATATAGACATCTTCTCCTAGATAGAAGAAATCCTGCATCGATAAGAAAAAGCCAGGTGGAAAGATCTTTTCCAACTTATAGAGCAATAGAGGTGCTACTTTTTCTAACTCCTCAACCACTTTCACAGATACCTCCTTGGCACAAAGCTGGTGGAAGAAAAAGCTCAACTCTACCAGCACCTTCTAGACATTCTCAGGGACGTAGCCTCGAACCATTGATGGAAGAAGCCGCTCAATCCATATGTGGTAGTCATGACTCTTCATCCCTAAGACTCGGCCAGTCTCTGGGTTCGCTCCCCTCCTCAGATTCGCTACATACCAATCCGGGAACTTTAACGTCTGCATCCATTGTATCACTTCCATCCTATGCTTCTTTTCTAAGACGTAATCGGCCTTAGGCCTTTTCCATGGCTTGCCATCTCTTGGAGGCAGCATCTCTAGCTTTGGTCTATCACATAGCGTTGCCAGGTCCACTCTGGCCTTAGGGTTGTCCTTTGTCTTGTCAGGAATGTCCATGAGTGTTGCCCAAAGTGCTTTGGTGACATTCTTCTCAGTGTGCATTACATCTATATTATGTGGAAGGAGAAGGTCATCAAAATAGGGAAGCCTCTCCAAGCCCGACTTATGAGTCCACATATGTTCGACACCATATCCCACAAAGCAATCTTTCTTTGGATTATCTTTCTTTCGACTATCTTTCTGTGGATTGACCACGAGAGCATCTATCTAAGCATGAACATGGGCACCAGTCATCTTCTAAGGTTCAGGGTCGGTCACCTTGACACCTTTCAGTGAAGTTCTTGGTGTCTTGTCTGAATGCATGGTTAAGAGGGAGGAACTATCAATGCTTGTCGAATGACGAAAACTTGCCACCCTTCTTAAACCAAATGAACTCCAGAGTTGTCTTGCATACCGAGCATAGGGAACTTCCCATGGACAAACTAGGCGCTGAATATCCCATATGCCAAGAAGTCATGCATGGAGTACTGGTACCAAACATACATTTTGAAGTTTTTCTTTGTAGCTCAGTCGTAAGTCCATACCCCTTCATTCCAAGCACTGATCAATTCATCATAAACAGGCTCCATGTACACACCCATTTTGTTTCCCGAGTGTCTAGGAATTATCAACGTCAAGAATATGTTTTGCCGTTGAAGGAGGACCCTAGGGGAGATTGAGGGGGATAGCGAACACAGGGCCAACAAGTGTATGGGGCCGATATCATTCCATAAGGATTGAACCCATCTGTTGCCAGCGCAACACATACATTACGGGCCTCAAGATCTTTGTCACAATGCTTGCGATTAAAGCTTTTCTATGCTTCACCATCAGCTGGATGTACCATCTTGTCAGGATTGTATCGAATGCCATTCTTGTGCCATGTCATCTGTTTCGCGGACTCCTCGGTCATGAATAGCCGTTGGAGCCTTGGTATGATCGGAAGGTGCCGTAGGACTTTCATGGGGATCTCAAGCTGCTCCTTCTTGCCATCACCTTTGTCTGCCTCCACATACCTAGAGGATTTACACTTTGGACAGTACTTTGCATCCTTGTGATCTTTCCTAAATAGGACGCACCCCTTCGGACAACAATGTATCTGCTCATACTGGCATCTTAAGTGCATGAAGGAGTCTCTATGACTCGTAGAAGCTGCTTGGCAGAATATGACCCTTCAGGAAGCAGCCCACCAATAACTGCCAACATACCATCGAAGCAGGCTCGACTCATATTGTACTGGTACTTCAACCCCATTAGGCGTCCAATGGCATCCAAGTTGAGAAACCATTGACTTCTCGTGTAGGAGCTTCTATGCCGAAGACAACATTTGGTAGAACACCTTTCCGGTTGGCTCTGGCTCCTCCTCCTCCTCCTTCTCCTCCTCCGTAGGTCTTTCAGCGAACGTTGCTTCGTGAAAGTCACCTAACCATCCTGCTACCCCGCCATCAGCATCAAACGCCTCCAAGCATGGTCTCACCACCTCCTCTCTAGTACGATGGGCTTCACCATGGAACACCCACCAGGTATAGTTTGGCGTAAATCCCTACTTGCAAAGATGTTCCCCCATGATCTTCCTTGTTTTTATTTTCCTGTTTCCTGCATTCACTACAGGGACAGAATGTGTCTCTCGCTCCATTAGCTGCCTTGCCAAATGCTTGGTTCAAGAAACCCTCGGTCTTGTCCATCCATTCAGGGGTGATTTCAGCCTGACTTGGGTGGCCCATGTACATCCACTCACGGTTATCCATCCTCTAGCATATACATGAGCGAGTAATATAACCACTAATTGCATCTGAACAGCAGTGCCTACTATCTAATGGGTGAGGATAGGTCCTAATCCCATCTACAGATGCGTAGATGAGGTTAGTTTACATGCTCTACTCTGATTCGAGACAGAATTTTCGGACAGCACCTCCCCGCTGTTATCCCAATACACGTCCTGGAAGGGAGAGTGTGTATCCGGAGAACAACAGGGAGGTGGTGCCGAAACTCTGTCTCGGATCGAAGCTGAACATGAAAACTACCCCATCTACAGCATCCACGGGCTGTCCAAAAAAGTGGACAATCTGAAACAGATATGGTCTTAGATATGCGAAGATCCGCATACCTCCAACCGTATCTGTTTCGAAACGGGAGATGCCTAACTGGGTTACACCGATCTATGACAACGATAAGGAAGAGAGGTTATTTATACCTAGGGTGGCGGTGGAGTCAGGCTAGCGGGGTAGTGGCGAGGCGACGCTACGCAGGCTAGGACCACAGTGCCGATGAAGACGATTGGGGTCGCCTACGTACTCTGGGTCCCCTCCGACGGGTCCTGCTCTGCAAAAGAAGAATTATAATACTATAAGTTAAAAATTTCGACAGAACCTCCCCTATACGGGGAGGTTTCCAAAACCTACAAGAAAAAAGCCAGCACGATGGTCGATAGCATATATACGGCACGAAGGCCCACACATCCATGTACAGCATGAAGGCCCACACATCCACATACGGCACGAAGGCCGTCAATGACATACTAGGCACGAAGGCCGACAACCGGGGGGCTTTATACCTTGGGTGGTGGTGGAGTCAGGCGACGCAGTGCTGGGGTCACCTTTGTCTCCAGCGAGGGGCGAGGACGACGGTGGGGACGAACGGCGAGGGGCGTGGCCAGCGACTGAGGCTCCTCCTCCTCCCTTCTCCTTCTCCTTCTCCTTCTTCCTTCTCCCTTCTCCTCTCCTCCACCTCCCTTCTCTCCTCTACTCCCCTGCTCCTCCTCTCCTCCACTCCGGCGGGTCAGGGGCGGGGGGCAGCCAGGCAGGGCACCACCGGCGGCGGAGTGAGGCTAGGGTGGGGCCAGGCTAGCTGTGGCGGTGGAGCGGCGGCGGAGCAGGGCTAGGGCGGGACCGGTGGTCACACGGCGGCGGGGCGTGGCCGGGCGCGTGCGGCTAGTGAGAGGGAGTAGGGAGAGTGGGAGCGGGCTAGCTGGCCCGCTAGGGTTAAGTGGGGCGGCCCTTTGCCGAGTGCTTGAGATGCGGGCACTCGGCAAAGAAATTCTGGGGTTCTTTTAATCCAAAAGAATAAAAAAAATTCTGAATAGTCTTTACCGAGTGCTGCAAGTCTAGCACTCGGCAAAGAGGTTCCTTTGCCGAGTGCCAATTCTGACACTCAGGCAAAGTATTTTTATTTTTTTATTTTTGTTTTCAAAAATTTTTCTATGGCATTTATACACATGATCCAATTTGGAACTTTTCTATGACTTTTTGGTATATTTTTTTATTTTTTTATGTTTACTTGAATTTTTCTCGAAAAAGTAAACTTGAACTGCAGGTGCATGAAATATTAGAATTTAGCGATTCAAAAAATGGTATTCATGTTTTTGAGTGTATTTTGAGGCCGTGTGCAGGGACATTCGTGAAATTTCGAACATCTATTTCATGAAACATGGTTTTAGGCATCGTACATCACAACTTGCTCGGAAACGTCTATATTTTTTACCACAGCCTCTACATGCGATGACACGACACCTCGACAAGTTTCTTGATTTTTGGACTTCGTTTGCATTTTATATAATTAAAAACACTTTTTAACAAGTTGGTGGTCATGTTTCGTGAAACAGATGTTCGAAATTTCACGAATATCCCTGCACACGGCCTCAAAATACACTAAAAATATGAATACCATTTTTTGAATCGCTAAATTATAATATTTCATGCATCTGCAGTTCGAAATTTACTTTTTTGAGAAAAATTCAAGTAAACATAAAAAATTAAAAAAATATACCAAAAAGTCATAGAAAAGTTCCAAATTAGAACATGTGCTTCAAGGTACTGTATAAATGCCACAGAAAAAATTTGAAAAAAAATAAAAATACTTTGCCGAGTGTCGGAATTGGCACTCGGCAAAGGAACCTCTTTGCCGAGTGCCAGGCTTGCAGCACTCGGCAAAGATAGCACGTTTGCCAAGTGCTAATGGCCAGCACTCGGCAAAGGATGACGGAGGGGCCACCGGCGTCGGCTGAGGTATTTTGTCGAGGGTTATTCTTTGTCGAGTGTCTGACACTCGACAAATAGGACGTTTGCTGAGTGTCCCTCTTTGCCAAGTGTTTGACACTCGGCAAAGACGGCCTTTGCCGAGGGCCGGCTTTGTCGAGTGCGGCACTCGGCAAACTGCCTCTTTGCCGAGTGCCCATGTTTTGACACTCGGCAAAGCGCCGAGCACTCGGCAAAGAGCGCGTCTCCCGTAGTGATTATTAGGATTGGGAGTATGCTACTGTAATTGTTAGGCTAGTTTTAGTGAGGTTTAATGTCCCTATTTTCAAGACTCTCATGTTGGAAATAATGTAAACAAATTTCATCCCTGTAATGCTCATTTTAGCCCTGGAATTTTTATCACCTCTTCCTACATTTATCTATATAATGCCTATGAATCAGGCTAGGCACTTTTAGACCAAGAACTGAAACCCGAACCGAACCGAACCAAAACTGAACCGAACTATCAGTTTTTCAGTTCGGTTTCGGTTTCTGATTCTAGAAACTTCGGTGAGCAGCTCGGTGTTCGGGTTTGGCCCCTAACCGAACTGAGAAACCGATTGAAACTAAAGTGCATGCAACCACCAAAGGCTCCTGTGCGCTTCCCTGTCCGCATATTTCCTCCTCACTTCCCACTAGCGGACCAGCCCAACAACCACAACTCACAGGCCACTCAGCACTCGCCCACTCGACACTCCCACCCACACGTCAAACCCTATCCAGGCTATCCTATCCTGCGCAGTGCCACAGCAGCGGTGGCGGCATGGGAAACATCAGGGCGAACGATGGAGCGAGCAAGAGCAGGGAGCGATGCCCCCAATCCTAGCAGCACCCCCAACCCTAGCATGGCACGGTGGCCAGCGGCAGCATGGGTGCGGAGTAGAGTGCGGCGGCCCGCTTGAGCGCAAAGTAGGGCGTGGCAACGGCGGCATGCGCGAGCGTGAGCAAGGCGCAGCGAGGGCAGTGCGGCCCTAAGTGCGAGCAGGGTGTGGGCACGTGACGGCCAGCTCCGAGCGCGAGTGCCAGCGCGTGGGGCAGATGACAGATTAGGTTTTTGTTGAGACTTGCGATCTCAAACCGTGTGGAGGAGGTAGAGGCCTCTGGCCGCCAAACGCTGCCCTCAGGCAGAGGCTCGAGAAACAAGCACGACAAGTGGGCATGTAGGGAAATGGCACGCAAAACTAGGGTTTCATTAATTCATTTTCCAACCTCCCGTACTGTTACAAGTGTTCCCTATTTATAGGGCTCAACTACCACTTTTACAGAGTTTACAATAGTACCCTTCAACTGCTACAGTACATTCTCGGAATATTCCACTACTCGCCTTTCCTCTCGGGGGTAACCTTGTTATGTCGCCCTCAGGTACTAGGCCTGCGCGATCAGCCGGCCCATTAGGCCTCAGGATTCAGCGATGGGCCTTTGGGCCTCCGTCGTCAGTCTCAGCCCGATCAGGCCTCAGGATTTGGCGAAGGGCCTTTAGGCCTCCGCCATCGGTCTCCGCCCCTGGGACGCTGAGGCCGTAGACTCCCAACACCCAGTATTGCCATCCTCCTGCTTGGGTCTCTGCCCCTATGAGCGAACGTCAAACCGGCACGCTCGCGTCGTCCACGAGCGCCTTCCTCTAGTTACCTACACATACATAGGTAACATTGGCACTTGATTAGCCTTGCAGCAGGGTGGCCTCCGCCCCCTCTGCCCAGAGATGCCTATGAGCTAACCGGGCAGAGGCTTGCACCAGGGTCACCGGCAGAGTTCTGCAAGCAGTCTGAGAAACCATCATCTTTCTAGGTCTGGAGGCATGGTAGCTGGACCTTTGCTTAGGTAGTTGGTCGGAGACGTCTCTATGAACTGCTGGCCGCATAGGTCTTCGCCACTCTCGGAGGTCGTGTTACAACAGTTCCCCCCTTTTGAGACCACGGTCCGCCCGAGCGTGTCATGAGCTCAAAACACCCTAAGCAAGGACGTCCGCGGGGGCAGAGACTGCGCGTAGTCACATCTCCGGCCGATCCCCGTAGGTTCCCCCCTGGCCCGCTCTAGCATGGCCGTTGGTCTTGTCATAGTAGCCGTTAGGCTGCAAAACTAGCCGTTGTCCTACGCTGTGGCCGTTTACGCCGTATTGCTTTCCGTTGTATACCTTGCGACTTCTTCGGAGATGACCGTTGGGCGGCAGGCGAATTCTCCGGAGATGACCGTTGTACGGCGAGAGTCGGACCACCCGGCCATGGCTTATATAAGTGCAGGGGTTGGTGGCGGGGTCCCCCCCCCTGCACTGCTCATTCACTTTCCTTGCCTCTGAGAAATCGCTCTCTGCTCTCTTCGCTTTCGCCTGAGCTGCCTTCGTGCATTCTGTCTTTCCGCTTGCGTCTTCCACCTAGGCTACCACCGTCGGTGGCTTTCTTTTCCGCCTCCACCCATACTCACCGGCCCACCTTCTTCGGACCCTATCGCCACCTTCTCGGCGTTAGGGCCACCGGCTGGAGTGCAGTGCTTTGAGGAGTGCATGCTTGCCTCTGCCTCCGCATTGGAATTTGAAAAGCTAGTGGAGGAGGATTTGGGGAGTGTCTCCATGTCCAGTCAGGAGACCTAGTCGCTGCAGATGTAGAGACATGGCAATAAAGTCACTGAGATTTCAGCCCCTCCTCCATTACTAAGAGGCGGTCGTAGAGTTGTTGAAGGAATCATATTTTCCTTCTTCGAGGGTAAAAATCCCTCCGCCTAGGCCAAACTATTCCTGGAACGAAAGGAGGGATATGCGGTGGTGTTTTGGGACTTCTTCACTTGCGGCCTCCACCTTCCTTACATCCCCTTCCTTTGCCGGGTGTTGGAGACCTTCAATGTCCAGCTCCATCATCTGACTCCTACTGCCTTCCTTACGCTCAGCAAATTCTGTTGGGCGCGTGTTTCTTATGACGCCGAGCAAGATGTGGACACCTTCTGTGCTTACTACGAGCTGTAGAAGCAGCCAAAGAAGAAGAAGGAGATGCGGGAGCGCAAGGAGGTGGAGGTGATCTACCTAGTATGGTAGTTGCACCTTCATGTCAAAGAGGAACCAAGGCGTAGACCGCCTAGAGATTTCTTTTTGCCAGAAAGGCAAATGGGACCATGGCTGGCTTGAGGAGTGGTTTTACTGTGAAGACCTACGGGGTCCGTAGCACCACCGAGGATGGTGCGAAAGGTCGTGGAGTATCCATTGTCCTTAAGAATGGAGGTGATGGCACCACATACGCGTGTGGAACCGCTGGAGGCGGTGTCACCGGCAAGGGAGGCTTGTGACCGGGCCTTTGCATTGGCGTGCCGCTACTCTGGGGGCCATGATCTGGTGGAGGAGATTATGGCCTCCGACAATTGGCCCCTGAAAAGAGACAATTCATCCTTTTGGCTTGAAACGGTGGCGGTTCCTGTTTTGGGGCCGGAGGCCAGGATCCTGTTCCCCCGCTTCGGCCAGTCTTTCGGGGAGGGGTGACTGGAGGACAGTTTCATCTCCGAGGTTGAGGAAGCCACCATCGGGTTAGGTCGAACAGAATTTTCCGAGCGTGAGTACACTGTCTCAGAGAGCCAGTGGTAGGCACCATGCCATGGCTCAATCGAAGTTTTTGAGGAACTCAGGATCGTCTACCAGGATCGCGAGGTTCCCGCAGAGGTCCTGGCTTCGATTGACAAGAAGAAGAAGAAGGCCTCCACAAAGAATGTTACGGCGGAGGCCGAGTCCAAGAAGAGGAAGGGCACCTCTATTGCTCGGGCGCCTGCGAAAAAGAAGAAGAAGAGTGGTGCTCTATTGATCGCGCCGGCCGTGTCTTTGGCCGGTAGTGTGGGCATTGCCTCTGCCGGCAGTGAAGATGTTCAGAGCTCCTCCATCCCGTCAATGGACGTGCGGGTCATGAGCGGCGAGGATCGCGGCTCTCCTGGAGCTCCGGTGCACCCTGTGAGCGGCGCTGTGAGCGGTGATGGGCGTCTGGAGGCCAGTGCTGCTCCGGCGCGCACCTTTCACGGTGCTACTGAGTGCCGCCTGAATAGCTGAAGGCTAGCGCCGCTGATCCTATTCCTGACATTTTTGGCGGGCTGTATTCAAGTTCTGAAGAGGGCACGGAGGTCATCTTGCAACACGCTCCTTCATCTCCCGCCATTGTTGCGCCTTCGCCCGCGCCAGCGGCCAATGTCGGGCAGCCGGAGGCCTGTGCTTGCTGAGCAGGACCTAGCGGCTCAGTCTTCTTCGAGCCCTCCGCCCACTAGGCCACTAGCTGAGGAGAGCCGGCCCTTTGGGCCTTTGCCACATGATATGGTAGAGACTTCTACCCAGGAGGCTCGGTAGGCGGCCTAGCCTAGGCTCTTTATGAGTAAGTTTGTTTGGCGTAGATTTTTGTGTTTGCTGTCTTCACCCGGTTTATTTGTTTATGTATTGTACCAAGTGCTAATACCATGTACTTGTTGCTTTGTAGGTGATGTCATGGCTAGACTCCTCACCCTGGAGGAGCTGAGCGGCCGTTGCCAGCGTCAGGTTTGGTCTGGGGCAGCCGGGGCTGATGGCGCCGGGTCCGAGTGAGTATAGAGTGTTTTTATCTTACTCATCTTTTGGCCTGTTGTTATTGCCTATTTCTGATCGGCCCTCTGACCTGAGTTGTTGTTGTTGTTTTTGCTACACAGGCTCCCAACACTTCTATCTCAGGTTGGGAAGAGTGCTATCTTGGTGTTCTTGGAGACATCGGAGGTGGTCTCTGGCAGTTGGTGTATGTATTGTGAGATTTGCTTTTCTCACCTTATGGTTTTGTGTTTGTTTGTTCTTCTTTGAACAGATCGCTTTCAAATAGCTTCTGAGGGACATGGATTTCTTCCAACTTCTCCGTGTTCATCTAGAACACCAGAGCTTGGTGTGTCTTCGACGGTTTGCCTTTTTTGGTGTATGTTTCGCCTTTAGACTTGTTTTTGTTTCTATGGCTGATCGCCTTGGTCTTCTTCTTTCTTATCATAGGGTATCACATGGTCAGTTGTTATTGAAGAGCGCTGCACTCAGTGAGGTCTCCAACCAAGATACTACGATTGAAGCGCTCAAGGCGGAGAATGAGCGCCTAGAAGGTGAAAAAGGGGGTTTGGCCAACTCCCTTGCAGCTCTCCTGCCTTTCTCTAGGCGGACAAGGAACAAGAAAAGGAGGCTTTGAGGCCCGATCTAACCAAGGCCCAAGATGCAGAAGCATTGTCTACCGAGCAGGCCCGTAGGGCGAAATGAGTTAGCCGAGGGTCTCCATCGAGAGCTAGCCTCTGAGAAGGAATCCGCAGCTGCGGTGGGGGAGCAGTTGTCTTTGACGATGAGGCGTTTGGACTCGGTTAAGGGGGTCCTTGCTACAACCATTGGCCATTACCGGGCCATTGTCGCCGAGTTCGGAGGCGAAACCTCTTGCTCCTCCAGAGGAAGGCAGCATGTACTGCCCTCACCTCCTAGGCTAAAGCATCACCTTGTGAAGCTCCCTGGTCTGATCAATGGCTACACGGACTATGGGGCGCTGGCGGGAGTAGCGAATTACGCTAAGCTTTTGGTGCACGGCAGGTGTACGCATACCGAAAGTATTCCGAGGGAGCGCTGCCGGGTCTAGAGGAGCTTGGTGAGACTTCTCTTGGTTTGCGAAAAACCTTGAGAAATTTCATTGGGTACTTTTGGGCTCCATTTGGGAGGCCTGCTGCCCAGAAACTAGCGGAGGAAAAGATGGCGAAGGTATTTCTAGTCTTTGTAGCCGCTATTTTTCTCTCCTTGCTTTTTGCGAAGCTGCGAAAGGCTTTCATTGCCTATGCCCCTGATATTTTAGCCTATGCTACAGGATGCGCAGAAGAGTCTTGCGGGCTGGCCTCCACCATTTCCACGCTCGTCGACCGCGGGTGATGCCTCCGCCACCGCTGGCGCTCCGATGGGCGCTACGATCGGTGGTGGTGATGGTCGGCGGCCGTAGGCACCGTCCTCGCCCACAGTTGATGCGGGCTCTGTTCTAGGGACTTCTGCTACGTCCGGGACACCGGAGGTCTAGGCTCTTTGTAGGACTTAGCTGTTTTAACTTGTATATTGTAGTCCAGTTAGACACTTGTAAATAAAGTTTCTTTTCTTCTGAATGATTTTGTGGAAAATTTTAACCTTGCACAGGTTCTGAATCGGGAGCCTACGCAAGATCTTGCGCCTTTGACTCTCTACAATGATGGTATTTATGTGAGCGGAGAGCTTTGGGAGTATTGGCGTTTGGCCTTTCCCCGCAGCATTGCGCGCGATGTGTTTGAGTCAGTTAAGTTTGACGTAGACGACGAGCGCGCTGGGTTTACTCGCGCGCTTGCTTGGCATGGACCTCCACCACAATAGTTTGGATTTTATTGTAAGTTGTGTCCTATAAGAATGGTACTTGACATTTTGTGGAATACAAAATAGGTTCACTTTCTTGATTGTTTGTGCGGGGGCTTATGTCTGTTGTGCTAGTTTACATATCTCATCTAGTCCCGAGCTTGCACACCAGTGGGCCTTTGCTTGGGGCAACGTGCGTGATACAGAGGTGGTGGCCAGGACCTCCACCCCATGTTCTCTCCTTCTCTATGCTTGCTTGATGGCCGGGGTAGAAGTGTTGGTAGTTTTTTGGCTGGTGGAGGCATACTTGAAGTATGCCTGGCGAGGCTTGCTGATCGGTGTGTGATCCGATAGGAGGTTTGGCACAGCTTGTGCAGACGGCGGAAGACTTTTGGTATTTCTTTAGCTAGGTGTTTTAGCTATCTGGTGGTATGGGCCTCCGACGCTGCACACCCGTGGGACATGTTTCATTTGTGGAGATGGCAGGTTAGGTCTCCGGCATCAGGGGGATGTTACGAGATTTCATGCAATATCCCCCTTCTTCCGTAGGCCTACGCTGTTCATCACCTATGCCGTAGTTCCTGTCTCTTTTCCCACTGTCTCCGACCATCTACTGGTGCCTCTGATTTTACTGAGTTTTCGTACAATATCTACGGCTGACTTAGATATCTAAGGAGACCCCTGCCTCCATGGCTATTGCTATGGCTTGTGCTTGTGCTCTGCCTTCTTCCCCCCTTGCGCCTTATGCTGACTGAGGTTTTAAGGGCGTGGGGGGAACCCGTTTTATAGCGAGGTGGTGGCTTTTGGTTGTTAAATTTTTGGTACGTTGTTTGTTGGAACGTATCTTGGCTTTAATGGCCTATATCTTGCTTGAATTATTTGTGTCTTTTGAGATCTTTTCAAGTAAATAGGCCTAGTGCCTAAGTGACAGGGTTTTGTCAGACCTTTTCCTCGTTTTGCTGTTTTCGATGGTGGAAACCTTCTTCCTGGTTCTAGTGCCATAATGGTGTTGCCCCTGATGCTTGGGGTGGTTTTTTATTAAGGTCGGAGGCCTGTTTGGCCAAGGTTGTTTTTGCCTTGATGCCTGAATTTGTTCAGGTCTTCGTCAAGGTCAGAGGCCTGTTTGGCCAACGTTGTTTTTGCCTTGATGCCTGAATCTGGTCAGGTCTTCGTCAAGGTCGACTGGCCTGTTTGGCCAAGGTGGTTTCTGCCTTGATGCCTGACTCTAGATTGGTCTTTGTCAAGGTCGAAGGCCTTTTTGGCCATAGAGGTCGTTTCAAATTGCCAATGCCTATGGCCGGCACTTTGAAAGGACCTATGCTTATTTTTGTTCACCGAATATTGCGACAGCCAGAGCTGGCTGCTTTCGGTTTTAAACTTTTCAAGCGTTCTTTTGGGGAATTACCTCTTTATACTTCTAGAGGATTTTTACATTGAGTCTGCCTCGTTAAAAACCTCACCTCCGCTTGGAGTTCCCCTATGAGGAAAAGAGTACATGCTCTTTTACATTTGTTGGGTTGAAGAAAAAAAGAGCTAAAAGATAAATGAACGGAGGGGCCTCCGCTTATTATTTGCGGAGGTTGCCCTTTGGTACATTGCCTAGATGTAGTATCTGCGGAGGCTATCAATATTCCAGGTTTGGATTGTCGTGACACCTTCGCTGTCGGTCAAGTGGAAAGAGCCAGGGCGGCCTGCTGCCAGTTGCTGTGTATGGCCTTCCCATTTCGGTTGTAGTTTGCCAACAAGTTGTGCGTTGGGTTTTCTTCTGAGTACGAGGTCTCCATGTTTTATGTCTTTCCTTACCACTTGAGAGTCTCTCCACTTCTTAGGTTTGGGACTGATATTTTGCAATGTTTTTGACTAGCTTCCAGTCCTATGGCTTCTATTGTTTCTTTTGCATATTCTTCATCTTGCAACATTAGCTGTCTCGTTGTGCGAGGCTTTCGTGCTTGATTTCTTCTGGCATCATGGCCTCTTCTCCATAAAGCAGTTTGAATGGTGTGAATCCTATTGTTCTTGAGATAGATGTATTGTGTGACCAAATCACTCTGGGTAATTCATCTACCCATTTTCCTTTGCGTAGGCCCAGCAATGTTTTTGATATTGCTAAAAACACTATTATGTTTGCTCTTTCCACAGCACCATTGGACTCTGGGTGGTATACTGAGGCGAAGGCTAGTTTTGTCCCTAATGCTTTTGCAGAATTCTTTGAAGTTCTCTGAATCGAATTGTTTTCCATTGTCTACTGTTAGAATCCTCGGTACACCGAATCTACAAATGATGCTTTGCCAGAAGAATTTTCTGACAGTTTCTGAGGTTATCTTCGCCAGTGGCTTTGCTTCTATCCATCTTGTAAAATATTCTACTACCACTACTATGAATCTATTTCCTCCTTGGGATGGTGGTAATGGGCCTGACCAGGTCCATACCCCATCTTTGTAGTGGCCATGTCGGAGGTATAAGCTGGGTCTCCGACGATGGTTTTGACTACCTAGGAGAGAATGTTTGGCATGCTTTGCATGTTCTGACTGTCTGCTCTATGTCTTGTATGTGTATTGGCCAATAAAAGCCTTGCCTTATTGCCTTTGCTGATAATGCTCTAGAGCCAATGTGCGACCCGCAAATTCCTGAGTGTATTTCTTGAAGCAACTCTATGCCTTCGCTCTGCGATATGCATTTGAGGAGAGGCTGGACTACTCCTTTCTTGTATAGTACACCATCTATGATTGTGTAATTTCTTGCCCTGGCCTATATTCTTGTTGCTTTTGCTTCATCTTCTTCGGTGGTTTTGCCTTCTAAGAATTCTATTATCGCCTTTCTCCAATCTTCATTTTGCAAGGTGTAGTATGGGCTTAGGTGCCTTAGATGTCTCCGCAGTTGCCAGAGACTTCAAGATCTGGTAAAAAGTGTTTGGTGGTAGTGGTAGGTTGTTTGCCGTAGCTTTTGCTAGTTCATCTGCCTCTGCATTTTCTGATCTTGGGATGTGCTTCAGGGTGAAGCCCTCGAATCTCCGCTCCAAATTTCTGAACAACGGATAGGTATTTGATGAGTTCTAGCTCTCTTGCTGTGTATTCTTTCTCTACTTGGCCAGTAACCACTTGAGAATCTATTTTGACTGTCAATGTTTTTGCCCCTAGGGCCTTTGCTTTACTGAGCACTAGGATTAGGCCTTCATATTTTGCTATGTTGTTTGTTGATTTGAACTCTAGCCTTGCTACGTATTTTAGTCTAACATCGGAGGGTGCCATTAGGACGGCGGAGGCTCCTGCTCCGGCTTGGCCCCAGGCTCCATCCGTGAATGCTATCCAGCCTTGAGTGGTTGGTTGTACCTTGGGCTCTGTCAGAGGTGTCCAATCTGCTACAAAATCGGCTAGTGCTTGTGATTTGATTGCTGTTCTAGGGACATACGAGATACCAAACTGTGATAGCTCTATAGCCCATTTGCCTATTCTGTCGGAGGCTTCTTTGTTTCTGAGCAAGTCTTGCAGTGGCAGCGATGTTGGAACTAAGATTTCAGTGGACATTGGAAATAATGCTTTAGTTTTCTTGATGCCATCAGCACTGCAGTAGGCAACTTTTTCTACCTCAGTGTAGTTTAGCTTGGCTCCGGACAGTGCTTCTGAGATAAAATAAATTGGCTTTTGAGTTTTGCCTGATTCTTTTTCCAGCTCGTGGACTAAGACTACGCTGACTACATGGTCGGAGGCCACCACATATAGCAATAGGTGGCTGTCCTGATTCTGGGACGGGAGACCACCAGTGAGTTTGCCAGATACTCTTTCAAGTTATGAAATGCCTCCTGACTGCTTGGACCCCCACTCAAAGTTGTTTCCGCCCCTTAGGGCTTGGAAGAAGGGGAGGCTGCTGTTCTGCTGATTTTGAGATGAATCTGTTGAGCGCTGCTATTCTTCCCGTCAGCTTTTGCACTTCTTTCTTGTTTTTGGGTTCTGCCATTGTCATTATTGCTCTAGTTTTGTCTGGGTTCGCTTTGATGCCTTTGCTGCTTATGATGTATCCGAGCATCTTCCCTTTTGTAACTCCAAATATACATTTTTCTGGGTTAAGGCTGGAGGCCAGCTGTCCTAAGGTTAGCGAAGGTCTCCTATAAGTCGGAGACATGATCAACCTTGTTCTTGCTCATGACCACAATTGTCATCGACGTAGGCTATGATGTTTCTATCTAGTTGTGAGCCCAAAACTTCCTTTGTCATTCTGGCAAAGGTTGCTCCGGCATTTTTTAGGCCCTCCAGGCATTCTGGTGTAGCAATATGCCCCGAATGGAGTGGTGAAACTTGTCTTGTCTTCGTCTTCTTTTTTCATCCAGATTTGGTGATACCCAGAGAAACAGTCGAGGAGAGAGAACCTTTGGCATCTGGCTACCCTATCGATGGAGGCATCTATTCTTGGTAATGGGAAAGGGTCTTTTTTGCAAGCTTTATTCAGATCTTGTGAAATCTATGCACATTCTCATTTTGCCATTCTTCTTTGGTACCAGTACTACGTTTGAAAGCCATTCTGAATACTTGACTTCCCTGATGACTTTTGCATCTAGCAACCTTTGCACCTCCGCCTTTGCTGCCAGGAATTCTGTCGTCCGACATTTTTCTCTGTTTCTGCTTTCTTGGCCTCATGTTTTCATTGATATCCAGTTCATCTTGTATGATGTCCCTGCTGACTCCCTATAGGTCAGAGGCTGACCTAGGCGAAGATGTCTTTGTTTCTTACTAGAGTTTTCCATGAGCTCTTCCTCCTCTGCTTTGCTCAACTCTGAGCTGATTGTTACTTTTCTGTCTGGTAACTCCTTTTCTAGAGGGGTCACCTTTGTCTCTTCTTGACCTACCATATCTATTTTTCCTCTGGGCATATCCGGAGGCTCTAGTTCTTTGTCTACCGACTCGACTACATTGATGTTTCTTTGGGCTCTATAGATTGCTTTTTCTATGTTTCTTGCTTCTTTCTAGCTGCCTCGGACTGTGATAATACCATGGAGCGCTGGTATTTTCATGCATAGGTAGGCCATATGCAGGCCTACGTTGAATTTAGTCGTGAATCCTCTGTCCAAGATGGCATTGTATGGGTAATACAGATCGACGACAGTCGAAGGTTATGTACTCAGTTCTAGCATTTGCTTGGGTTCCAAACGACACTGGGAGTGAGATTTTTCCTAATGCTTGTATCTGCTTGCCTCCGAATCCTATCAAAGGGGATTCAGAGGGCTATAGTTGATTTCTGCTTGAGCTTCATTTGGTCGAAGGTATTTGCGAAGATGATATCTGCTGAACTACCAGTGTCAATCAGTACTCTGCTTATCTCCCATGCTGCTATGTTGGTCTTGATTACCATTGCATCTGCTGTGAGGGTAGCTTTCTAGCTGGAGATCTTCTGTGAAGGTGATTGGGACTCTAGATTAATCTGTGTATTTTGCTGGGCCTTGGACTGCTACGTTGTTTACCAGCGGAGGTGATCCTTTTTTTGCTTTTTCGTTTGAAACTCCATTGATGATCCTCCGGCGACTGGTAGTATCATGCCTATTGTTGGTAGCTGGTCCATGGGGGTTGATTTGGTTTTCTGGGTTTGGCTCATTTTTTGGTGCTGGTGGTTGGTTGTGAGGTGGTGGTGGAGGCAGTTGCTACATGGGGTGCTGTTGCGGCGGAGGCTCGAACCTGATTTGGTTTTGTGGCGGTGGGTTTGTTTCGAGGTAGGTTATGTGGGGAGGTTTTGGGTTTATGTAGGTCAGGCTTGCCTCCGACCTAGTAGTTACCCGCCGAAGGCTACTACGAAGGCGCTGACCGCCATGCTGGTAGGAAGTTTGGGTAATAGGTAGAGGCCAGTGTGGAGGGATGTATTTGGGTTGTGTTTAGCGCTGGGTACATTAGGCTAGTATTGCTGGTAGCCAGTTGTGTAGGTGGTGCTGACCTCTCTTGCGCTCTGCTGTGTCGAAGGTTGTGTAGTCTATTTGTTCTTCATCCTTTCCTGTGTCTCTTTTGTCTTCGGACAATCTTTGGTGCTATGCCCTAGCGCTTTCTCCGTGAAAAACAGCAATATGGCCTGCGTTGTTTTTGCTTGTGGTTTTTGTTCCAGTTTTTGCCTTGGTAACCTTGCCGACCTTGGTTCCTGGTTTGGGTCTCTGGCCCTGCTGGCGCTGGCAGTTGCCCTTGTTCGGGGTAAGGTTGACCCTCGATATTGAGCACTTGCCCCTGGCCTGGTTTCTGATTTGATGCATTCTGGTTCGTATAGCTTTTCTAGGAGTTTTTGCTGCCGTTTTGCAGTCTGTTTTGACCCTGCTCCTCCAGCCTTTTTCGGAGGTCATTGTCTGATCTATAGTATTTCTCGAACTCAGTCATACAACTGCTATATGGAAGTTGGATTCTTTCTTGCTAGGTGTGCTACGAATGGCCCGATTCGGAGGCCTTTGATCGCTGCTTCGATGGCGATCTCGTCTGGGACGTCTGGTGCCTTCGCCTTTAGTTGCACGAATTTCTAGGAAGTAGTCGTGTAGTGTCTCTCCCTGCATTTGCTTGCACTAGAATAGATCTATGGAAGTCAGCAACAGTGCTATTAGCCCCTTGAAATTTGCCAATATCTTGTCCCGGAGGTTTTCCCAAGAATAGACCTGTGCTTGGTTTGAGCATAGAATACCAAGCCAACGCGTCGCCTTCGGCTGCAATGACAAATGACTTTGCCAAGACTGGCTGTCGTCTCCACTGGCGGAGGCTACTGCTGCCTCGTAACTCATAATAAACTGATGGAGGTCTGTCTTTCCGTTGAACTTTGGTAGTGTGATTGACTTGTACGTCGTTGGCCATGGTGACTGTTGTATGCCTTCAGAGAGTGGGGACTTGGGATCGATAGGCCTCCGCATCACCTGAGATGGCATCATGGTCGGGCTGATCACTGGCGGAGGCCCTTGTGGTATGGTTGCAGTTGGTGTTGCTGCAGAGGCTGGGATTGCGGAGGTTGACGCTGGTACTGCATGCTGCATACTTAGCATCTCAGCATGTAGGACTGCCAACTGCTGCCTTATTTCTGCTGCTTGTGCTGACGCTTGAGTAGCTTGCTGATTAGTTGCGAATGTTGCTGCCATTCTGTCCCTCTCTTATTGCGCTCTTTGCAACTGTGCTTGCAGCTGTTGCAGTTCTTGCTCAAGTGTTGTGCCTAAATTTGGTTGGGCCTCCAGATCTTGAATCTCTGGATCTTGGGGTTCCAGTGGTTGACCTTGGACATCTGCTCTGGTGTCATCCTCCGCTGGCGAGGTTGCGTAGGTGCTACGAGTGGTGTGCCTAGGCCTTCCTCTCTGACCCGTGGTCGTTGCTGCTCTGGTGGTGGTTTTTCTTTTCTCTGCCATCGTTGGTTTGCCTTGGCCAAACCACGGTGGGCGCCAATGTTGAGACTTGCGATCTCAGACAGTGTGGAGGAGGTAGAGGCCTCTGCCCGCCAAACGCTGACCTCGGGCGGAGGCTCGGGAAACAAGCACAACAAGTGGGCATGTAGGGAAATGGCACGCAAAACTAGGGTTTCATTAATTCATTTTCCAACCTCCCATACTGTTACAAGTATTCCCTATTTATAGGGCTCAACTACCACTTTTACAGAGTTTACAATAGTACCCTTCAACTGCTACAGTACATTCTTAGAATATTCCACTACTCGCCTTTTCTCTTGGGGGTAACCTTGTCATGCCGCCCTCAGGTACTGGGCCTGCGCGATCAGCCGGCCCATCAGGCCTCAGGATTCGGCGATGGGCCTTTGGGCCTCCGTCGACGGTCTCCGCCCGATCAGGCCTCAGGATTTGGCGAAGGGCCTTTAGGCCTTCGCCATCGGTCTCCGCCCCTAGGACGCCGAGGCCATAGACCCCCGACGCCCAGTATTGTCGTCCTCCTGCTTGGGTCTCTGCCCCTACGAGCAGAGGCCGAACCGGTGCGCCCGCACCGTCCACGAGCGCCTTCCTCTGGTTACCTGCACACACACGTAGGTAACGTTGGCACTTGATTAGCCTTGCAGCGGGGCGGCCTCCGCCCCCTCCGCCCGGAGACGCCTACGAGCTAACCGGGCGGAGGCTGCGCCAGGGTCACCAGCAGCGTCCTGCAAGCAGTCTGAGAAACCGTCATCTTTCTGGGTCTGGAGGCGTGGTAGCTGGGCCTTTGCTTAGGTAGTTGGTCGGAGACGTCTCTACGAACTGCTGGCCGCGTAGGTCTCTGCCACTCTCGGAGGTCGTGTTACAACAGTTTTTTCTGTTTAAACCGAAAACCGAAGTAAAAACCGACACCGAAGTTGTCGGTTTCCAGCTTTGAGGTAAACCGATCGGTTGCTGTCTCTTAGAAAACCGAATTTTTCATAAAATCGATTGCCCAGGCTGACCTATGAAACTCTTTATGAAGCTCACATTAAACTAGCCTTAGTGAATGTACAATCTACAATAAATAGTATCATACTCCAATATGTAATATAATGTCTATGAGAGTGGACCCGAATATAGGAATTTGTGACACAAATTAGGATAATCCTGTCAATACAAGATATATTTTCTTTGTTTTCTATTATAAATGATTTCACTATAGCGGAAAAATATTCTATGCGGCGTCTGATATTCTGCACGGCGTGTGATTAATGAGCCTGAAGCCAAAAGCAAAGATGTGTGTATAGACCGGCTGGACGCACGCCGTTTCCATCTTCTCTCCTGAGTTGCCTATCGTGGCTCCTGCAGGGAATAGACACAAGAATCTCTCGCAATCTATCGATCAGAGCCGGAAATAATCACCACTTCCAAGCTCCGGGCTGGTTAGGTGACGGCAATCATCAAGAGTAATAAGAGCACTGCCAGCCCAACCCGCCCCTCCTTGTGCAACAAGATGCAAGAACTCGATGCAACGCACTAGAGGCTCTTTGTGATCCCAAGTGATGCAATGGAGTGGATTGTGTTCTTTTGCTCCCAATGTGTTTGCTCAGCAGTTTGGGGGTTCAAGAGAGTGGCCACGGCTGACCAAGGGGGTATTTATAAACCTTACACCCGAAATAGAATCGTTACCCCGTGGAGCAAAATTCTGTGTGGGCAACGGACAGCGGCAGTGTGTCTCCAACGGTCGAATTTCTACTGCTATTTTCAACTAGCCGTTGGCCATCAGTGGCACCGGACAGCCGGTCGGGCACACTGGACGGCTTGTCCGGTGACCCTCACCCGTGACTTTCAAGTTTTCCTCACTTTATGAAAAAATAGGGCGGTGCACTAGACACCTGTCCACTGACCCCTTTTCACCTATTTCTAGTTTTCGCTGCTCTCTGGATTTTTAGGACGGAGCGCCGGACGCCCTGTCCGATGGCACCGGGCAGCTGGTCCAGTGCCCTGTCCAGTGTACACGGGACGGCACTGTGCTAGCCCGAGACACGAACACGCTGCAGCAGCTCTGGGACCTGTCCATGCCCACCGGACAAGCAGTCTGGTGCCACCCAGATGGCAGCACTAAGAGCCTGAAAACACCTTTGCAAGCGATGCTACCTTTTAAATATTTTCACAAACATATTTAGGGCCAAGTTCGCATTTCCAAAATATTTTTCATAAACATTTTTGCTTGCTCACCGTTGTGCACTAGTCCTCAATGCAATGCATAGTTTTCCAACACCAATTAGCACTAGATGACCGAGTTGTTCTAATAGAGCTCTCCTTTTAATAGTACGACCATGTATCCTAAACCCTATCACGCACTCTATTGCGTCTTGGCCAGCAAAATAAAATTCCTATTTATACCTTTACCTCGAGCCTATAGGATTTTGTTTTTCTCTTTCTTCTTTTTCAAAGTAGAGTACTTGATCATCATCACATGTGGCCATCTCCATCACTTAAGTGCCACCTAGCTCTACTTTGGTGTGAACCAACCTATCTCATGTCATTTAGAACAAATGGGTAGTTCACTTTAGGTTTCATCAATTATCCAAAATCAAACTAGGGCTTTCACCCGCGCCCTCTTCACTTTCTGCATGCACATGGGGACCGCTTACGCTTACGCTCGCTTCACGTGCTTGCTAATGAAAACACTTCCGAAATAAAGCATTTGTTGCAACATACATCTAAAACAAGTGAAACATTTGGGAACATACGTTTGCAACATATATGTATAGCCATTGCAACATATGTAACATCCAGAAAAAACACTTGCAACATACGTCTAAAACAGCTAAAATATTTGAAACATACACTTACAATATATGTGTATAGCCATTGCAACATATGGAACACCAGATCTACTTTTGCAAACATCCAAATAAAGGGCATGCTTGGTTGAAGCAATTGTTTGCCAAGCCAAAACATGGGCAAGTTCAAAAGATTTGGCATGCAATTGGTTTGGTGCCAAAACATTAGCAATCCCTTCAAAATTTTGGCAAGATAACAATTTCTCTCTCGTTGGTAGCAAATCGAGTACCAACATTGGTTGGCTTGCCAAAATATTGGCTTGTCATGATATTGGTATACCCATATTTTAATTTGTCTTGCCTTAATATTGGCATGGAAAAGATTGGTGTTCAACCAACATATATATGTGAAACATATGCAATATCCAGATAAATACACTTGCAATATATGTCTGAAAAACAGATGAGACATTTGGAACAAACGCTTGCAGCATACATGTATAACCATTGGATCATATGCAATATCATGATCTACTTTTGTAACATCTATATGAAACATTTGCAATATACTTCAGAAACATCTAAAACACTTGAAACATACGCTTGCAATATGTGCTTTCAAACGCAACATCTACTTGCTGCTTGGACGAATTGAGGCTCGTCGACGCGAAGCTCGATGTCGCGAAGTGGCACGTGCCAGGGGGCAAGGGTGGTGGATGCCAGCGGGCAGTCAGCTACACGTCTCCCAGCAACAGGGGCGGGCGGGTGCGGTCCCCATGGTGGAGGTGATAGCGTTGGGTGGCTACATTGCCCGCGGCGAGCGTCCCCCAGGCTGGAGAAGGTGAGTGGTGGGCAGGCGGCGTGGTGGAGTCGACCGCGACGGTCGCATGAGCGCGGTGAAGAAGGCCACGATGGACGTCCAGTTTTTTTAATGGAGATGCCGTGGGGAGCAGGCATATTGGGCTCCGTAGGCCTAGGAAGGGCGCCTGAGGAGTGCATTTCCGTTAGGATAATCCTGTCAATACAAGATACTTCCTCTGTCCTAAATTATAAGGCGTTTTGATATTTCTATATTCACTAGATGAGTGCCCGTGCGTTGCAACGGGTGCAACATAAATTGAATGAGATGTTTGTTAGCCAAGTCAAAATCAAGAATATATCAATTCAATTTTTCACATGTATTATAACATGATAATGTCTACAAACACATTCATTATCGTAATGAATCTGAAATAAAAGCTAGGCTTGAAGCTTGTTGTCTTAAAGTTACAACAAACATCAGTTGCCTCAAAGGCTAAAAATTTATTGCTAGGCATCGAATTGAATTTATCCATGCTCTGCCTTACCAAAACATGTATACTCGGACTTACAATATCCTAGTCCGCATGAGGCACGGTAATAATTCATTTTTTGGGAAAAAATATTTGTTGTCAACACGCAACGTGAAGGACGACGAACAAGATTTAGATCACCATCATGATCATTGCATGGTGATATTTGAATAAATTCCTTTCTCTTCTCATAATTCTCTTTCAGTTTTGTTCTATTTTATTTACTTGTCTTCCAATGTCTCCATGTGGTGATTATTTGCCTGCCTGTGATTCCGTGAGTTTTATTCTATTTTATTTACTTGCCTTCCAGTGTCTCTATGCGGTGATTATTTACCTGCCGGATATGGATCGCATGAGATGCGGTGATTATTTACCTGCCGGATATAGATCGCATGAGTGTTTTAGTCCTGCCGAGTATATGTTTTAGTTGTATATAGATATAGATATAGAATATAGATAGATAGATAACTTGTACTGTGTATCTGAATATAATATATATCTAGCTGCATAGAAAAAAAAGTCAAAAACTATGAATTTAGAAAATCCAAAACGTCTCAACGGAGGGAGTATATTTTCTTTGTTTCCTCTAAATGATTTGCAATATCAGCGGCATCTGATATTCTGCACGGCATGTGATTAATGAGCCTGGACCCAAAAGCAAGATGTGTGTATAGACCGACCGAACGCACGCCGTTTCCAGCTTGTCTCCTGAGTTCTGACGGCCTGTTTCACGGCTGTATACTAGACGTTAAATCCCTTCCCGTCTTCCTCGCAAATCCCCCTGCTCGACCAACCCCCATTTCCCAAAACCACTCCCACTGCCGTCGAGAAGAAGCGTCCACAACGAACCTAGGATTTCCCTCTCCCCGGCTCCCATGACGGTCGCCGTCGCGGGCGGCGCAGCCAAGGACTCGCCGCCGCCGGTTCCGGCGCTGGAGCGCCCCGACTGCGCCGCGGCCAAAGCGCTGACCTACCTATGCTTTGCCAGCATGTGGGTCGGCGGCGCGGGCGTGGCCGCCGCGGCCTTCATCGACTTGATCTCGGCAGGCGGCGCATATGGCATGGGCTTTTCGGTGTGCAGCGCGCTGCTCAAGCTCTCCGCCGATGCCGTCCTCTTCGGCGCGCTCCTCGCCCTCGTCGTCCTCCTGCTGCTACTGCGCGCCACCTTGCGATTGGTCGTCACGGATCTCAGAGTCGACATGGGGATGGGGATCAACAAGGTAACGCCACAGAAATTTATCAACTTGCTTTCGAATTTGTTGATCCTAATTAATCCTACCGGATTATTGTACTCGATTAACCAATACTGGCGAGTTTGACTGTATTGGAAATTTGGAATCCATGTGTCTGTGATCGCTGAAACTGTTTTATGTTTCATTGGCCTGCCTGACCACCTGGAAATGCTTGTCTTCATCAGATACCTCGAGAGTCAATGGGGAGCATGCTGGGTGACACTGCTGGGAGCATGCTCGCGTCTCTAGCTTTCCTCCTGCTCAGCCTTGTTGGTTGTTTGGTGCTGATCGCGCTGTCACCAGCCAAGGGATCTCTGACGGTGAGGATCAGTACAGCGGTCATTGACGTGGGGATACTGGGTTCCATGGTGCTTTCTTGCTTTGTCACCATACCCAGTATGGCACTTAAGCTGTGGAGGATGTCGCCGGAAGGCGATGCACCTGCTGACAACATCGTCTGAGGTCTCTGCACCCTTTACTCTCTGGCTATACTTTTGTTAATGTGGCTTAGTACCAGCTAGTACATATTTTCTATTGTCAACATGATGTTTTGTGTGCATCACTCTTAACTGCAAAACCCACCTGCACATCTAGCTTTTACGTGTTCGTGGACACTAGCATTGATCTATTTCTTGTGGTCAATTGGCCCAATGCAACAAGAAGCGTACCATCCCGAGAGAATGCAAAATGATCAAATCTTGTGTTATCTGTATTAGGAAGCATATAAATAACTGGTTAGGCACAGCCATCACCATGAACTTTTGTAACTGGGAAACTAGTTGGATTACCACATTAGTGTTTAATGTTTGCAAGTATCTCTGCTCAAAAGTCTGCTGTCTGTCATTGATAATTTTTCCATTGATGCCACTGTATAAAATTTATTTTGAAGGGGTGACCCTGTTCTCCACATAGCCGCTTGTTCATGTGTTCTCTCTGCAAATCTGCATACCCTGTTCTTTTTTAGTATACAAACTTATTTATTGCTGCTTTTCTATTTTAGTAAAAAGAACTAAAGTGTCAATTCAATTGTGTGAATAAGTAAATATGTGAGTAAGCAGGATCAACTTTACCCACTTAGTTAGTTCTCTACTTGTGTGTGCTACTGTGCCACTGCATTTTGGTTAAAGCGACTTTTAAAGCATGTTTCATTAGTTGTTTTGATGAGACCATCTCATCATTCAGAATTTTTTTTTCCTGCTGCTTGTATTTCCCTCAACTATCAATGATGACCTATTGCACAAATACAAATTATACTAGGTGAAATAGTTTCATAGCATGGATGATTAAAAACAAATTGCATGTGGTTGGTGGTACACTCTGGCATTTAAGGTTCATATTAGTAGCTGTAAGTTTTAATTAAAACATCCTTTGAACAGCTACAATTGCAACAGTAAGAAATTGAATGATTTGATATATGCATGTTATCTGTTATTAAGTTGAGATACAAGAACTGTGCTGACCAACATGTACTCTGTTTGATTAACAGACAATGGCGCTTAGGAGAAATGGCATCGAAGAATGCTTAAGTGGCTGCGACACATGAGCCTGAAAGTTCTCAAAGTTTATGGTTATACTCAAATAATTAGAGTAGACATGTTACTGGGGCTACATGATTCTGATTCCCTATAGCTATGAACTACACTACCAAGTTGTGTTTCTAAGATGATACCCAGTGCATGCCTGTGCAACTTCCTCTTGCAAAATTCAACGGCGCGCTGTATATATATTGCCAGAATTCGTATCCTGAGCCTGAGATTGTTAATGTTGAATATGGTCACTGTGGTGGCTTTACCCTATCCGGACAGAAGTGATCCCATATACATTTATTTCTTGATGAATTATTATGGAATCTCCTTTGTTTCCTCCGTTTCATGTTGTTGGGCATGTATGTATATTAGGCACCAAAAGAAATTCCACTATATTACAGAACGGAGGGAGTATACAAGAAGATAAGCAATAATAGAGTGAGATGCTAGATTTTTTTCCCCTAATCCTACATGGTGTCAGAGCAAAGCAAGTGGTGGCAATGGCGGTGGTGGCCAAGCGGTTGTGGTGCGGCCGCCCGCCGATGCACAAAAAGAGAAGAGTAGCATTGCTGGCAGAGGTGTGAAACGAGCGAGGTGGGCGAACCAATCATGGCAGTGGGGAGCGCTGGTGAAGTACGGTGGTGAGCTCCTGAATGTATGTTGTGGGGGCCGTGGCGTTCTAGATCCTGTGGATTCGAGGCGGTGTGGTCTGCGCACGGGAAGCAGGCTTGTGAGGAACCGAGCGATACTTGAGAAGTTGAGTGGAGTGATTGTTATATTGACATGGTGCAGAATTGGTAAGTCACTGGCGTCGACGACTATGCTGGGTGAGAGCAAAGAAGTAGGGGAAAGCAGGCACACACAGGTGCTGTTGCGGCTGTGCGCGTGGAGAAGGCGTGGCGAGCAGTCGTAGATACGTGATTGGAGTGCGCTGCAGTAAAATGATGTACGTATCGATTGCAGCAGAAGCAGCTTGAGCAGCTCTCAATATCGACGTGCTGGGTTTCGCTTTAGCGTTGTCTCTGTAAGGAGGCCAGGTGCCTGCATATCTAAAGTTTGTGGACAGATCACAATTCTTAACATGTCTCCATCTATTTAAGTAACTACTAGTTGATTGGCGCGTGATTCCGCGCGCTCGCGCGGTAGCATGTTCAGAGGTTATACAGGTCTATTGAAATATATTACAGGGATAAGTATTTTATTGTGGAAAAGCTATACACGGTAGCTGATCTCTAAGCCGGTGTACACAAATAGTTGTCTTCGGTGGTAGTAGCGCTGCTGATGTGTGGTGGTGCTGGTGAAGGTCTGGTGATAGGCGATGCATGATGGTGCCGATGTAAATAGGAAGTTCTCTTAGCAAGCTGTGATCAGTGGGTACGTTAAATTATTGATGAATGGCTGCCAATACTGAAACGCAAAAAATAGGACTCAGTACTATTATTTGTTTGCAAACTAAATTGAAGAATAATGTGTGTACGGTAAACCTAGATTGTAATAAAATATCATATCATGGTGAAATCATGTTAACAGTGGGTAAAGCTAGGCATAGTTAAATGTACCTATTATCCTAAACTCAGTTGATATATATTCCTCTTAAATCTAAAAAATAGAACACAAGGAAAAACGTTGAATCTAAAAAAATATAGGAATCGAATCCTAACACGGATCATGATACATTTCTCAATCTCTTATTGGATGAGGCAGTCAAAGAATTGTGACATGGTATGTTTGTGGAAGAACCATTGAAAAACTCAAATTGGCAGAGCACTTGTCCATGAAAAGGATCATGGCGCTATATGTAAGATTAATAAAAAGAAATGAGCATGTACTATGAGAACCTAACATCAAAGAAACAGGATACCTTAGAATGAGCTACAAATATCATCAACCCGAGATCCTGATAAGGGAAAGAACCTGCATATCAGCAGCCATGAATAGGATCAGGCCACTATATTTAGTCTAGGGAACACAGTTGTTAATGCACCATTTAATGGTACAAAATTGATGGAAATGCATACCGCTTTTTATCTGTACAGGTACCTTTAGTTACCTAATAGAAAGCAGAGGTAGAACCATAATGCAATTATTCCATAGAAGCACACACACGTTTCATTTAAGGACTTTTCAATTTGATACCGACAAAACCTCCAGCACCACCGTGCTCTAAAAAAACTACACCCTGAATTCTCTTTAGCCCCAACGTATTAAAGGCATATAATAATCAATGGAGGATATGACAGCTGTAGCATTAGGAGGGAAGACATTCAGAGATCTAAAAAAAAGATTCATAGATACCTGAGGTCTCCATCAGCTTCCTGACTGCCTCTTGTTTCTCTGAAAAAATAGAGTGTACCACCATGTTAACAAATTACTAGAAGCAAGATACAAGGCGCGCGCGAGGAAACAAAGCTTTTAGGCTAGCGTTACAGGGGCTGTATGAGGAAGGAATACGTAAAAGTTTGTTGCTACATTTTTTTATGCGAACAGTATAGTCTGTGCGCCCAGATAGGTGACCATTGAGGTTTCATGAGTGGGTTCTGTGTGAAGTGAAACAATTTGCGAGATAATTCACATGAACATTACAGTCAAGGTTCATAGTTCTAATTATACATAGGCCGCGCCCCCACGCGCGAGCGCAAATGAATATCTTTAGGTTTATAAGATACAGTCAGTTGCAATTATATTGTACTATATAAATTGCAAATCAACTTCCAGATAGAAGATGCACCTCAGCAGATATTGTCATTCAAAGACACTGTGCAATAGGTTACAATTTCCTAACACTTGAACCAGCAGATCGGAACAGTGATCCAAGTGTTTAACGTAAAGTACAGGTTCATGATGCTAAAAAGAAGCAGCAAATTCAGCTTGCAGCAAAAAAAAACTCCGAAAAGCCATTTAGGTTATTAACAGCAGCAACTTTCTTGAATGGGTCAGTCTATTGACTGCAAAGCAGTTTAGAGAATCATAGTTGTGGCAAAGGTCACACACATATAGCAGCTCAAAAGGTAATGAGAGTTTCTCATGCCAATAACGCATTGAGGTTGTTCTCCAAAGTACAGTACGGCAGCTTTGCAAATAATTCTGCTTGTGTCTCCATTATTTTTACTGCGAAGGGAGAAACAAGCCATCTTAGTGCAACACAGCTGCACGACTGAGCTGTTGTTGTAGGTCTTTTAGAAACATGGTTACCTGTTGTGCAGGGACCTGCTGTGGTGGCTGTTGCTTGTAATTTCCATCTCCTGGATATCTTGTGTAAGCGTACATGGCAGGATCTTGAGGGGGCCGAGCATAAAGTCATGGATCAAAATAGCTACCATTCCACTGTGTCAGCTCTTAGGAAGGGTGGAACATAATTTCATCAAAGGGGATGTCAACTCAAGCACTAATTAAAGGGCACACAAATTAGAGGTAAAAACTTATGTGTGAGTGTACGATCCCATGCCTCCATTTAGCACCCTTACTGTCTCCTCAACTGTTGTCCTGAAGAAGCAGTTTTATTAAGCAAGATAAAATCCATCAGTTTTATTAAGCAAGATAAGATCCATACAATAGTATTTGTTTGCGAAAGTTGTGGAAGTATTTTTTTCAGGTATACTAAGCAATTGTTCCGGATATACAATAAATTTCATGTAATATGTAAATTAAGCAATTGTGCAAGTAGACAAGATAGCTACTTTGAAAGGCACAAACTGAGACTATAAGCAAGGGTACCATCCTACTGATTTTGCATAGTAGCTAATCAGGTATAACAAATAGATTTCAGGCTTATTAATTATGCCCAAGCATGAGATGTAAACTCGTGGTCTTTTTTGCAATAAAAAATAGCTACAAAATTCCTACTGTAAATGGATAGCAAGGCAGCTGCAAACCTGTAAATAAACCAGGCGAAGTTTGCTGTAGAATAGAGCTTTGCTTGTGGCAGCCTACATAATAATTGCTGAAAAAATCATTTAATGGGGTAGTTGATCCATAGGACATCATGTAATGGAATAGAAATTCGCTTATAGCAGTCTATAGAAGCAAATGAGCTCACCAGTTCACTTTCTAATCTAGTTGCTCCACAGGACCTTAGTTGAAGTTGTTTCAGACCTGCAAGAAAGTAGACAGAGATGAATAGAAATAGATACATCAATAGATACATCATCAGGTTTGGGGTGTGGTCAGTAATAGAATGACCAACAAATCATGTGAAGACATCACTTTTCAGTCATAGGATTGTGAAAACAGAATTGATTTTAAAATGGCTCCCTCAATATTCTTGGACCAGTTTCGCTGTACAAATACGCTGCAAGTAGAACACCTAGCAAATCCGAACCCCATTAGCAAAATATTTTGTACTGGCTCTCATTATTAAGTGGACCATTTTTTCATATACTATTTATACCTAGACATTGTCAACCAATGTCGTTGCATATACATGAGAACAATGGGAGATGACAACACTAAACTTTAAAAACACTGATTTGAAGACATCAGCTTTAATGTGGTAACAAACTTATTATTTTCGAACAGAGCAACGACAGGCATCATATACCAGCTGAAGGCTTCTTCTATGTCTGAATGGACTATTAATGATGCACAAACCCGAAATCATTCTTTTGTAATTTCCATCCAACTTTGGCCATGACGAAAAATTAAGTTAATTGTGAGCAACCTAAATCATGCATTGAATCCTTGCTGCTGCTGAACTAAAAAAAATTGAATTATGGTTTTTAACCGTTACAGTATCAGTCATTAAGAAAACTCTATATTTCGAATCTGATAAAGATCTGACATCATGTTTGTTGGCTCAGCAATGAACTGGATAAGCAGGAAATCTAACTGAACAAAAAAAGGCTAAAAAATAGGTAGAAGTAATTAAGTGAGTTTAATTTCTAACAAATCCACATAGAAATAATTGAGGAATTTGTAATGGATTTTACCAAGCACCAACTGGCCATGGACAGTCAAATCACTAAATTTCATTGATCCGTTCTATTCTATCTCAACAACTAAACGCATTTAAGATCTGAGACCATTGCTTTATAAAGGAATCAAGCTTTGACATCATTGCATATAAAATAATTGTACTCTAAAAATAGAGCACCATTATTCGGAGGTAGCATCGTACCTTCTATGGAGCAGGGGACCGTACGAAACATGGCAACGTTAGTGTTTATACACTGGGCTTCAACAAATAAAGCAAAATTCTGAAACAATATGATTCATTTTGCAAATCAGGAGATAGGAGAATTTACATAAGAATCCATTCAGCTGGTTTCTAATCTGATTGCAGTGGACAGAATGTGCAAACACTTCACAAGCAGAGTCACAAGAACTGACCAAAATGATATCTCAAAAATTAGCCGAACCCCTCCTCTTTCTTCAGGACCTCAGGAGGCCGAACCGGCAATTGGACAATATATAGCTAGGGTTAGTGCATATAGCATGATTAACAATACAGGTATTTAGCAAAGGTTAACCAATATACATGTCTATCAGCATGACTAAAAGCACAAGCGGTAGGTATCATTGTAGTAAGTGAACCTTACACCATCATGGTAGAACCGAGGTCTGAAAGATTGGTAAGCCCAAGATGCGATGATAAATGTTAGGCACTGGCAAATTTGATGTGATTGTCATCAAACCAGTTCAGTTGTGATGGTGAACTGAATCATCAAAGAGGTAGAAGTGTGTACTGGCGGTCTAAGCCATGGTTCAAACAAGGAATTTGTGCAAAAGAAAATGGAAAAGGAAATGTATAAATATTGGCTTGCCAACCTCTTTTGGGAGGGGATAATTATATATAATAAGTAAGTAGGCAATCATACACTGGTATTAGAAACTATAATAAATTAGCAGGCAATCATGTAATGATATTGATATTAATTCTTAACATAATAAATTTCTGCAATTACTTGAGCAAAATGCTCAAATAATATAGTGACTGCTACCTAGAACACTACCTTTAAGAGTTTTTTTTTTCCAGAGCAGCAACCCTACGTATAATAAAAATAATTACGTACCCAGAAAAAATGAATTAAAGGGATCAGAGGCATAATCAAATAAAAATCTTAGGGAGGAAGAAATAGAACAGAGCATTGTATTTACAGAGCTGTTTTCCATTTACAGATGTATGGATATGGAAAACAAATATGGAGATGGGGATGGGGATTAATGGGAACAATCAGGTGATCAAATTTACGGAAAGAACAACATATTTTGGCAATCGAAGACACACATGTGTTCCCATTGCAAGAAAATGAATGGATCTGTTATGGACAATATATAGTGTGCAGCTTTCCCATTTAAAAAGAACAATGAATTTAGTGGAATCAGGTGGAATAAGTTCATGTTCATTAGGTTAATCTAAAATGACTTATCGGAGTGTCATTGCTTTGATGGATAGCCAAAAAAAACTGAATCTAATATGAAGAAAGCTACAGACTATATAGTAGTGTCTCAATCTACATGCATGATAGTCTCAAATTTGGATCTGGAGCGCATGACCTAGAGCAAGCATAGAAAGAAAATGAGTGTGCAGGGATAAAAATTGGAGAGTACCTGTACCCCCTATTGTTGCAGTCTGCTATCAGTCCAAAGGATTGCAAGAGGATCGATAGTTACCTCAGAAAGGATAAGGTGAAGACGCAAAGTGGATACATTGGCCCATGGTGTTTGAAGAGCAATACTCTGAGGCACCCAGCTAGTTTATAGAGGTTGTGAATGCATCCATTCAGTGCAGCATTCTGTTATGTATTCACAAATTAAATTGCAGCCTGTAAAATCAAAGAGAAGCCAAGCAAAATAATGAGAAAAGCACCCAAAATCTGTAAGGACAAATTCGACACGAACATACTGAAAGTTTGGCTGTGCAGGAAACATACATTAAGCACCCAATGATTGGAAGAAGTAACATATGCATGCCTGAACGCAGCGAGCATGAGAACAAAGTAATGCTCCAGTTCAAATCAAGTAGACTAAGTTGGAACTATTGAAGATGTAGTTGTAAGGAATATATATAGTTTTTTTTTCTACTTGTAACCACAAAGACGTAGTTCTAAATAAATAGCAATAATTGTCCAGAATATATCAAAAATAGAGTATGGAAAAAATTGATGCATGTGTTTGTTGCACTCATATCACTATTAGAAATTAACACATTCCTTTTTAAGCAAATATGGCTATATATCTCTTTAGCGGTAAAAACATGCATGTATGAAGTGGTGGTCTGTGAACATATGTAAACTGAAACTTCGAAGAACGCACCGTACGAATCTAACATGTTCATAGGAGTGCACCGTATTCATAGCAGCAAAAACCTGAGGATAGGAAAGCGATGGTATAATTCTTCACTATTTGCTATTCAGGACCATTGTCATCTAGCGATATGTATTCTCTGTTTAGCACAGCATGTGAGAAAACCTTACATAACAACAGATAATACGACGACTGGGTGAAAATGAACCCAAAACTAATCATAAATCCAAAACTATATCAAATTAGTAACCCTGATGTAGCAGGAAAAAATCAATTGCACAGAGCTGCACAAATGAATAGGATCAAACTCAGGCTATTTTTTTTGACAAAGCATTTATATAACAGCGTCACAGAATGTGTAAGTGCATTATTGCTGATCTCTGCTAGGAGAAAACTAATTAGTAGATCAGTCTACTCTTCATAAGCATGGATAAATAAATTTGTTATAGCCCATGCTAACCATATATTCTAAAAAATTTGTATCATATGCGGAGAACTTTTAGCTCACCCAAAAATATTAGGCTTGACACACCAACAGGAAAATAGAACTTTCACTGAGACGACAACACAACAATAGATGTGGCCAATTTCATTGAATGAAACTGAAGGCTATATAAAATCAAGTCAATACTGCAAATCAGTTACATGTGTAGATCATCAAACCCTTAGATGGTTAGGCATGTGTGTCTAGCTCCATGCGTGCACCACGGGCCTGAAGCATCTCTTGCTCATTCACCTGCACAAAGGAGAAGATGGAATGAAGGAGGAACTGGAGGAGGCACATAAAGCACAGGCACAACCATAAAGGCGAAAAAACAGGGTGCAAGGCAATGGCCCCAGATAATATCATGAAGGAAACCTTTACAAATTTTAGAGGCCTCAGAAATATATGAACCATCATTTAACCATGATCATGGGCACAGGCACAACCACAAAGGCGAAAAACAGGGTGCAAGGCAAAGGCCGCAGATAATATGATGAAGGAAACCTTGGCAAACTGTAGCGGCCTAACAAATCTATGAATCATCATTTAACCATGATCCTGGAGTATGAAGGCACGAAAGTAAATGGAAAATGGCAAGTCTCTCACAGGATCTTGATGGGCAAGGTGTACCAATCAGGAAAGCAGGTGGTGACATGTCGCTGAAGCGGTCCAATGAAAGAATTCTAGGAGACGTGGATGGGCTGGCCGCCGAGTTCATTTTCATCACAGGCCATACGGGGAAAAAATATTTCCATCACGTGCATAGAGCACCAGGCTAAAAACAGTAGCTTCAACATAAACGAAACAAAATATCTCAAATCCCAGGGAGGGCTTCGCATCTGTAAGGTTAAAGAAGAGTTCATTTTCATCACAGGCCATACAGCAAAAAAAAATCTTTCCATCACGTGCACCGAGCATCAGGGTAAAAATAGATGTATATATAAGCGAAAACAAATTCCAAGGACAGATAGCAGGTTTGATACACTGTAAGCAGGCAAACATCACAGCAGTAGGCATAGGCCAAACCCTAGAGAATGTATTCATGGCAATATGGTGAGAAATCATGGAGACAAAAGCAAAATTAGAGAATAAGAGGAAACGGGAACACCTGAGTGTGTTGCGTGCTAACCGCGGCACCGCCAAGGCCGACCAGCACATGGGGCGCCCACCATAGGAAGCCGCATCGGGAGAAGAGAGAGGGTGCGCAAAGGAGAGCGCACCGGCTGCTCCCAGCAGCGAGGCCCGGCCGACGGCGGCAACGAAGCTGGGGAGGCTCGACGCCGGCATGGGTAGGGGCGTGACGCCATGGCCGGCCGGTCTCGCCTCGCTCGCCGCTAGGGCCCATGGACGCGCGCGACGCAGATAAGCTGGCGCGGTCGGGGCCTGCTGCAGCGCTGGCACCCCAGGAGAGAGAGGGAGAGGGAGAGGAAGAGAGGAAGAGGAGGTACGCCGCAGCCGGCAGCGGCCGTGAAGAGGCAGCTAGGGTTTCGCGTGGAGGGCGCCGACGCCGCAGCCACCGCGCGATGATGAGGCCGAAGTCTGACCCGTCCAGCACGCCGCAACGCTGGAGGAGAGGGAAGGAGAGAGGGGAAGGGCGGCCGTGGGCGGCACCGCCGCCGCAGGTACCGCCGCGTCGGGTGCCGGGAGGAGCGACGGGGTGGGGAGGAGAGACGAGCGGATTGTTTTTTTTTTTTGCTGAGAAGGGAGGGGCCAATTTATTGGAACGGTAATGGTTTTGGGGCGACGCGGCCCATCTGGCCATCCGGGAGCCCCCCGCCGTTCGTAGCTGATCGGACGGACGAGGCTATTTTGGGCGACGTGGATGGCGCCCCTGCTGGAGGAGTTGGCCATCGTTGTTTGTTTTTAATATATGTAGTCCATCAACCCAACTACCGGCCTCATTAAATCTCACAAGGGCTAGGAATTTAGGAGACATAGGCCCTGTTTGGATACTCTAGCACAGCTAGAGGTTAGAGTTAGTTTCTAGCTCAGGACTAGCCCTGAACTAACTCTAGCCTAAGAGATGTTTGGATACCAGGGTTAAAATGATAATAAATGTGCTTTCCAAATCATTGGTGTGGGTGAAAGTAGAGATAAAACAGTGAACCCCACCTCAAATAGCCCCAACTAGCCCAAATAATCACCTCTTTGGGGAGATAGTTTTTTAGGGTGGGCTAGTTACAAATAACCCACTCTAACCCTCCTGTTTGGCTACTTTAGGGCTAGTTGAGCTCTAACTAGCCCAAACTAGCTCTAACCCATGGATCCAAACAGGGCCATAAGCATTGGTTATGTTTAATACATCTGACTGTTGAGGTTTCGACCTTAGAGAACACAGTCCCTCCTTTATTAATAATGGAACTTTTGGATAATCAATGTCAACTCGCAGAGGTATAACCTTTGTAGTTGTAGCTTCACAGAGAAAAAGTGACCTTCGGAATAGACTTGGAAGAAGCATCCTTAATTCGGGAAAGCCGATCACAAGATGAAGACCTGGAAGAGGGACATTATTGGAAACAAAGATGGGGGTGGTCACCTTCGCTAAGATCACTAAATATCTTCAACCAAAGGAGAAACTTCGTCACATGAAGACTTGAGATATGAAGACTAGTTGTACAAAGACTAATGAAGTCTCCATGAAGTCCTTCAATCACAACTATTGTAAATTGTAAACACGAGATGTAATTGTTTGTACGAATGACTGATGTAACCTCATCAAATATTGTATTCGACATGATGAATGTATTGCAAAGGTCAGGAGTAAAAAGGATATCTAGTGGTACGTTCGAAGATTCCCTCTCCTATAAATAACCCTGACATGTATAGAAATGGGCATGAAATGAATACACAATCGTCTTTAGTTCACTTTCTGTGTTCATCATTAGTTGAGTGTCTTTCACCAAAACCGACTAATAAAATTTACTTATATTAAATTATACATTTTTTATTTTCTAAGACAACAGACATAATAGATACCTATAAACTTACCAATTACTATGATGCCATGAACTTGATTTTTTTGTCGTATTTCCATGTTTTCTATGTATATCTATAGTTTTATTTCCTTTGAATGAAACCTTTATGCATCTTATTTAATATGTATTTAGTTGAAATCTTAGCTTAAATTGTGGTGGCTTAGTTGCAGTGTGTGTGTATGTGTGTGTGTATATGTATATATATATATGTGTGTGTGTGTGTGTGTGTCTATATATATTTTGATTTTTAAATTCTAATCTTATTAATTGCAATAGCTTTTTCATCTCAAGTCGAGTTGAAACTTGTGCGCTTATTGTATATTTTCTTAACTCTTCTTTTGTACTTTTTAAAAAGGGATAAGTCATTTTGGTTATCAAACTATCACTGGAGTTTGGTTGCGGTCACTGCAAAACTAGAAATCGTTGGACATTCAACTTTGTAAATTAGACATATTTTTCCATACCACCCCTTTGATGATGGTTTTCATCGCCACCACACTAGATCAACTTGCCTAGTCAACATGTTGACTTGAATTGGCCCAACCATCAAGCCCCCTGCACCTTATCCTCCACCAGTGCATCCCGTGAACCCATCAGCTAGTCCTGATCTATTGTGCGAGGATAGTGGCACACCACACGGCAGATGAAATGGTGCTCCAAGGAGGGGAACATCAGTGAATGGTGGAGGATCAGGAGGTTGAGAGCAATGTCATTTGAAATGGGTTTCTCTTCTCTTGGTGTTGGGTTAGTTGGATCAAGCACTGCAAAATCCTTCTCCACAACTTCCCACACTTTTCTATTGATTGATTTTAAATGTGTGCTCATCTTCCTCTTCCAATAATCATAGCACGTACCATCAAAGAACGGTGGATTTCCCCATATGGTTGATTTGAGCCATTTTAACACCATCGGTTGTTAAGCCTCAAATAAATGGTGACCACGCTCCGATACCACTTGAAAGTTCCTAAATAGCTAGAGAGGGGGTGAATAGCCTAATTAAAAAAATCTACAAATCACTAGAGCAAAATGTTAGACACAAATATGGCAATAAACAATTTTGCCCTAGCTCTACTTGAAAAGGCAAGCCACCTACCATAAACTAGTTGATGTAATCTCTATGTATGTCACACAAGCAATTAAACTAAGCACTAATTCTACAACTAGAAGAGCTAGCTAATAGACTAGTTACATCTAGTTGCAACTAGCAAGACTAGCAACAAGTTCTACACAATGTATGAACTAGGAATGTAAAGAGCAAGTGTAGAGGGTGATATACCGAACCGGTAAGAGACAAATCAATCACAACAATACCAAGGTGACAATGATTTATCCCCGGGGTTCAATTGCTTGCCGGCAATCAATGTCCTCGTTGTGACGACACACTCACTTGGTGGCTCACGTGCTAATAGGCATCACATGCCTAGCCCTACACAAGGGCGTCGTAAGAACCACAACAAGATGAGGGTATACAAGTGAAAGCCCTAGTTTGGTTTTGGATAATTGATGAAACCCTAGGCTAACCTTTGATCTAAGTGTGTGAATGAGATAAGGTAGTCCAATCCAAGTGGAGGAGCTAGATGATGGTCATTGTGAAGGTGATGGCCACAAAAGAGATGATCAAGTGCTCTAACTTGAAAAGAAGAAAGAGAAAAACAAAAACCAAGGAGATCAAGACAAAGGTATAAATTAGGTTTTTGTTTTGGCACTCAAGACGCCATAGAGGGTGTGAGTGCATTTAGGATCGATAGCTATACTATAAAGAGGGGAAATCTTTGGCTAAGCGGTTATCGAGTGCCACTAGGTTACATGATTCTTTCATATGCATTAGGGACCTAGTGTGCTAACCTTGATCCTTGAAAAATGCTTTGAAAAATGCTAACACACATGCACACAAGTTACACACTTTGTAGTTAGCAACTTGGAAGCAAGGGTGAAGCGGTTGAGGAGTTAGAAAAAGAAAAGGAGGTGAAAAAGTCAGTGACTGGACTCTACTTGCGCAGTGACCGGACTCTGACTCGGTGCATCCGGTCAGTGTTGGGCTATGGCCGAGAGGGGCAAGCCTTGACCGGGCCTTATGCACTGTTGTGATCGGACCTAGGGTGGCGCGTCCGGTCAGTCAGCACAGAGAAGGAGGCGCTTAGCCTTGGCGATCGGACGCAGGGAGGATCACGCGATCGGACGTGACGCTGGTGCGTCAGGTCATGCATGACGTACGCTGACATAGGGGCGCTAGAGCTTGGCTTACGGCGTAGAGGTGATCAGACTCGAAGTCGCGTCCGGTTAGTGTCGACCTAATGCATCCAGTCAGAGAAAAATGGCTCTAGATACTTACTGGAAATGATCGGACGTCGCGTATTCGTGCGTCTGATGACTTGAGCGTCGCGTCCGATTGTTATTTGACTGCGAGCGAAGTTGTCTAGTGACTATTGAAAATCAGTGCACGGGATTCAAAGGAGCATCACGTGGATGGCTATGGGCGACCAGACTCAGGCCGACTGGACGCTGGGGTGTATCCGGTCAGTCCGTCCGGTCCGCCCCTGAGGCTCCAACGGCTCTTTGAGTCTTGGGGCCTCTATAAATAGAAGTGCTTCGGTTTGGGCTCACTCTCTTGGACATTTTCACCTATGATACATCCTTGTGAGACTAAGCAAACACTTCTGACTCATCTCCATCACTAATTCATCATCATAATGAGATTGGGAGTGTTTCCAAGTGCATTTGCTTGAGTGTTTGCATCTAGTCACACTTGGGGATCATTGTGGCTGTGGATTTCTTGTTTCTCTTGGTGGTTGCCACCACCTAGATGGCTTAGAGTAGCGGAGGGGCATTGGCATGAGTTGGTGATTGTTCGTGGCCATCTCTCGGTGATTGTGAGGGGTCTTGTACCTTTCTCGGTGGAGAGCTGAAATGGATTGCTCATGTCATTGAGTTACCTCACTTGTGGGTAGGTTCTTGTGGCACTCATTTGTTAAGCTAGGTGTGTGATACCTATTAGCGGCCGAACCACCAAGTGTTTGTCAAAACAACATGGACTAGTGTGCTGGCAAGCATGTGAATCTCGGGAGAAAATCGTGTGTCATGTTGTGATTGGATTTCTCCCAGTGATTGATTGGGATTCATATTGATTGGTTCATCACACTTGCCACGGCGGTATAATCACCCTACTCTCTCTTGTATTACTTTCTTTACATTCTTGTCTAGTGTCAAGCTCTTTAGTGTAGGTAGTTGTGAGAGCTTGTTAGTTTGGTTAGTGAGGCTCTTTAGTCAGTCTTTGAGAGCTCACTAGCTTAGCAAGTAGCAACCTAGGCATGTGTGTGAATTAGTGATCATACCAACTAGAATTGTTGGGTAGGTGGCTTGCAACCCTTGTAGAGCTAAGCAAAGTTGCATTTCGTCGTTTAGCGTACTAGCAAATTGCTGTAGTGATTTTGTAGAGTTTTATATACGCTATTGACCCCTCTCTAACCATATTAGGACCTTTCAACAAGTCACAAGCAATCCACTAGAGTTGCCTATCACGGCTCCCACGGGGAATAGGCACAAGAACCCCTCACAATCGATCGATCGAAGCCAGAAACAATCACCACTTCCACTCAATGATCCTCCAAGCTCCGGGCCGACAAGGTGACAGCAATCGCTAAGAGTAACAAGAGAACTAATAGCCCAACTCACCCTTCCTAGTGACACAAGATGCAAGAACTCGATGCAATGCACTATAATGGTAGAGGTTGGTAAATTTAGATGTAAAATACAGGGTTACTTTTTATATTTTTTTTAATGGCAAAGGTGGATGATTTTTCTATAAAACATGATAAATCCAATGGCTATTATTGGCGTTGATGATTAGAGTCTAGATGTTTGTAATTATTGTGAGAATTTCTACAATTTATCCTTTTTCTAACATGTTTAGTAAGAATTAATGTGGAGACTTCGTTAGGGCCTCTAATTAGTAATAGTAAGATTTGGTGGTCCAAGTTGATATTTGATCATAATTTTTCCTATACAAGTTTTCTTAAGAGTTATAAAACCATATTTATTATAAAAGATTTTGATACGAATTTGGCATACTAATAACTAATACTCCCTCTGACCCAAATTACTATTAAATTTGGCTTTAACCTAAGTCAAACTTATCTAACTTGGCTAAGCATGATATTGGAGGTCAAAGGATGTACACTACAAACAATGGTGAGAGTAATATAATATGTACTCTTTGGAATATTTTACAGCTAATTTCGTGAACCTACAGGTTTATTTATAATAAGGAAAATATAAATTTTTATGACCATTTTACGAAAGAACAACAACATTAATCACAAGTAAACTAGAGCTATAACACAAGGAATGGTTCAATTTTCATCCAAATATATCCGAGGAGAGGTGGTAGTGAATTTGGATCATCAAAAATTCAATTGGACATTTGTTGTTGTAATGCTCTAAAGTCCAAACGGCTCAGATCCACTCTACAGACTGAGTGAACCACACACCACCATTAACCCACTTACGCTATCGTTCTTGCTTCGCATAAAAGGATGAAACAGGGGATAGTGATATGGACTCTAGAAGCCCTACTATCGGTCAAATCCAAGTTGTGCCGGATGTCATAGTTGCTTTGGATATGCTTGGATAAGGTCAATTTAGGATTTGGATATCCATCCCCATAAGATCCAATATTGTCCAAAATACATTGGCGAGGAACTTAAAAAGTCCAATATCCATTGGATATCTTTTGACTTCTAATGTCTAGCTTAAGCATGTAATGTGGGGTCCTAATGTATTGGTATTGCCACACTAATATGCACAACGTACTTACATTGGAGAGGAACTTAAAAAGTCTAATATCCATTGGATATCTTTTGACTTCTAATGTCTAGCTTAAGTATGTAATGTGGGGGTCCTAATGTGTTGGTATTGCCACACTAATATGCACAACGTACTTGTTTTTTTAATGAGGCATCTCAAATATTTTTTTGTCAATTTCCCTGAAATTTGGAGGTGTGAATGCGGGCTTTTTAATTATAGGATCCAACTTATATACGGTGCACAAGTATATATAGCCACGCCAATATACACGAAGTAGACATGTGTCATACTAAATCAACTTTGATCGATTTCATTAAGATTTTATGGCGCGAAGACAACATCTTTAATTATAGGCTCTAGCTTTTCTCATGGGTCCCACATGTATATATAGCAACACCAATTTTCACAAAGTAGCCGGTTGTCATACCGAATCATCTTCAACTAATTTTGGTTAATTTCTCAAAAACATTAAAGTGTGAACATGGGGTTTTTAATTCTAGGGTTCAGCTTTTAACATGGGGTCCACATATATACAGCTACACCAATATGCACAAAGAGCGGGTTTTACTAAATCATTTCCAACCAATTTCGGTCTATTCACTGCTACACTTGCACCTTTCACAGCCGCATCATAACCCACATCGCAGTCCAATTTCGGCCTTGATAGTAAGTTGTCGATAGTGATAGTGATAGTCATAGCCTTCACCGTCGCCATCTGGGACCGACTGCGGTGTACACTAATACCGCCGATTGGCCTATGATCCGTCCATGATTAGATCCTTACTTCAGTCGCACTAGAGCACGACCCGGTTGTGGACATACACTAACACCGCCGTATTGGTAAATGATCCGACTGTGTTGAGGCTATCAAAACCGTAGTATGGGCACATCAACCGCCTGTGTAGTGGCCACCTGCACCGTCGCCTTGTACTTCAACCCGACTGTCAGCGGTGCGGGTTCACTGTCGGTTCGATGACCGAGACGCCTGTAGAGGTTAGCACCCATCGCTTCAGCGTATGATTCGCCAGTACAAATGTCATGGTCACCGTCGCCTTGCACCACGATCCGCCCTTGATGATCGTTTAGTCGGTGTTGGTTTACTAAACGATTTGGTGGTTATACACTTTTATTCCTGCCGCATAATACGTATAGCGACGGTGACAGAATTTCATCCTGTTTCACTATAGTTACAAATTCGGTTGGGCCCTTAATAGCTTGATGAACACAAAGCATACAAATATATAATCATTACATCCATAAATCATGTTCACAAACAAGAGTACTTTTTACAATAATAATGGATGCTACCAAAACATCTTTCTCAACTGATGTCCTAACACAAGATAATAAGGTACTAATCTATACAGACTTACATAACAAAACAATGTAGATGTGCTCCTTATATGTGGCACTCCTACTTGCAAGGCAAAATGAAAATAATTAGTGCATCCATTGGATTGGTAGCCAATGCACCATGGAACCCCTCTTATTCATCTCTAATCCACAACCTAAACAAAGCAACAGAATTAATAATATTGAATATACCATTCCTTTAGTTAACAAGCCAAAATTGGCCTATACATCCATAGAATGAAAACAACTGCCTACCTAAACAAAGACTATCATGACGACAAAATGCAGGAAATGTACCTTTACTGCTCTACTAATGACTCCATGAACAAGGAAACATAAGGAAGATAGTAAGGCCTGTTCATATGGAAATGCCCTCTTGATCTACAAAAGTGGATGACACGGGCATGGATGACATGAACCTTTCTACGGTCCATGTCATATGCAATCAATGTTCTATCCTTCCCAACAAGGAAAATAAAATTCCATTCTAGGTGAACAGTAATCACTCTGTACTCCTCATTATAAAGTTTAGAACCAATTTTAATATTCAAGCGTCCAAACAGTTCATCTGTGTCCATAACATGCTTCAAATTCTAGTTATCAGTACCATAGTCTTCAAGTATCCACACTAAAAGCCAAGACCTATTGCAAAAATTAGCACAGCACACACATAGGTGACCCTAAGCTTGATGGATGGACATTTCAGCGCCACTTGGTTTATGAATTGTCCTCCATATCTTTCCCTTCATATCCACATCAACTATCGTAGAGTACTCAACCATGTGCATAAAACCATTAAGAAAAATACTTCTCGATTTTGAACGTAGAACAATACTACCTTCACCCCATTCAGATTCCTTAAAGATCCATGCTATAGTTTTAGATGAGTAGATCTCCACACCCACACACGCACCCTCCACCTCAACGAATTCAATCACATGGAAGTGCGAGGATGTTGGTTCAAAACCTAAGCGAGCCTGACCAACAGAACGAATGCTATGTGGTAGTACATGCCATTTGTCAGTCGCTGGATTGTAGACAACATAGTGACATAATCCATCAGGCCTAGCACACCAGCAAAGGACAAGGCTGCTGCAACAATCTGAGACTAGGATGTTTTTAAGGGGGGAGAGCAAGAAGGGCAAGGAGGGCTGTTCACCGGTGATGCTGGTGAAGTGGCGATTGCCCTTCCGCCAGCTTCTAAAGAAGAAGCTGATGATAATCTATGAAAGCTTCTTACATTGATAGGAGTCAGAGATCACGCGCCTCTAGAAGCGACAGACACACTTGTAGCAGCACAAGGACCGAGCGGGGAGGTACCTAAAGTTGTCGGCAATCACATTGTCTGAGAGGCTATCCACTGCGTTCCTCATGTTGTTGACCTCCTTCATCTGGAAGGGCACCACCAGCCGAAGAGATGAGGTCGCCCTACCATGGAATTACATCAATACATAATAGTAAGGAGATGAATTTCAAGGAGAGAAGGGACAGCGATGCAAGTAAGGCTTTATTACACTTGCCTTTGGATCTGGCGGTAGTGAGCACAAGTGGCAACACCGGTGACAGCAGTAGCTCATGCATCGGTGGATCTATGCAGGCAATCCGGCGATGTGCACCGATGTAGACCAAGAGCTGAGCAGTGGTGATGAGCAGGAGTGGCGATGAATAATAGTAGCAATGAGGACAAGAAAAGCTATGTGTGTGGGGGGGGGGAGGGAGGGGTGGTAGTGGGGGGAAGGGTTAAGGTGGGGGTGTTGGGGCAAGGGTTGCTTGCTCTCTATGTAACTTTTACACCACACAGGAATTGAACTTTTATCAGTTCCACGTGGGAGGGTTCAAACGCGGGATTGGAAATTTTGCAACTAAGCGGCGGTGAATGCACAGTACCATCACCAACGGCTGGGTCCTATTACCACCTGGAGACCGCCATATGATATGGTGATGAACACTAAGGCATACAATCTTAACATTTTGCATTGAAACAAAGTGAAACCCTCCACTTAGAAAACTAAGAAAATCATAATTCCAGTACTCAGATTGAAAGGAAGCCCACTTGAATTCAATGGTGAATAATAAAGCATACAGATTTACATTGGAAGAAAGCCAAACTGCACACTTAGAAAACATAAGGAAAGCACAATGCCAGTACTCTCATATTGAAAGGAATCCAACTTGAGTTCCATACATTCATACCAAATAAGTAGGTGGACACTACCAAGCTAACAAGCATGCCAAAAGCTAAAATGCAGATACTAATTAGGCCAACACTATGCAAAAGTTAAAAGGACTTCATATGTACATCATTGGTTGCATAATTAATCATTCTCCATATAGATCCTAGTCGACCTCCAAGGGATCATTGTGAATCTCCATAATATCCTACAGATCATTGTCGACCTCCACGGGATCGTTGTCAATCTCCATGTCATCCCAAGCCTTGACCACTACAACGCTATCCACATCCATTGGTACACTTTCATTTAGCTCATCGACATTGTTCACAAAGCACTGATTTGGTGAACCAATACTGAGGACAATAAGGCTCACAAGCTACACTCCATGGATATACAAGGCCACAAACTCTAGAACGAGAAGATGCATTTTCATCTGCAGATCCAACAAAATTACTGTAGTTAGGTTGGAGGTGAAGGAGCAGAGGGCACGAGAGAGCCTGGTTGTGGGACCCAATGCCTTATGTGTCACCATTGCGCTAGACGCCTAGTTGTGGTGACATGTCTTTGGAGTCCTAATAGTAGTATATGTTCTTTGTGTGGACAGATTGACTTATACAGTATATTGGATGTATCCCCTGCAAGTGGAAACAAATCTATGCCTGTTGGACTTACGATGGCGGCGGCAGTGGCAATGGAGGATCCCTAGTGTGCTGTGGTGGCTCAGACATCCTTTTGGAGGCTAGGAGGTGGGTCTTCCTGGTGGAGCGTGGCAGCATTGGTGTTCATGTCCGTCATGTGCCACGGTAGAGGCGACTGATCCAATCCACAGGTCTCCTTTCTCACCTTTTTCTGCCTTCACTATTTTGGTCCTTGCTTGAACATGAGGTATACAAGAAACATTGTAGCACTGCAGGTCTATTTAGGCCAATGCTGATGAAAAGAACTAGGAGCTGGCACTAGTTGGTTTTCTACTGGTGTCTTGATTTTTTGCATATGTTCAGTGTTCTTACTGTAAATGCCTGTGTGCAACTAGGCCTGTTAATTGACATGTGCTTGCTTGATTATACCTATCTATCTAGGCAAACAAACAGGCCCTTTGCTTCTGCCTTAAACTATTTTTTTCTGTCTAGTGCTTGCTTGATTCTACATTTCTGTTTCATATGCTCCAGTACCGCCGATAAGTCCTTATGGTATTTTGAACTTGTAACGTATCTGAGGCCACATTTCTTTGCCAACGGTGTCTATATGGCTATTCGATGTATTAGGATGAAACTCATATGTTTGCTTTATGTGTCTTCTCCTGGTTGACAACCAAGTTATCTATTTAGTTCCAAACAAGAGGAAGGCATCAAAAGCAAATCAATGCTTTGTGTCCATCATTCACGTCACTGAGGCCAATAATGTTTAAGCTACACATGTTGCTACTAATGCCAATGATGATCACTACCACTTGTTCACTAACATTCTACTTGTGAAAACTGAGGAAGCTCAATGAACTACTAAAAATAGGTTTGGTTATAGCTCCATTAACTGCTACTCTAGTTTGAGTTATATATATCTATGTGGTGCTACTCTAAATTTACATGAGGTCATACCATGAAAATTGTTAATGGTTGTTCAAGTTGCACTTTGGTATGAGTTGTGGACTTCACTAATGGATCTTTGTTGGATTATTTTCCTCTTCAGTGATCTCATTACTGAGGAAGCTCTCATCGTACTACACACTGACGAAGTGGAGGAGGCCTCCAACAAGAGGAATGCACTGGCCAGCCTCATGGAGGATGTCATTTTTGAGACCCTCCACCACCTCCCTGTCCGCTCCTTATTCTGCTACAAATGTGTCTGTCACTCCTGGAAAAACCTCATCTCAGACCCCAACAACCATAAGAAGCCACCCTAGACTATGGCTGGCTTCTTCTATGATAGTGAGAACAGCAATCGAAAACTTCACTAGCGTCGTCCGTGGTGTATGCCCCTGCTCCTTGGAATTCTTGCCCTTCAACATTGACAATGTAGCTCTCTCATATTGCTAGCAACTAGCCTCATCCTATGCTGGTGCCTTGGGGCTGATGGATACTGTTATGTCGTCTCCAATCCAATGACCAAGAAGTTTAAAATTCTGCTCGCCTAGCACCCATGATGTTGGCCATGCTGTTGGTGAGGCTCAGTTTGGTGTTCGATCTGACAGCCTCCTCGCACTTTCATGTGATTGAATATGTGGATGTCAATGCTGTGTGCGCAGGTGTGGAGATCTACTCATCTCAACTGTAGCATGGATCTATAAGGAATCTAAATGGGGTGAGCATATTGATGTGACATTTTACAGACAACCAAGTGTGTTTCTTAATGGTTGTCTGCACATTATGGGGCACTCTAGGGAGGTACTCTATGATATTTGTTACGGATATGGAGGGAAACACATGGAGGAAAATTGATAGGACAAATGGTCTTCACCACTCCATGCATCAAGCTCAGGGTCACTTGTATTTATGTATTGTTGATGGCCCCAATGATTCCAAGCTTTCAATCTAGATCCTTGAAGACTATGGTACTTATAATTGGACATTGAAGCATACAGTCACCATGCGGATCCTATTTGGAAGGATTAATATTAGATTTGGTTACCTAGATTTTGATGATGAGGACATAGTGATCAAAGTTCACCTAGAATGGAATTTGATTTTCTTTGCTAGGGAGGATGGAACAATCATCGCATATAACATGGACCACAAAAAAGTTCATGTCATCCCTGTCCGTGTCTTTCGGTATGGTAGATGTACCATTAAAAAAGAGTTCATCTGCAGACCATACTATCTTCCTTATGTTCCCTTATTCTTGGATTCATTAGTAGAGTAGTAAATAAAGCTATATTTGATGTATATCTCTGTCATGCATTTTAAATGGACCAATGTTGTTTGCTTGCCTATGGACATGTTAATTTCCTAAACGATGGATGTTGTTATTATTTCAGCTAAACTAGTGTTTCATCTTTGTTTTGTTTGTAAATTATTTATTTGGTGCGCACATGTGTTACGGTGGTGTTATATCTCTTGTTGCCATTTCATCCATTAATCAGTTGTAGTACAATACTTATATTGATTTCTAATGTCATGGGTACATGGGGTATGCTGATGAGGGCACTCTAAAGTACAAAAAAATGAAACTTCAAAAGCACTACAATGCACCCACCAAATTGTACTACTAGGCTATGCTACTATTAAGTTAGCCAAACTTAAAATCGTAAACGACACAGTAACAAGCATCACAGAAAGACGAGGAAACTACAGAGGATACTGTCAGATGTGTTCAAATGTACATAGGTCGGACTTTCTTATGTGTGCAATAACATTTCAACACCAATGGCTCCTCTGCTTTGCATTAGACTAAGGCAAGACTTGCGGTACTTTCTTACGTGTGCAATAACATTTCAACACCAATGGCTCCTCTGCTCTGCATTACACTGAGGCGAGACTTGCTCCTCACTACAAGGTTCTTGCAAGTTCAACAAAGATTGACAAAGACACCAAGGCAATAAAAAAACAAACAGAAACCAAATTACTTGAGCTACACCACGCTCAACAGATTGTAAGTGCGAGACTTGCTCCTGGTGCTCAAATTGTAATGGTTGTGACATGTACCTTCTTCATATTTGTTTTCTTCAGGGAGCCACATATGTATTCAAATTTACTGTGCACGCAAGAAAGTCCTAGCACCGTAAATCTGACTGGGCCGGACACATCTCACATTATACATGGAAACCTGTTTTGTATGAGTACTTTTGTTGAATCCCTCAAGGAAACAAATAAAATAGAAACAAAACAACAGAAAAGCAAAAGAAAAAACAATATTCTAGACTTGTTCAGATGAACTCCTTGCTGCATGGTTCTTTCAAGTTCAACAAATTTTATCAAAGACATGAGTTGCCTCCAACAGAGATCAAAGGCACTTATGAATGTTTAGCATATTATAGATCAGATAAAAAACAACTAGAAAGAAGTCTGTAGCAAAAAGCAACCAGCAGGGGCTACAAACCAGCTACAAAATGACCAAAGGATCTAAGCTACACCATGCTCAACAGAGTTTAACCCACCTAAGGCCTTGTTTGGATGAGCATGTATTCATCTCGATCCACATGTGTTGAAGTGGATTGGAGTGGAATTAAACTAAATTCCATTCCAATCCACTCCAACATATGTGTATTGATGTGGATACACATGCATCCAAACAAGGCCTGTTACAAAGTTCAACAAAAGTTAACACCAACATGCAAATAAGAGTTCACATATTTTGCAATTGCGTCCCGCAGATCAAACTTATTCATGACTACTAATACTACTGATATGTCCCATAGATCAATGGTCAAGGTTGGCATGCAGGATCAGATCATTGATGTCATCATCCGTCGAACACGGCGGAAAACTCCAAGGTTCACCGCTGTGCCAATTCGAAGCTGGGTAGCAACAAACATTGTGGCAGCCCCCTAATGAATAGCTTTGGTCACCACAGCTCGAATTCAGGCGGGCAAGGCTCGGAGGTGCTCCTCTGTGGCCAACAGATTATCCACTCTTCCAATAGGGAAGGCCACGTTATAGGTGGCTAGCACGGACATCTATAGGGTGCCGACCTATGTGCTTAGTACCACAACAAGGTTCATCATGTGTTGGGCCTACTGCTGGGTGTTTGCCAAGTCAGCTCGCGCCTAGGAGGCTAGATTCTTGGAAGCTTAAAATGCATCACGCGCAGCGTCCAGCTCACTGCGCAGCATCTCGGTGTTTAGCCTGGTCGATGACAAATCCGCTTGGACCTTATGGTAATATTTCAATAATTGATGGTACTCTACATCATCTGAGGATTCACGCTCTTCTGATGATTCACCCACTTTAGAACCATAGGGTTGTGCAGGGACAGACGGGCTTGGTAGCGGCAAGTGGTGATGGGACAACTCTCCAGCACCACCGGGGGAAAGCCCATGACCTAGGATGGCACTGCCATGGAGGAAGCGCTACACAATGCAAGCCAACTTCAAGCCCATATAGGATAAGGGGCAGAGCGATCTGATTGAGAAGGTAAATGACTTTTATCGAACTGACCGGTGTAGCATGGCACGGAATCGTGGGTGGCTACCTCCATCAAGGGATGCCTCGTGGGGCCACTTTCCGAGCACGACCGCGGACAAAGAACCGGGCACTGGGGCAAACAAGGCTTAGGATGCCATCATGCCCATGAACACCTATTGAGATAGTAGGCAAATTCTAAATACTAGTTAAATTAAACATCATGAACACAATACTAGTGTGAGCATTGCTCGCATACTCCGGTTAAATGAAGATAAATAACATGAAGAGAAGTGATGATCCACCTCGAAAGGGGGAACTGGTGGGTTAGAGAGCAGGCCGATGAGAGATCCATCTATCGATGGAGGATTGCCAATGTTGAAGGCCTCCGGGGACTCCATATCGACAAATGACCTCATCCGCTCTGCCATGGTCCTAGCAGGAGGCATCGGTGGCATAGTAGGGTGGAAGGAAAAAGCTTTGGGATGGAATTAGGAGCTCTAGAGAGAGAAGGCAGCAGATATAACCTTCCCTCTTGCCCATTGTCTCTGCTATTATAGTTTGGGGGCCATCGATCACCCCATGACCGAGACATTTGCGTGGGTGGGAGGCGACGGGCTGAGATGCGACGTCCCCTACTATAATAGGCTGCCAATGCCACCCATGCGTGTGCACCTACGTGGGAATGCAGGAGCATGTCATCTAGGTAGTCAAGATTTCAGACAGCCAGACCTTGTGTGATCCTATAAAGTATAAAGTTTCTAAATAAAAATAATCCTTGATGCATGGTTCTTGCAAGTTCAACAAATCTTATCAAATACATGAAAATAAGATGAGTTGGGTTCAACATAGATCAAAGCCACCCATGACTACAACTACTACTGATATAAATGTTGTGTTCGAGTGCACTCCATAGGCAATAGTTTTACTCATAGCTCTATACTGTATAGTGTCCGACGAGATCAAATGTGTCGTATTCATACTTTCTTGCAAGCGCAGTAAAATATGAGAGTGAAGTGAATGTGTTAGGAAAGCTAGACACAAGAAGTGATTCGAGAAAAGGAGCTTTTGACACGCTTGAGACTTGAATGCCTAGTGCGGTTGTGATAGGTCTTTTTTGTACTTATTTGATTCCAATCCAAGTAGTCATAGCAGTCGAGGGGTAGACTGAAGGCGTGTCTAGCTCAGTTAAATTTACAATGCTCGGACCATCATAGGGACTCTAGGGAAAGGCAAGATAAAGATTTTTTTTCCAACCGGTGTGCTTTGCCTCAGGTGCTATCGCACTCCCTCGGGAACCTCAACCAGTCGTACCATAGAAGGTGTGTTTGACTGGAGATGCAGGAGTATTGACGTTCCCAAGCGTACACTGATGAAAACAGAGCATGTCTCCTCCATTTACACTGATGAGACGGCATCAGTCTCGGCACTGGTTTTTACTACATGTTAGCTCCTCCACTAATGCCCCAATAGTGTGTGCCCTCCTTGCGTTTGTGACAACACTAGAAACACATAAAAAGAAAGCCCCCCCCCACCACCAAAACCACAAGAGGAGAACAAGAACAGAGACATACCAGCAAGGATTCTTCAAGACTATTAAGTTCCCTAGTTGGCACGGCGGGGCTGCAAGAAGACATGGTAGGACTGAGCCAGAGTGACCTAGAGTGCATGAAGATTCTTCTTCCGGGATTGTATGCTGAAACATTGGTAAGTGCCCATTTTCTATGTGCTGAATCTGATCTACTGGGGTTTGCCTTTGGGAATAAACTTGTCCCTCTATCTAGCTATGTTGATCATTGTGCACGCAAAAACTGCCAGCTTTAATGGCCCAAGCTATCAGAGGTCATCGAAAACTCGAGCCTTGTCTAGACGATGAGTAGAGCCTGGCTTAGTGGAAGGTGTAGGTGTTCCTTGATGGTGGTCACTTGTACGTCCACCGGGGATGGAAGCACTTCGCCTGTGCCCTCGACCTCCAAGACGGGTTCTCTCTTGTATTGCGATATGACGGCCAGTCATAGATTAATGTCAAGGTCTTCGACCTTACCACCTATTGCAAGCAGTACCTGCATGACTTCAAGGCTAGTGGTAGTTAGCTCTCCCTGCCCATCACGGAGCCAAGGAGTTTTGCAATGATCCTAAAGAAGTACCACCTCAAAGCAAAGTATTTGGTGAGCACTCACGCAAGACGTAGAACGTACTGATGATGTCGCAAGTTACCATTGTCCTCTTTGTCATCAATCTTTTTTTGTGCGAGGCAAAGAACATGCCAGTGGACTTTGAGTGAGTGCATGACTACAAGCATCAGTGCATGGTTGAGCTATAGATGACTGGGCAGTCTTTGTTTGTGGGCTTGGAGAGAACCTACACAAACAAAGTCTTGCGAGTGTCATTCAAGTACGGGTGGGGTGCCTTCTGCATTGACAACAACCTCAACATCGGCAACACCTACTTCTTCAGCGTGATCTGCGAGGCCACCTACAGCAATGACGATGATGAGGAATGGGAGGAGGAGTTGGAGGATGATGAAGCTAAGCTCAAGGTGGAGGTGTGCAAGACAAATGGCGGATGGAGGCAGGTGAACTCGGTGCAAGAGTTGACATGATCTATATTTTGTTGTTTCATCAATACTATTATCTGGCCTGTCAAGATTTCTAAGTATTGGACTGTCTTAGGCCCTGTTTGGATGAACTATGACTAGTTAGCCATGGCTAAAAATTAGCCAATCCATTGTTTTTAGTCCATACTTGTTTGTATCATGAACTAATTGTTGGGTTCTATGGACTAATTGGATGGCCCCTAATAGTTGCCATCACTGTATTTCGTTGTTCATCGACTCATCGTGATCTAGATTGTCTATATTTCCTAGGGTCAGACTGTATTAGGCACCAGAAAATTTCAACATCTATACGCGCTCGTCCTCCAATCAGAAAGGGTGAACACCCTTAGTATACTATATATCAAAAAAGAGAAACAGAAAGAGAACTGCATGCAAAAGCAACCAATAGGGGCTAGATAGAGTTTAACCCACCTAATACAAAGTTCAACAAAAGTTAACGTAGATATAGCAATTGCGTGGGTTAAACTCTGTTGAGCGTGGTGTAGATTAGGTCCTTTGGTCATTTGGTAGCCGTTTTCTAGCCCTTGTTGGTTGGTTTTGCCTGCTAGTCTCTTTTTGGTTCTCTTTCTGATCTGTAGTATGGTAAATTTGCCTAACGAAATTCATCTAATCAAGTCTCCCGTCGATCTAATGCCTAACGAAGGAGCCACATAGCTATTCAAAGTTTACTTCACACATAAGAAAGTCCAAGCATTGTAAATCTGACTAGGCCAGACACGTCTCACGTTATACAAGGAAATATATTTCATACTAGTACTTTTGTTGAATCCCTAAGGCCTTGTTTGGATATGCAGGCTCGCAGTAGCTAGCTAGAGATGGCCACATTACATGGATTCATACTTGCAGCCACAGATGGCGCAACTCCTGTTTGTAGCACAGTTGATCAGGCAAAAGTTCTACTAATAGCTATACAAGAGTTACATGTCTAGCCCGTTCAAATTTACGCTACTCAGACTATCAGGCGAGTATATGGTTTACAAGAAATAGGTAAACGTCATTTCATCTAATATACTAGAGGGACGTGGTCAGGGAAAAGTTGTGGTCGATAGATGTAGAGTACATATCCCTGGTATGGTAACTAGTTGCCATCTGTAAGCATGATTTCAGTTAGAATAAATGTCAATCGAGATCCTCAAACCAGCATGGAACAGAATAATAAGTTCATACAAATAGTATGGTTTGATGAAGCACATTACTTAATCCATATCCTCAAACCAGCATGGAACACGGTTGGGAAAATGCAAACGGGTGAGGGAAGGGGGAGCCGGAAGGTAGGCAATTGATGCAATGCACGCTATTGGATGAGGGAAGTGGGGACGCTCCTTTCATACAAACCTTGCACGATTGACGAGAGTGAAGCGAATGCGGCAAGAAAGTTGGACATAAGAAGTGAATCACGAAAAAGAACTTTTGACCACCATGACACGCTTGACACTTGAATGCGTGGTGCGGTTGTGATAGGTCTTTTCTATACTTATTTCACTACAATCCAAGTAGTCACAACAGTCGAGGAGCAGACTGATTGCTATGACACTTTATACTATCCTACGAGATCAAATACACAGCAGGCGGACTTTCTTGCGTTTGTAGTAAAAGTCAATAGCTATGGCTCATCTGTTCTGCATTAGATCAAGGCGAGACTTGTTTAGATGAACTTCTCGTTGCATGGTTCTTTAAAGTTCAACAAATTTTATCAAAGAAAATTTCAACATCAATACACCCACGTCCTCTGATTAGAAAGCATGAACACTGTTAGTATATTTATAGATTAGAAAAAGAATTTGAAAGAAATCTGTAGGCAAAAGCAACCAACTGGGGCTAGAAACAAGTTACCAAATAACCAAAGGAATTGAGCTACACCACACTCAATAGAGTTTAACAGACCTAATACAAAGTTCAACAAAAGTTAACACACACATTCATGCAAATAATTAAGACTTCACATACGATCGTCCCATAGACCAAACCTAGTCATGACTTGTACTACTAATACATCCCACAGATCTATGGTCGATGCAGTCATGTAGGATCTCGTCCATGTTCACCTTCGCTAAGATGGTGTTGGTGGCAGGCTCGACACGCTTGAATAGATCATCAATATAATCTTCATCTTCCGATGCCAGTGGAAAAGCCTGATGTACCACCCAGACTTTCACCACTATGCCAAACTCAAGCTGGGTAATGACCAGCACCGTGGTAGCCCCTTGACGGATGGCTTAAGACGCCAGGGCTAGAATGCGGGCCAGCAAGGCTCGGAGGCGCTCCTATGGTGCAGTGACTAGATCGTCCACTGTCTGCACTGGGAAGGCGGCGTCATAGGCGGTAGTAGCATCAACAAGCAGGTTCTGGACCTCCACCTCAGTGGCTGCCTTCTCATCTCGTGCCTATGCAACTTCTTATTGGGCAACACCAAGTGCGGCGTGCGTGGCCTTCAGCTCATCATGCAGCTTGTTGGCATCCAGACTGGCCCCTGAGTACAAGTCTATGACCTTGAGGTAAGCCTCCTTTAACTTAAAGTATTCTTGATGATGCATCACTAGAAGACTGATGATGCATCACTAGAAGACTATTTGGGGTCAGACGGGACTTCATGGTCTAACGATGCATCACCAGAAGACTATCCGAGGTCAGACGGGATCGGTGATGGTGTGTGGTGATGAGACGTCTCCCTGCACAATGCAAGCCAAGTTCAAGCCCGCAGGATAAAGGGGAGAGCGATCTAATTGAGAAGGCAAACTACTCACCATACTATCCGGAGCAGCATGGGACGAAATCATCGCCGGTGGCTGCCCCCACCAGGGGATGGTTCGTAGGGCCGCTTTCCGAGCATGACCGTGGATGAAGAACCTAGCTCTAGAGCCAACGATCCTTGGGATGCCATCACGCCCATGTCCACCTATTGAGAAAGTAGGCAATTTCCAAATACTAGTTAAATTAAGCAGCATGAACACAAATACTAGCGTGAGCATTGCTTGTAGACTCTAGTGAATTTAATGAAGAGAAACAATATGAATAGTGGTACACGAAAAAATCACCTCATCAGGAAGAACTAGCGGTGGGTGTGTGACCATGCCGACGAGAGGTTTGTCTATCGGTGGAGGATGGCCGGCGCTAAAGGCCACTGGGGACTCCCCCCTGCCACGATCCATCGTGTACTCTCCCATAACCTTCATCACACATTGGTCTAGGTCATCCTCACAAATGGTGACCCTCAACTCGATTGTAGGGTCTGTTGGGCCTCAGAACTCCCACTAGCACTACAAGATTTTCGGTCTACTGCAACGCCAAAAAAGTGTAGCAAAAGACCCAAAAATGGTAGCCATAGTAATTTTGCTACCAATTTTTTTTGGTTAAATGTCGTTGCACTTGTAAGGGTAGCAATAGCATAATGCAATGGGTTACATTTTAGTTGCGACACACAGCCCCTCTATTGCAACACTTTTGACGCTTTTGCAACACCTGGTGAGTGTTGTAACAAAAGAAATTGCAACCACTATGGGTGCGGTAATAGTATCAATTGCAACGAACTAGGCGTTGCTAGCGATACGTATTGCGACACGCTGATCGTGTAGCAACACAATGCAAGCGCAACGCAACACAGGTGTTGCAATCGTGGTTGTTGCTACGCAGAGAAAGCATTGCAATAGAGGTTCTCTATTGCCACGTCGCCTAAATGGTTGCTATAGGTGGCTTAGGTTATTGCAACATCTCTTCAGGTTGGTTGCTACAGAGAGGTCGTATATTGCCACGTTTCTGAATGGTTGCTATAGATGGCATAGGCTATTGCCACGTTACTTAGGTTGGTTGCTACAGACAGGTCATCTATTGCCACGTTACTAACTATCTGGTTGCTATAGGTAGATTCCTCTATTGCCACCGTTATCTTTTTGTAGTTGCAAGAGATAGTTTCTCTATTGCCACGATTATCATACCTATTGCCATGACTAAATGTGGTTGTTATATGTGCCATCATATATTGCAACGCCAGATTAATATATTAATAATTCATGTTGGGACACTTTGTTTGGTAGCTTAAATTAATAATCGCAAAACGACAAATACATAATGAAGGAAGCATCAACATCCATTAAAACGAAATATAATTTGTTCATACAAAATCTTTAACAAAACACACCGAGTGTCAAACTAAATGAGAACACAAGTAGATAGCTTAACACATAATAATGTGTTAAGCACAGACAACTGTTTGAACTCATTCGAATCAAAAGACTAATGTCTACTGTAGCAGCGAAGGTTCCCTTGATATGTATGTTGGCCATCGTCCCACCATTCGCATGCTCCTTCTCAAACTCAAGATTCCTCCTGAAAAAATCATTGACATGCATTAGTTAAACTGAGACTAGTGGTGGCAAAGCTAATTGAACACTGAAGCAAAACATGAGCTGCAGTACTAGAGTTCTGTGAGCTGCAGTACTATCAACCATGAACTTTGAAGCGTAAAGCAAATATAAACATACATGCAGCTGCCTCCCAAGACATTTTATGAGCACAAACACATCCATATATATTTCTAATCAGCAAGAGGAAACTAAGCCTGGACCATATTTAGGAGCAGAACAAAAGAATAGCTATGTACTTTTCCAAAAGGACTATATGTTCCTTTTTAATGCAAAGAGAGATAAAAGGTTTCACATAGTACCTGTGTATTCTTTTTGGACAATGCAGATCTTTTCCTAGCCGCAGTTTCGTTCAGTTGCTTTGCTGTAGTATAAACAGCACCCGAATTCGCTGCCAAATTACTTCTAGTCATGCGCCCTCTAGTGAGACGTTCTTCAGCTGTGGAAGAAGGGGGTTGTTGTTCTGGCTGGCTAGTTTCTTGGGTAACCTGAAAATAAATGGTTGGTGGTAAAAATTACACCCCTTGACAAGAATATGACATGCATGTTACAATTAAACATTCTTCAATTATCATCAAACTACCTGCTGACTATGCATCATGTGTTCTCCCATTGTAGTTGTTACATTTTGTGTCCCCTCAATTGTTGCAGCAGCAGCAACATTTTCAGTTGGCTCCACAATTGTGCTAGCCTGCATTTCGAATTGGGTTCAAGATCATGATTTTCAGTTCAATAAACTATGAGAACATAGATGTTGTTAATATTACCTTTTGTACTGAAGCTTGCTGTTGGGCTGCTTGCAACATTAACATAGCTTGCCTAAGTGCTTCTCTATCAGCCTCCCTTTCCTTGTTCATCTGTTCAAGCTGACGCCTATGTTCTTGCCTCTCGGCTTCCCTTTCAACTTCTTGAGCTTCTAGTCTATCTTGCAGCCATCCAAACGATTCAATGAGGGCTTCCTCCTGTTGCAGTTTGCGCTGGTAGTCCTCCGATAGTAGCTCCTTTCTAGTTGGGTACCTTGCAAGGTAACCATTAGCATGCATCTTGTTTGATTTGATTTTTCTCTGGACTCGTCCACAGCCCACCCCGTCCGTCCCTGCCTGACTCGCTTCTTCAGGGGAGTCACGATCCTCAGGGTGGAGGCATGGCATGTAATTGAAAATTGGAAGTGTATATTCGCTGATTCAGGGGGCGCTGCGAACGAGGGTGGAGTCGCGATCCTCAGGGGGCGCTGCGCATGGGGGTGAGGGCGACCGCCGCCACTGCTCGGCATCTGGACTCCTCCAACCTCCGCTCCACTGCCCTTCGGACCTCCATAGAGGTGCAACCCGTGGATCACAGAATCAGTTTTGAAGGTATGAGAATCAAAAGCTCCCAGCCTCCGATGTCTAATTTGTATTACCCTATAGCTCGCTAATTGTGCTGTAATGTGATTAATTTAGGTAGAGTATAGCTAATTTCTGCCCTGATTTCCACGTCGATCGATCAATCAGACAAGCCGTCCTCACGGCGAAAGGTACGAGATCACTATGGGCTGCACATATATAGTTCAATTATGTATGTAAATACGCTGGCTAAATTGGTGATCATCGTTCATCTTCATCACGCAGATGTCAGGCGATGATAGGAGTTGGATGCGCTTGCCTCGTTCTTCAACCGAGTGGTAGAACAAATTCATGCAGTTTTTGGACAGGACATATAGTGGCACTTCGAGGGGTGGAACTGCAGCATGTCCGTGCCGTAAATGTCTATGCATGTCACACAGAACACGGGCTGTGCTTCAGATTCATGTCCTTTCAACAGGGTTTGCTGAAAGTTTTATAATGGAAGGGGAAGGTTCAGCTGATGTGGTTTTTCACAATGAAGATGCAGGACCTAGTGATGTACAAGTACACAATGACGACCCAGCAGCAGCAGATGTACAAGTACAGAACGATGATGAAGGTGCACCACATGATTCTGGAGTAGACAATGAAGAAGGCAGCGCACTGAGTGAAGATGATGAGGCCAGTAATTTGATTAAATCCCTAATCAGAGGTGAAATACGAGGAGAGATCGGTGATGAAGACGAGCCGAACGAGCAAGCCAAGGTCTTCTTCAAGTTACTACAGGAGGCAAAAAAGAAATTATATCTAGGTTGCGAAGATGGTACAAAGATATCTTTTATTGTGGAACTTTTCCAGGTTAAGTGCATGTATGGGATAAGTAACAAAGCATTGGAGGGGGTACTCTTTCTGATCTCAAAGTTTCTCCCTAAAGGTCATTGTGTCCCAAACACAATGGAGAAAGTGCAAAGGGTGGTTCGCGATCTAGGCTTGGACTATATCAAGATAGATGCATGTGAGAATCATTGTGTGTTATTTTGGAAGGAATATGACAAGCTGGATATATGCCCCAAATGTAAAGCATCTAGGTGGAAAACAGATGACCGTGGTGATGGCCATGTGAACGATGGTCATGATAAGAAACGTCGTCGTGTCCCAATCAAAATCCTTCGGTACTTCCCTCTCACACCTCGGCTACGCAGATTGTACATGTCAGAGAGCACGTCATCAGAAATGCGTTGGCATGAGGAAGGAAGAATAGATGATGGCAAACTACGTCATCTTGCTGACTCCAGGGCATGGAAGCACGTGGACAATATGTTTCCATGATTTAAAGAAGCTCGTAACGTTCGACTGGGTCTTGCTTCTGATGGCTTCAACCCATTTGGTATGCAAAATGTTATTTACAGTTGTTGGCCTGTTATCCTAATACCTTACAATTTGCCTCCTTGGTTGTATGAGAAACAATCTTATTGGATCATGTCGATGTTGATACCTGGCAAGAAAACTCCTGGAATGAATATTGATGTTTACTTGAGGCCCCTCATTGATGAGTTGAAGGCGCTATGGAATACTGGTGTTAATTGTAGGGATGTAAAGGCAAAGGAAAACTTTACACTCCGTGCTATGCTACTTTGGACAATCAATGACTTCCCTGCATATGCGATGCTTTCTGGTTGGAGCACAAAAGGAAAATTTGCATGTCCTTACTGTCACAAGGATACAGATTATTTGTGGTTGAAACATGGGAAGAAGTTCTGCTACATGGGACATCGTCGGTTTTTGCCCTTAGACCATCCATGGCGCATGAACAAGATGAGCTTCAACAATGAAGAGGAAACCAGGGAGGCTCCAGTTCCACTATCTGGTCAAGATGTATTAGACCAATATGCAACTTTTCATCCAACGGGATTTGGAAAGGACATATCAAAAAAGAGGAAGCGTGATGAAGACGCAAGATGGCACAATTGGAGGAAGAAGAGTATTTTTTTTGAGCTCCCCTACTGGTCTTCTTTGCTCATAAGGCATAATTTGGACGTGATGCATATTGAGAAAAACATATGCGAGAGCATATTAGGGACTTTGCTTGAAATTGAAGGGAAATGTAAGGACAGCGAGAATGCCCGCCTTGACATGGAACATCTTGGGATCAGGCAAGATCAGCATCATGTGATTGATGATGACACGTACACCTTGCCAGCAGCGTTGTACTCTCTAGACAAGGATGACAAGAGGATTTTATGCCAATTTCTTCAAGGAGTGAAGATGCCTGATGGGTTCTGCTCCAATTTAAAGAGATGTGTTGACGATAAAACATGTAAGGTGTCTGGACTCAAAACTCATGACTACCATATTATTCTACAAAAACTATTGCCCTTAGTCATTAGAAGGATTTTGCCAGAAGATGTTGCTAGGCCATTGATTGAGCTCAGTAGGTTCTTCAGTGCACTTTGTTCAAATGAGTTGGTGCCAGCAGATCTTGACAAACTAGACAGTTCAATTAAAGAGACTCTTTGTCAGCTTGAGATGGTTTTCCCGCCTGCATTTTTTGACATAATGATTCATTTGCCGGTCCATCTAGTTGAAGAGGCTAAACTAGGAGGGCCCGTGTGTTACAGATGGATGTATCCAGTAGAGAGGTATCTACGTACTGCTAAAGGATATGTCAGGAACAAGGCACAACCAGAAGGATCAATAGCCGAGGCATACATAGCTGAGGAGTGTCTTACATTTTGCTCTCGATTCTTCGACGTCGACACCAAGCTGAGTCGAGCTGATCGTCATGAAAATACAGTTGTGAATGAGCCTCCAAGTGGTCTAAGCATATTTAGTGAAATTGATTACAAGAGGAGAGGAAATAAGCTTAAGAATTTGGAGAAAGTTGAACTTCAAAAGATGAGGCACTACATAATTACTAATTGTGATGAAGCCAGGAAATGGGTAGAGTAAGTCACAATTTTTACCACTAAATTTATCTTTTATCTGCTTGTTTGTGGCATCAACTAATAATTTGGTGCACTCTGATGTAGGGAGCATAAGACACAACTAACAAGGGATAGTTCAATTAACATTAAAAAACGACACAAGGAGCATTTTGTAAGATGGTTTGAAATCGAGGTATGTAGTATTATTTTATATTTTTAAATTCAACTTTATGGTCAGACCGATGTAGTAATTAACCGGTAGATGTCTAACTTGATTTTTAAATTGCAGATAGCAAAACTATATGAGAAAGGGGAAGCAAGTAAACTGATGCATGCCCTTTCTCAAGGACCTGACCCTCGAGCTCGTGTGTTGAATAGAGTGCACATCAATAATTGGCTATTTCGGACAGCTGCCATAGAGAAAAGTCTCGTGACACAAAATTCTGGTGTCCTTGTGAAGGGTGACGATAGTACAGGCAACATGACCTGGTATGGAGTCATTAGAAATATAATCTCACTGGAATTCCCACAAGAAAAAGAAGTTATATTATTTCAGTGTGATTGGTATGATGTGCCGGCTACCAGTACCAGCACAAGCAGAGGGTACACTAGGGATAAATTTGGTATTATCGACATTGCTACTTCCATGTTCAGATATTCAGATGAACCTTACATTCTTGCTTCAAACGCTGAACCGGTGTTTTATGTCCCTATCGTGAACAAGCCGAGATGGTCTACTGTTGTTTTGGTGAGACCAAGAAATTTGTTTTCCATGCCAGACACAGGAAATGACGCCAATGCACTTGATGTGGGAATCCAAGAAATGAATGAATCAGGCCAAGGTCAGGAATTCTTAAACTGGTCAAGACAAGATAGGGCAAGCACAACTGGTTCTGCCGCCATTATTAATCAAGTGCGTAGCGAAGCAATTCCCGAACCTGTTGATGACTATATTGGTGATGATGATTCTGACGACGATGACACCTACATTGATGATGGGGTTATTGCACCAGTCATGGAAGAAAATATAGAAGATGATTTCTTTGCTTGAAGACAAATTTTTTTGTTGCACTGTTTGGTGGGAAGGGTCACTTGTCCTTCATATGCATATCTCGCACTTTATTATTTTTTTCTTTTGAACTGATGACATGGTTAAGTTTGAACCGTTGCATGGAACCTTAATGTTCGTTATGCTAATGAATACCTCTTGAGATAAATATTTTAAGTATTTGAAATAAAGAGGTAAGTGGAAAGTTTTGAAATAAAAATCACGATTGCCCAAGAGTAATCACCGGTCGGCAAATGTTTGGACAAGGAAAGGTTCATTAGCGTGGTCACCATGTGACCGATGGTGCACGGTCAGGCATTTACTATCGCTAACAAAGTGACCAACCACCCTGGTACAATTTCAAGTACTAATTAACATCCACGCATACTTAACATCAAGTACTTAACAGCAACTACTACTTAACAGAAAGTTTCAGACACCAGGCATAAGGACGGAGATGCCGAGATGGGGCCAGGGTTGGGGCGTTTTATAACTCATAAGGTCTTCAATCATATCAAATAAATTAAAACCTGAGTTACAACGAACACACCTACATATAGCGCAGTGGTGGAGAAGGTTTTATCTGAACCAGAGCTCCATGGTTCGAATCTTGTGGGGAGCACTTTTTAATTTTAATATATGCGTCCCCAATTCTTTTCTTTCCATACTTTTTTTTAAGTTTTAAATTCGTTGCAATTATCAAAGTATATTGCAACCAAAAATAAACGTTGCACTTGAACACAATTTTCGCTTCGACCCCATAGATTTCGTTGCAATAAAATTTAGCACTTGCAACAATATCAAAGTATATTGCAACTGCCAAAAAAGGTTGCAATTGACCCCCACTTTTGCTTCGCCTCCAAGAGTTCTCGTTGCATTAAGTATCTAGCATTTGCAACGCTTGTCAAATTTTATGCAACACAAAAAAAACCGTAGCAATAGTCAAAACCAAATGCAACTAACGTAAATGTAGTTGCAGTACTACCACACAATTGCAACCAAAATCAAGTCTACTGCAACCATTTTTCACCATTGCAATATCGTCCACCAAATGCAACAGAGCTTTGCAACATCTTGAAAACCGTTGTATTAAAGGCATGTATCGCTACCATTTTTTAGAATGGTTGTAATACAACAATCTCTGGCAACCAAATTTTCTACGTTGCAATTCTTCGGCGTTGCAGTAGATCGAAAATCTTGTAGTGTAGGGGTGGTGCCTCATCTTCAAGGGGAGGACCTGATGGCCAATGAAGGTGTGGATCACCCTCGTTCCTGTCAGGCCCTGATCCTTTAGGTCCTTGATCGCATCCAACTAGTTGGACACATGGTGCCTATAGGCCTCCTGAAAGGACCGACAATGCCGCCTAGAGGGGGATGAATAGGCATTTCTAAAAATTCAACCCTTCCAAATGCGGAAACAATTAGAGTTGGAAACTCCTAATAAGAGAAATAAACCCCTCATGAGTTAGCCAACAAAGTAAACCAGCTATATAAAGTATATCTAGGAGCTACAATCCTGCAACACAAAGATTAGAATGAAGAATGAATAAATTCGACGTGGGTGGGAAATGCCGGACATGTTTGGTATACACAGGCTATTCAAATCAGCTCCCTTCTTCTTCCCTTTCGATCTCTCCTTTTCACTTAGTTGCTGATGCCCTTTGGTAACTTGTTTACAAGATCAAGCAACACACAAGATCACAAATATCAAATGTAAAGAGGAAGATCAAGATGCACGATATGTTTGATCGAAGTTCAGCCTCTGTCGAGACCTACTCTCTGTTGAGGGGCTATGAGTGACCCAACAAAGGTTAGCTCTAGAGGACCACGAAGGCCACTCTAGCTGAAGTCTTTTCCAACTCCTTTTCCTCCATCCACTAGTTGATTCCTTCCCTTGCAACAGTGGAATCTAACCATTACAAACTTTCTGAGGCACACCATAATCTCTTGGGTGCTCTTCGGTGACACCTAGCCATCTAGGACCGAAGAGTCCAAGAGTAACAAATGCAAATCATGAGATTGACAAATATGCACAAGTGCTTAATGGTGGCTTGCTCTCAAATTTGAATCTCACTCAACCCACAAGATGGATTTTGCAACTTTGATTCAATCACACACTAAGAGAGGGTTGCAGAGTGCACTCAAGGCTCAAAAACATGTGAGAGTGTTAGTAGAATCAGCAGCCTCCAAAGGTGGAGGCTTGGGGGTATTTATAGCGCCTTTGAAAAACTAGCCGTTATGTAGGCGTTGCCGAATACTAGACACGTTCGGTACCAATACCGGACCGTATAGCCCCAATGGTCACTATGTCAGTGTCACACGAGAGGTTAGAACTCCCAATGATGGCTGAAACTCCTGACCCTCAGAACTCCCGATGAGCCAAACCGAGAACAACAGAATTTACCATGGTAGGGCAAATACCAGACACGTCCGGTATTGCCAGACCAGCAAAAAACAAGTTAGCTCCTTTGTCTCTCAAACACTCAAATCTCACATAGGTTGTCTTGAGAACTTATGAATAGTCATCTATCAACATGATGCATCCCTCTTAATAGTACGGCATACCTATCAACTCAAGATTAAAAGAAAGCGGAGTGGGAAACGCTTGAGTTGAAATCCTTGGAACCAAATGCCATAGCTTTCAATCTTCAACAAGTGAGGGTGACAATCATGTCAATTTCATTTTCTCCTTGAGCATAGCCATCTTGAGCATTTGACTTGATTCCTTCCAATAAATGAGAGTTGGCTTCAAAGGTATCAAGTCATCCTTTTATAAGGTCATCTAGGATTTGATCCTCCACTTAAATATCACCAACATGGTTTGATTGGTGCCTTGATTAAATGCAAGTACTTCCTTCTTCACCCTAGCTAGGTTTCTTGGTTACCAAACCATTGCTTGCCCTTCACCCTTGCTTAGTACCTCAAAGCCTTTCCTTGCTATCTTCACCATCTCAATCCATCTAGTCACACTTGGTGTCGAATCTCATTAAATTCATTTGTATACTTGTCTTTTATCTAGCAAGCTTCAAAAGGTGAGACCATTCCATATGCAATTCCTCATGCCTCATTAATTATTTTTCAACGTGCTTGCTTTCATATGAGTCATCGAAATCCCACAATAAATAAGCCTTGCATGAATTACATTTGCATTGTTGTCTTGTGTTTGAACTAGATTGTTTCCAATAATACATCATTTTGGCTTTCATTAAATACATGTGACACAACCTAATACCTATCCACACTTAGCAAATGGGTTAGACCTTTAATCATGTTGTCATTCAATCATCCAAAACCCACTAAAGGACAAGATGCACTTTCAATCTCCCCTTTTTTGGTGATTGATGACAACTTGATTAAAGCTTACAAAAGGATATAAACATTTAAGCTTTTGGGTTCAATGATTTATGAGAGGCTCCCCCTTAATTTGTGCTTATGAATAGAATTCACAAAATGACCTCAAATGTCAATTGCACATATAAAACCTATAGGAGACTCCCCTAAATCATTGCACCCGTGGGATGCAAGTGTGTGTGACAAAGTAAAACCATGATGCATATGGCAAGATATATCACATAAGAATAAATATAAAAGCATCACATCAAACATTTTCATTTTTCATGCATGGTCCTTATGAAAATAAATACAACACAAGTATATCACACATAGCACTCATTACACGTTTTCACAAGTCCACAAACCACTAAGATAAATTATATTACAAGATAAAGATCATGTCACATGAGTCTCAAACGATACATCCATGAAGCATAGACTCATCTCAACATGATACAATCTATCTCAAACTCAAGATACATCAATAAAGCTCACAAACTACAGCTCTTGTACATATCTCTAGGTACAAAGATAATAAATGAAACAAATATCTTGAAGCTTTAATCAGTCTCTCTCCTCCTTTGTCATCTATCACCACAAAAGGTCACCAAAAGATCAAACAAAGCACAAAGGGGTTGCAAGCTATCTTTGAAAACAGTGATCACTCATCATCCTCATAATCATCATCATCATCTCTACCATCACCCTCATCATCTGAACATGGAGCCCCAGCTGGGCGTGAACCACCCTCACCAGACGGGTCATAACCACCATACCCATAGTGGCTATATCCACCTATGAGGTCACCCCACCAGTCTGAAGCATACTCGTCTACTACACTAGGACAAGGCTAAGCATGAGTAGGCACATGAGCCTATAGTGGCAAGGTGTTAGGGTGCTCTAGTGCCTGCTCCTGCTGAGCGTACTGCTGCTCCTGTCTCTGAAGAAAATGAGCAAACTCCCAATCATACTGAACCTGTCGTTGCTCCTCTGTCTCTAGGTCACTGAGATCCTCATCTAAAATCAGAAACCTAAGAGGATTAAGCTCCAAGTTTTGAGAGATCCGCTTGAGAGTTTGGGTGTCCTTCCTCCTAGCCTCCCTCTCTCTCTGCTGTCTAGTTTGGATATCTCTGCATATCCCAAATATAGCACTAAACATCTTACGAATAGGAGAAGGAGGGCTATGGCAATGTGAAGAAGAGCATGGAGGAGCACATGGTGGAAGTGAGACTCCTTGTGTTGCTGCACCACCTATAGGTGCATCTACCTTAGCTGCTGCTCCCCCTAGACTAGGTGGGGGTACTCTAACCTCTAACAAATCAGCTACAATCTTTAGAACCTTGTGAGGTCTATCATACTCAAGCCAGTGCCTAGTCACCTGCCCAATCATATACATGATGTATGGAGCAAAGCCACAGCCCTTGACGGGCCTCTCACCAACACTCTAAATCTCACACTAGATGAAATCAAAGATACTGAAGGGTTGTGCATCTGGTGCCATCCTATGGAGAAGGTTCCTGGAGTAATATGTAATAGTGCCCTTGTCTTCACCCTTACTGTCAATGGACTTCCTGAACATCTTGTCCAGGTACCTATAGGTGGGATGAAGACCATCCACGTTCTAAACTGCCCCACCTCTATACATGTAAGCTATTCTCTAGGAGGTAGTACCTACTCAGTGTGAATCCTGTATTTCTGAAGCTCATCCTCAGGAATACCAAGATATCTTGCAAAGACTGCATAGTCAACACTATACCAACTACCTCTAACATCCAGTGCATATGCCTTGGCTCCTCCTCAACAAATAGTGTAGCATAAAATTGTGCGATGACTTCGAAATTCTAGGGATGCTGAAATTGCATAAGCTTGTACACACCCATGCGCTCACATGTGGCAATAGCAATATCAAGAGAAGGCATCTTCTGCTTCCTAACATGATCCTAGTCAATCCACTGAGACTTAGCCACAACTGGGTTTCTAGAGAGTATCATACTATGGTAGAAGTCAAGCTGGAATATAGTGCGAAAGCGGTGATCATATGGATAGTTCTCCGAATGACCCCTAGGATCAATCCTCCTTAGCTCTCTTAGTCATACCCTTTATCTTGTAATTGACTCTAGGAACATAATCGGGTACTTTAGTGCGATGTACCTTAAGCATGCCAAAATGGATGTTGTGAGCTGGCTATCCTCCCTGAGGTGGATGTTGAACTAGAGGTGCCTCCTCCTCCTCAATCTCCTGCTCATCATTAGGACTATCATCGTCATCTGACTCTTTGTCAGTGCTCTTCCTCTTCCTATGCTCAACTCTATAATCCTCAATGTCATCATCATCAGAAGATGGACTGCTACCACCACCACTCTCTCTATACTATGGGGCGCCCCTAGTGGCTCTAGAGGATCTCCTACTACTACTCTGCTCCTGCTGACTGAACCTATGATGCATGTCCTGCCTTGCCTTCTTGTATTTCTCAGAAGCAAGTCTATCATGCTGAGCCATAGACTGAGGCTCGAGCCTACCATCCTTGTGTCTCCCAATCTCTGCTACCCTGTATCCAAAAGATTTGCAAGGAATTTTAGATACATGTCCCAAGTCACAAGCTCATGTTGCATTTTAGACATAGAATCTTTTATCCGTAGTTTTCCATTCACCTAGGCAAACCACTGTCAATAGATTTGAAAAACACAGAAACAAAAGATACTAGGCCTATCATACAACAATTGACTCATATTGAATCTAGGAGAGCAAAGGTACTGCTCTGCTATCGAATATCGGACATGTCCGAAATGCATACCGGACGTCCGGTATTCACGCACAGTAGCCCAATCTAAGGGCACTTGATTCAATTCAAAACCATTTCGATCCAAACTTTTGGGATAGCTTCAACACCACCAAAGCATCACTTCTACCAAAGGAATTTGAAATTGAAGCACTATCCAATAGATCGAATGCGTTCTGGGATTTGAAATACCTAGGATGGGAAACTTGAAATCGATTTCAAATCCATCGTGGAGATCCTTGATTCTTGCTGAGGGAACCTTCAATCCATCTCTCTTTCTTCCCTTCTCCTCTCTTTTATCTCCCCCTTCTTCCTTGTAGGGCACCGGCAAGGGCGATAAGTGGCTATGGCTAGAGCCACATTGCTGCTGGTGAGGGCACATGGCAGGGAGAAGGAAGCAGTATTCGACGTGGAGGCAATGCGGCTGCAAGGGGAATGAGACCAAGCCACGGTGAGCAACGCGCGGGAGCGAGAGTAGGGGCGAGTAGTGGCAGCACTGGACACTTACGGTTGGAGGAGAAGAATGGGCCAGGACCTGGGTCGAAGGGGTACCAGGGTTAAAGTCTATAACACCTAGTTTTATAAATAAAACTGCAGATTGAATATATGTGGGCCTAGGAAGTCCCAAACCACATATACATACAAATTAAAGTGATATCATAGCATGAATCAAGTTTATAACTTTATTACATCTCATGAACATGTCTTACACATCATTGCCAATGACATTATTACAGTGGATACATAGAAAAGATATAAAAACTCCATCCCATGGGGACACCGACTGGTGGTACGCAATCCTCAGTAGTCCTAGATGTCCTTGGGAAACTCCTCATAGCCTTCACCATCTGGTACCCATCTAGGATTTTTAATGGTGACAACGACAAGCATCAGCTCACCATGCTCAGCAAGTATAACTATGGGGAATGCAAGGCTCAAAGGCTTGACACGGGTTAAAGCGGTTAGCATTTTAGTCGATCATGTTTTATTTAACACCTAAGTTACTAACTTAATGAGAAAACCCTTTCCCATGTGAAGAGTTTTTATAAACATCAATATTAAAGTTATCTCCCATCCATCCACATATCGGGCTATACAAAAAGGATCTAGGCCGCTCATGTCCATGAGCAAGGCTGATATATTAGTTTGATCAAACTCTGTAGAGTGTGTACACTTTCACCTTGAGTCATGATCCCCATTTGCCTAGGGCTCATCGACCCCCTAACACTTCCAAGGTGAGTAGGCAGGGTCTCACTATGAAGTCTTTCACTAATTACCCTAACAAGTTAGTAGCCGCGAGGTTTCAGCAGCTAGGCGAATGGAGGCCCCCTTCAAGACTGGCACACCCTGACCGCAGCCCAGTACACATCTTGACAAGCAAGAAGCCATTCTGCAACCTAGGCCCTCCTCTTGCACCTTTCGGTAACCACTAATGAGCTACAAAAAACTAGTTATACAGCTAAGATCGTGCCCACTTTGATTCTCAAGGATGTACTGATGTCCTGGGTTGCCGCTTTAAGTGATAGTTCTTATGGAGAGCAACTGGAGCATAAAAGACCCATACTCCAACCCCCTTTAAGTTGCTAAAAAGCATCTTTTAAACATTATTCCATAAATCCATTAGTCAAAATTATAGTTAAGCCTTTGTTGAGCATAGCAAACTTATCCTTCTATTATGCAAACCTCCCATAGGTAACAAGGAATATAGATCAAGTATTTCTAGGCATGTCCTTAGGGTATATCAAATTAGACACATGCATATGTTTAAAAGTGATTAAAGTTGCTGGGTAACAAGGAAATCATAAGCTATACTTGCCTTGCTCACAAGCTTGATCCTAGTAATGCTCCGCAAACTCCTGCTCCTTGAACACCTCGCTCTCTATATGCATAACCATCACCAAGCAAGATATCTAGACAATCATCACATGAAAAAGATATATTTCTATTAGAACATTACACCATGCAATAGAAACATATAGAGAAACACTTATAAAACAATTCTACTTGTTTCTATGAACACATGAACGCGAAGATCACTCTAATCGAACCTAAAATGAGAAAGTTATGAGCAAAACCATTTTCAGGGACATTTCTGCAATTAAATATATTTTTCTAAGGGCCTATTCACTAAAAACAAGGTCTAAAATGTGATACAACCTAAAATAGAGGGCTTTTACAGCAAAAATAGGTCTATTGGACCATGGGCACAAAAACTAGAGAGCTCAGGGTTCAAACTGCTAAAAACAGGACCTAAATCTAAGGTTCTTTGCAATAGGATGGATGGCGGGTTGATATCTAAAAAACTCAGGGGCCTCCGCACAAAAGGTATGGCTACTACCAGGCACATGCCGACATGGCACCATGCGGCATGGCAGGGTTGGTTGGGGCCATGGACACGGCCATGGACCGCGCGCACAGGCTCGATCGTGGCATCCACCATGGACCGACGACGGTCACCGTGGCGGGGCGCCATGGGAGCAGCTTGGGGCTCACCGGCGAGCAGCCGGTATGGCGCTCCTGGCCTTGGCTCATGAAGGGGAAGGCACTAGAGGAACGTGGGCATGATGGTGAACTAAACCAAGGCCTTGGCAATGGCGGTGAGGCTCACCACGACAAGATAAAAGAGCTCCGGTGAGAGAGATAAAGAGCTTCGATGAGCTGTCTCGTGCGAAATAAAAGGGAAGGGCATAGGGTTTCTTTGGACGGACGCTGCTTCACCTTCCAAAGGTCATTGACCTAGCAACAATGGCAGCAGGCTGCTAGGGACGACAACCAAGAGGTGGGGCGGTGGCGGTGAGCTACGGGATGGGAAAGGGGAAGAAATGTGATGCCTTGGCCTTGGCTTTATAGGGCGGGGAAAGGCGGTGGGTGGCCACGGGTGCGCCACTAGGGCTAGAGGAGGTGGCTCAATGGCCCTCAAGGCCACTTCCGCGATAGCGGTTATAGTGGAGGCAGAAACGGTAGTGGCGCCATTTGGCTGGAGGTAGGGGAAGAGGTGTGGGCTGCTGATGGGTGGGGCCAAGGCGACAATGGGTGCACTAGCAAGCAGGGCTAGGCTAGCAGTGGTGGTGACATGCTGGCAGGCGGTAGCAGGTTGCTCCACGCGGGCATGGGCGCATTGGGCCGAGCAGGCCCAAGGCGGGTGCGGGCGTGGGGAAAAGGGGAGGAGGACGAGAAGGCCACGACTACGGGCCTAGGTGGGTTGCTGCACGCATGAAGATGGAAGAGGGAGAGGGAAGGGGCTAGGCCAGCTCTAGTTCTGGGCCAAAAGGGAGGGGAGGCAGAAAAAGAAAAAGAAAAGTTTTTTTATTTTTAGTTTTTGCAAACTTGCTCAAATTCAAACAAAGTTTGAATTCAAGCCACCCAACACCAGCCCTACACTCAAACAAAATTTTTGCACTAGCATGAAAGCAACAAAAATGTTTCTAAAGCCTTATATTTGATTTTAATATTCATGAAAATTATTAGTTGGCCTAAAAAATTCATGATAAATTAAATAGAAGAGGCAAGATTATATACTATTTCCAAAAATGATTTTTAGGGTATTACAAAGTCCCCCGCGGATACTGGATGCAATACCAGACACGTCTGGTATTTGCGGCTTGTGCCCACTTGCTCCAAATCTTGATCTCTTTAATCCAAAACCCTTCACATCTATTCTTTAGTCCAATATAATTCTATCCTTGATCCCAGATTGAGTGTAACCAATTTTTCTTATCCAAATGCCAAGAGTAGCACTTCTTTTTTCTAAATATTTGGTATATAACCAACTTTGATCACTTGAGAGAGATTGAGTGAGACATAGTAGATTAGTGGACTTAAGAGAACCATGTTATGCGTGATTAGCGAGTCAATCAATCAAGGAGAGCTATAATCACCACATGACAAGGCTAGGTCACAAAGACCAAGAATCGAATAGTTTTTCAAATTCATACCACCTACACATGCTAGTTAGAGATTTTGAAAAACATCTATCCTATGTCACACAAATGCACATTCTATCATATATAGAGCCTTAGATGCACTTACAAATGCATAAATGTAAAAACATACCTTTGCCTTGAGCCCATAAGATTTCCACTAAGACAATACATGGCATGATAATCATTATGCTTATATCACTTCTCAGATAATCATGCCATATTTGAAGTCAATTTTTATCAAAGGACTACAAAGAGTGCTATATGAAATTGTTAGTCCTCTAGGGTACAAAATAGAGAGATGAGCTCCCCCTTAATAAGTGCTACAAGTAATTTGAATAACTTTCCACAAGCACTTTACTCAATTATGAATGTGGGCGAGTCAATTTTCTATTTTGACCAACACATAGTAAGATGCCATATTTAGATTTAGTTCAAGAGATGCTTATAACCATCTAGACATAAAGAATCACAAGGCTTCTGAGTGATCTAAGAATATATGAAGTCACCATGATCATAACTTAGCAGCAACCAAACTCGCTGCTCTGCCCCCTAGAATACTAGACACGTCCAATATACTCAGGACAGAAATAGTGAACCTTTTGGTTTGTGATTCTTCGTTAGGTTCTAGTACTTCCTGTGTATACCTGCATCTCACCAAATAAGTTGCTCTACAAGAGAGCCATTAAAAGCACCATATGGCAAGCACTAGAATCATCAAATGAAACTAATTGGCCACTTTTAATATTTCACAAATATGCCTATTTGTGAGATATTGAGCAAGTTGAAAGCAAAGTGGCTATCTTATAGGGTTTAGGTACTCGTTACCAAAAGTGAGGATGAAATAGAGGATATGACTAATCATTATTCTTCAGGTCAACCATATAAGAGATTACAATAAGCATTGGTTGATAGGTTGAGTGAATATTTCTAATTAGATTGCTCAATCACCCCAAAGACTTCATCTCACCACTAAGTACCTACATCAACATCCTAAGCACCCTTTGGTACCCAACTCTTGTTGGGTCCATTTGAGTTAGTCAACAAGAGCTTAGGCACCCAAATAGCCTTAGTACTAGTTTGTGGTGAACACATCACCTTGCTAGTGCTAACTCCATTTGTAGCCTTCCTAAGCATATTATCATAACCAAATGTGTTCGGCTTAGGAATGTTACCATTTGGGCAATCATAGCTTAGATGCCCTTTTCTTCTACAAGCATAGCATAGATGACCTTGATTTGCTCTATGCTTGTTTTGCTTGTTGGGATAGTTATCAACCATGTGCCCTGTCTCATTGCATCCATAGCTTCTTCTTGTTGTAACTTGGGCCTTCTTTCTTGCCTCTTTGTACAAGGGGCAATTCTTGGTCACTGTTCGCCTAAACGGCCGTTTAGCCCGTTTACACACCGTTTAAACGCTACAAGGTGGTACACCGTTTCCGTTTAATCGGTTGTTTTGACCGTTTAAACGGCCGTTTTTCCCGTTTAAACACCCGTTTTGCCCGAATAATAGGCTAAACGGTAGGTGACCGACTGTTTACCGTTTAGCGTTTAGGATAACACTGTTCTTGGTAGGATGGCCCAACTTCTTGCATATGAGACAAGCACTTGGTTCATCACTCTTCAATTGCTTGGCCACCTTGGTAGAAGCCTTTTGATTGGCGGCTTCAACTTTGTTGGCCCAACTCTTGTGTGGACACATAGCCCACTCATGTCCATACAATCCACAACCATAGCATAATCTTTTTCTATGTTTCTTGCTCTTGGTTGCTTTGACATTGCTTGAGTTGTGATTCTTTTGTTGGGTTTTGGAGGGAGCAAGGTTTGAACCCTTCTCAAGCTTCTTCACCATGTTTCCACGGTTATCTTAAGAAGGTTGTGCTTCCTCCTTACCATTAAATCGAATCACATCCTTTCTTAGCCTTTCACTTCTTTGAGCTCATTATTTTTAAGAGATTTTGCTCAATCAAAGATTGGCTTGCTTGAGAAGCATACTCATTAGTACAAGGAATATTTAATTGAGATGGTGTACAAGTGAGTGTATGAGTGGAAGGTTGAGAAGATTTTACTGACGTGATCACAACCTCATTAGCTACCTCAAGCATGAAATGTGATTCCACTAACTTTTCATGTGAGCACTTGAGATGAACATGGTTGGCTTGGAGAACATTGTATTTGCTAGAAAGTTCATCTAATCTTGTCTTGAGCTCAAAGTTTTCCTTTTCTAGTTGTGTCATACTAGAAGAGGAGTTAGTAACGAAAGCATGCTCAATTGACAATTTTCATACCTTTCATTTAATGCTTTTAGTTCTCCAACTTGGAGATGAGAAATTGTTCTTGCTTTTTGAAGTGATTGTTCTTGTTTCTCATTCTCTTCTTCAAGTTCATCATTGTTTTCAACTATCTTCATGATGATGAACTTGTCTTTGCGGTTGAGATTATCAAGGTTGTAGTTGTCTTCTACTTCAACATCACTTACATCTTCATCATCTACTCATGCTTTCTCCTTCACTTGATCTTTCTTGGAGGCTTTCTTCTTGCTTTTCTTGGCCACGAGACACAAATGATGAGTGTCTTGAGATGATGAACATGATTCATCACTTGGCTTCCACCGAGCTTGATCATTGTTGCAAGAGTCTGTTGTCTGCCTTGCTGTCTCAGCAATACCGGACACATCCGGTTAGATACCGGACACATCCGGTATGTGCATCCAAACAACACATCATCCGTTGGTTGCACTTCTTGCTCTCTCTTGGTGTGCTTGAGGTCTTGTGGGGCCTTTTCATTGCATGAGGACACAATGGACATACTTTCTATTGACTTGAGCTCATATGCATCATCACATTTGGATTTTCCATACAAATCAATGAGTCTAGTCCAAATGAGATGGGCACTCTCTAGAGGCGTTTGTCCATTGAAGATTGCCTCATCTAGAACCTCTGCACTAAATGTACTCAACATGATATTAATTGCTTGAGCATTGAGTTGCACGCATCTCTCTTCCTCTTTTGGAATATTTTTGTAGTTGCTCCAATCAACTACCAGAAGAGGGATGCTTGCATCCACAATACGCTCAACAAGAGGACTTATAGCCCTGAAAGCATCAAGTAAATGAATTGACCAAGATAGAAAGTTTGAACCATTATCGGCATCCTTTTCTCACGGTGGTGAAGCTTTTAGTGAGTCCTTGCTCTGATACCAATTGAAAGGACCAAGGATGCCGTCTAGAGGGGGCGAATAGGCGTTTCTAAAAATTCAACCCTTCAAAATGCGGAAATGATTAGTGGGAGAATCGGAGAAATAAACCCCTCACAAGTTAGCCAACAAAGTAAACTAGGTTTATAAAGTATATCTAGGAGCTACAATCCTACAACACAAAGATTAGAATGAAGAATGAATAAATTTAGCGTTGGTGGGAAATACCAGACATGTCAGGTATCAATACCGGACGCGTCCGGTATACACGGGCTGTGCAAATTAGCTCCGCTCTTCTTCACTTTCGATCTCTCCTTTTCACTTAGTTGCTAATGCCATTAGGTAACCTGTTTACAAGCTCAAGCAACACACAAGATCACAAATATCAAATGTAAAGAGGGAGATCAAGATGCGTGATATGTTCTACCGAAGTTCGGCCTCTGTCGAGACTTACTCTTCGCTGAGGGGCTACGAGCAACCCAATGAAGGTCAACTCTAGAGGACCACGAAGGCCACTCTAGCCGGAGTCTTTTCCAACTCCTTTTCCTCCTTCCACTAGTTGATTCCTTCCCTTGCGATGGTGGAATCGAACCATTACAAATTTTCTAAGGCACACCACAATCTCTTGAGTGCTCTCTGGCAATGCCTAGCCATCTAGGACCGAAGAGTCCAAGAGTAACAAGTGCAAATGGTGGCTTGCTCTCAAATTTGAATCTCACTCAACCCACAAGATGGATTTTGAAAGTTTGAATCAATCACACACTAAGAGAGGGTTGGAGAGTGTTCTCAAGGCTCAAAAACAAGTGAGAGTGTCAGTAGAATCAGCAGCCTCCAAAGGTGGAGGCTTAGGGGTATTTATAGCCCCTTTGAAAAACTAGCCGTTATGTAGTCGTTGGCGTATGCTGAACACGTTCGGTACCAATACTGGACCATACAGTCGCAACGGTCACTATGTCAGTGTTGCGCAAGATGTAGGAACTATCGATGATGTCTAGAACTCTCGACTCATGTTAGAACTCCCAACGAGCCAAACCGAGAACAACAGGAATTTGTCATGGCAGGGCAAATACCGGACATGTTCAGTTGTCTGGTATTGCTAGACCAGCAAAAAACAAGTTAACTCCTTTGTCTCTCAAACACTTAAACTTCACATGGGTTGGCTTGAGCACTTATGAATAGTCATCTATCAACATGATGCATCCCTCTTAATAGTACAGCATACCTATCAACTCAAGATTAAAAGAAAGCAGAGTTGGAAGCGCTTGAGTTGAAATCCTTGGAACCAAATGCCATAGCTTTCAATCTTCGACAAGTGAGGGTGACAATCATGTCAATTTGATTTTCTCCTTGAGTATAGCCATCTTGAGCATTTGACTTGATTCCTTCCAATAAATGAGAGTTGGCTTCAAAGGTATCAAGTCATCCTTTTATAAAGTCATCTAGGATTTGATCCTCCACTTCAATATGACCAACATGGTTTGATTGGTGCCTTGATTAAATGCAAGTACTTCTTTCTTCACCCTAGCTAGGTTCCTCGGTTGCCAAGCCGTTGCTTGCCCTTCACCCTTGCTTAGTACCTCAAAGCCTTTCCTTGCTATCTTCACCATCTCAATCCATCTAGTCACACTTGGTGTTGAATCATTCATTAAATTCATTTGTATACTTGTCTTTGATCTAGCAAGCTTCAAAAGGTGAGACCATTCCATATGCAATCCCTCATGTCTCATTAATTATTTTTCAACGTGCTTGCTTTCATATGAGTTATCAAAATCCCACAATGAATAAGCCTTGTATGAATTACATTTGCATTGTTGTCTTGTGTTTGAACTAGATTGTTTCTAACAATACATCATTTTGTCTTTCATTAAATACCCGTGAGACAACCTAATACCTGTCCATGCTTAGGAAATAGGTTAGACCTTTAATCACACTGCCATTCAATCATCCAAAACCCACTAAAGGGCTAGATACACTTTCACCTCCAAGGGTGGTAGTTCCTCCCATGAATCTGAGAGGTCACCATGCAGTTGGTCAGGAAAATAAGACGACAGCGGCACGCTCTCATTGGGGATGTAGAGCAATGACTTTTGTCACCCCAAGTCTGCGGAAAGGTAGTGGTCAAGGCTAAGGTACCTATCCCTCAATCTGAGATGAAGTTGGATCAAGGCGTCCCCCATCCGAGGAAGATGGACCCCCCAGGTGCTGAGGGAACCACCTGGAATAAAGACCACCATAGCTCATAGTGGGCAGAGACTCCCAGGAAGCCCTCGCATAGCATGATGAAGACATAGAGGTGGAGGATCCCCTCTAGGGTCAAGTCATGGAGGCAGGGCCCATAGTAGTACAGTAACCATAGGAGTAAGGGGTGTGCCGGCACCCCAAACCCAAAAGAGTGGAAATAGGCGAAAGAGACGACCTCATTCTCCTCTGGCCTTGGCTCCACTTCAGTTCCCGGTGGGACTCTCCACTCGATCGCGTTAGTCGCCTCTGAGATCACCGCATTCAGTCATAGCTCATCGAACACCTTGCGGTCGACGGATGACTTCGTCCACTTTGTGGTCATGGTCCTCGCAGGAGGCGTCGGTGGTGCAAAGGGCACAATAGGGTGGAGAGCAAAAGCTTTGGGACGAAAGGAGAAGATCTGTGGAGGAAAGGTAGATGATCATAGAAGGCAGCAGATAACCTTCCCTCTCGTGCCCTTGTGTCTTCTATAGTTTGGGGGCTATGGAACCACCCCACGCCCATGACCACTGACATGTTTGTGTGGGCGGGCAGTTTGGCTTCGCCCCATCACATCAATGCGATGGGCCGCGAAGCGACGTCCCTGCTAGAACTGCCTGTTGATGCCACCCACATGCGTGTGCCTACGCGGGAATCCAGGAGACTACAAGACAAAAATGGATGCTGCATGTTATTCATCAATATTGTCCGAGTAGTCACAATTTCAAACCACCGAACCTTCTGTGATAAATCTTATCGCTCCACTAGTGTTTGGCTAGTGAAAATTTTAAAGGATCGTTCTGTCTATAGGGTGCATAAACATTTCAATAGCAGTGCATCCGTCCTTTGACGGTTGCGATCAGCCAAAATCTGAATTCAACTACTCCATCCCAAATCGACGAGTCAGATTGTCAAATTTGACAAAATAAAAAAAACTCAATGTAATAAGAATCAACCGAAGTATATGAAGTATGAAAGAAATAAAGGAAGATAAATACAGTTGGACCAACATAAAAAACTTCATTCCATTATAGAGAAAAGTACATTATGTATTTTTTTCTCTAATCTCTAATGTCTAAAATAACTCATCTTATCAAGGGGACTCATGTCAGACGGTTGACAAATTTCATTCAATCGATCAACATGAGTGAAGATGATAGAGTCTCCTCCCATAAACACAGTAACACAACCAAGTCTTTTCATTTGCTCAAAATTTTTAACATGGACAAAAATCTCGCATATAACGAATTGCAGCTTCAACAACAATCCATCGGGGCTGTTGATGAATATGACGTCCCCAAGCAACAAGCACCCCTTGTACGATACCTGGTGACACTCCTAGCTGCCAAAGCGCAAGCTTGCTGATGGAGTATACATGGGTGTTGTGGTACGATGACATCTCTGTGTATACATACAGATAAAAAAACACAAGGAAAAAATCATTAGAAAAAACCACATATGAAACACTACACCTTGAACAAGCAAGAACCAGCACAAAGCAACAAAATATTGCCTAGGCCATCTCTTAGCCTCGATTGAGATCCTGACTAGAATAAAATGACAAAAAAACTAAAACTCACCTCAACAAGGACAATCAATGTTGTTTTATGGGCAACAACTCCTAACAAAGTTGTAACACTGCCTCATTTCCTTAGCTAGCAACTTGCAAGTGATAAATAAAAGAGACCATGAAGGATATTTATACTCGATACAGATGCTAACAAACATTAGAAGACGTGAGTCCCCATAGCGTTACTAATTACTAATAAAATAGATTTAGAATATGAGCAGTCAGTGCAGTAGTCGAGGGGTTGGTGCATTTTCCTGCTCTGATTATGAGAAAGTTCGGCATGTTAATACACAGAGCCACAAACTTTCTCATTATCAGAGCAGGAAAACGCATCAACCCCTCGACTACTACACTGGTGATTCGAGTAATAATGACGACGAGCAATGGGAATGTACTCAAGCGCTAGCATATACAACACCGACTATTACTCTTGGGAGGAGGAGGACGATCCGGAGTACTATGACTCGTCCAACGATGAGTCTAGCGAGTCGGCAAATCGCCAGAGCATTAGCAAGGAGGAGGATGTTTTTTCTCTTTCTCTGGAAACTCAAATCCCATTAGAATCCATGACTTTTTCCAAGCTCGGAAATCCAATAACCCATTTAGTTATTTATGGAGGGTTTTCCATCCCTGGGCCTGCGTTCTCCTTGCTTCCAAATTATAGGCCTTAGTTCAAATAGCCGTAGATGCAGTCACACACATAAAAAATAATCAGCATATGCAACTCAACGAGCTACAACGAGTAGGTTTTTTTGGTAATTTTTATGTGTCAAATTCATGCATCTTTTAATTATTTATTTATTATCATCCTCTTTTAATTTTATGTTTATTTATATTATTATGAAAAAACAAAAAAGACAACAACTAACTCATCGGATATATAAACAGGTGCACATGAGAAAAAAAATGAAAAGACGGATATTAGGTAAGTAACATTTTGTCGTAATCATTTCTATTAAAACACGGAATAAATTACGGTCTCTGCTGAGCACCGCACCGAGCAGCCCCACCAACACGCCCACAAAATTTGATTTTGCACCACGCCGAGCAGTCCCGCCAACACGCACCAAAGATTAGATGTCTCTCTTTTGCCCTCCACGCAAAAAATAGGTTTACCACGCCATCGATTTCAGACAAGGGCATTTGTGGTAATGTGATGGCCACATAAAAGAGCAAAGAGTCACCGTCTCCGCCTCCATCTCCATTCTCCACCCACATCGTCTCTCCTCTAGCTCTAAATCCTAGTCCCTTGGCCTCCCTCTCCACTCTCAAACCACCCCCTCTGCCACCCTGCTCTGGACCCTAGGCGCCATCGGCACAGTAGCTCAACTCCCTCTTGACTCTCTAGCCGCATCCTCTCTCATATATTTCTGAACCCTAGCCTTGACGACGGTACAAGCCAGATCCAGATCCCCTACCTCAGCACCCACCATGACCAACCGGATCTGATCCCTAGCCAGAGCTAGATTTGTTGACCCTGCATCAACGCCAGCCGCACCAGCTCCACGACAACGATGACAAGATCGGATCTGAACACGGACACGGAGGAAGAGGTACCTAAATTCCTTTTATGTTGTGTGACCTACTGTAGAGGCTGAACCAATGATGTGTAGATAGCGATGGGGTTACATATTTCCTATAGTTGAGTCTAGCTGACATGTGCTTTAGTGGATTAATGACTTCCGTATAAGCTGTAGTTACGTACTAGTTAGGCGCTCATTTGCATACTCTTGCTCTATTGTGTTGACATTCCATAGAAGCTTTAGTTAATAAATGCCTTTGTAATCTAGAAAGATGGAAGAACTTGGAATATGTGTGGGCCCAAAACCTATGTCTCCAAAAGAAAAAACATAAAGCACAAAGGGTAGACACGGTTAAGATTTAGAATATATCCCTGAACTAGAGGATGTAGTTGAGGGATTTGAAGTTACAAATGAAATAGATTCAGATTTAGAAGATAAGCTAGTACCCCTAGCAATTGATGTGCTTATTCTATCTTGTATTTAGTTTGAAGGGGGTACATAGCAATGCAATGCTTTACTGTTTGGATAGCAATGCAATTTGTACATGCTTGTTGCTTAAGTTTGTATCTCCAATTTCAGTGTCCGGGTCGAAGGAGCCATAGAGGAAGCTCTGCCAATAGGACAAAAGGCAACAATATCATGAGTCTTGAGCGAAGGCACTCCAAGCGAGTGAATTCAACACGACCAGGAGAGTTTGCTCATGGAGTTCATACTCGAAGGGTTGCCACTAGCAAAAGAGTGGAGGTATCAGCAGTAGGTGAACATAATTCTCCATCACCATGGACACCTATACCTAGGGATCAATTTAAACTTCATGAATTGACTAGAGACATTTGTCGGGACGGCTCCCTACCTAGCCCTATGAGAGAGTGCCTACGGCCAGATGATGATAGCCATGCAAAAGAGGAGCCCTCTAAGCTACCTAGCCCTGTGAGAGACTACCCACGGCTAGATGATGATAGCCATGCCGAAGAGGAGCCCTCTGAGCTACCTAGCCATATGAGAGATTGTCCATGGCCAGATGATGATAGCCATGAAGAAGAGGAGCCCTCTGAGCAAACTCCTGTCTTCACCCACCCACAGAACAATGAAAGTTGACTAGGTTGGTATTACCTTATAGATATCTATCAATCAATTCACACTAGCTATTTGATATCCATGTTACTTTTCTAACTATCTGAATGTATGAAAACTTAGTGGTACCATTGCCAAGAAGTGCGAGGAAGCCGAGGCCTCGAACTCATGGATTTTTTCTTGACAAAATGAGCAAATCAATGGGAGGATTGAGAATGCCCATCTCTGTTGCCAAGGGGAACATAAGGCCACATGATCCAATGCAAGCTGTCAAGTTTGCCTCAGAGGCAAGTGTAGTAGTTTAAGCATCAAATACCAATTTGGACACATTGGAAACATTACAAGAAGCCCTCTAGTGTCATCCATTATAGGAATTTTGTGGATAGGCTAACTGTATGTATGGGTATCCTCTCTTGACATTCAACTCTACTTTAAGCAACTTTAACAGATTTACTTTTCATTCACACTACTGCGTGTAGTCAAGGCTGGACATTGACAAGGTTCACCCACCAACACAAGAAGCTTGCTAGAATGTATTGCGGTGTGGGGTATGACAAGCATGCTACAGGTTGAAGCAAACCTACTTCAATGGCGTCCCTACTAATTAGATCCATATGACCTCTCCTATCCCATGCATGAGCGATGCATAGTGGTGTAAACTTGTTGAGACTTGGTCTAGTACTAAGAACAAGGTGTGTGTGAACCCATCAATTTCCTGTCTAGTCTTGCTATGGTCTACTTGTGCTACAGTCCAACACAAATGAAGCTATAGAAAACATCTGAGATGAACAAGCGAAACCGTGCAAAAGTGAAGTACCACCAGTCTACAGGATCTCACTCCTATATTGTCCAACTGCAAACATTTATAAGTGATGGTTGTGTTTTATTGTTACTCTTGCTATTGTATATATGTAAATAGAAACTCATGTGCAATGTGAACAGAAGGAGAACAAGATGAAGGCCGCAGAATACGATCAAGGACTTGATGAACAACATGATGATCCAGGACTTGAACAACATGGTCGACCTAATGAAGATGTTAATGTTGTGGAAGTCTTTAAGGACTTTCATACCAGTACAAAAAAGGGCCTGAGCGATGTTGCAAGAGCAGCAGTTATAAGTACCTTCATTTGCTTTCCTTGAAATCTACTGAACCCATTGTCATAAAAGAAGGAAACATAGCATGAGCCTAATGTGGCAACATCATTTAATTTTGTAGTTGCAATTTTACACCATTCAATATGGTACCTATACATTGTGCTGATGTAATCTTAATCGGCAGTAGGCTGCAAAAGATCTATGCATTGTGCTTATGTAATCTCTATCAGCAGTCGTCTGAGAAAGTCCAATGCATTACTTGTTATGAATTAATCTCTTAGGTTTTCAGTTGAAGTCCTTTTCCACTATCTGTAACCTAATATTATGCTGATTGAATTTCGTAGGAAGCTATGTAAGCAGAACCTGTTGCTGATGGGCATCAACCAATGACTAGTGTTGATGTTGTTTCCAAGGTTCTCTACCTCTACTAGGGCAAGCGCCCCTCCCAGGCAAGCAACAAAAACCTTTTTTGAAGAATGTTAGTATCCTCAGAAGCTCCACCAGAGCAGAGACATTGGCGAAGATGACACTTTGGGAGCAACTTGCTGGTGAATAGAAAAGTACATCTAAGCTCGTCAAACTAGTGGATGAACTGAAGGTGAGGATAGAAAAGGTTGAAAGGGAGCTTGAGGAATTCAAGCAATAGCAACAGAAGGAGTACAATAGGCTCAGTTAGCTAGTCTTACGCTTAAGCTCTCCTAGTAATTAACTCTCTATCTTCAACTCCTGCGGCTTGATGCGGTGAACATTTGTGGTCTGTTGTGTGGACGCATGTGATGGTTTGATGTTGTGATACTCTGTCAATGGTTCGCTGCTGATGTGTGAAATGTTAATTGTGGTTATTTGATTGCCAGGCTGAATTGTTATGTAGTTAATTTGTGCAGTAGTGATGATCTCAAATTACTTCTATGGCGAATTGATTGTACTCCACGTGGTAGAACCAGAATAGGTCACGTGATCAAATAAAAATGCGACACGTGGAGGAACCAGTGCATGACACGTGAAATAGCCAGAGCACGACACATGGGCTATTAAAAATCCATCACGTGAAAGGATGTCGTCAAGCCATGTGGCTGAATAAAAATGCAAAACATGGATGGATAATGTCGTGATGCATGGTCAAATAAGAAACGGCTACATGGACCAATAAAAATATGCCACATGGTCCAATGAAGAAGTGACATATGATCCAACCGCAACACGACATGTGTGCCCATAGAAAACTAACATTTGGAACAACAGGAACACGACGCGTGGTCCAGTAAGAACCTAAAACGTGCAATAACTAGAGATGGCCACATTGTGCAATAAGAAGGTGATATGTACCCGAACCATCTCCAATGCACCCGGCTATTGCATGTACATGTGGAAAGCATCTCTAACGGAAGCACCCACCAGCATGGCAGCCCCCTGCCACACATGCTAAAATAGTTCTATGATGTTCTGTTTTCATCACAGATCAAGCCACTTCTATGACATTTTGCGAAAATCGTCATAGAATTTTAAGTATGACGCGACTTCTATGATGAACCGATTTTTGTCATAAATTCATCATAAAACTGAAATTATGATGAATTTGGCTCATTTAGTGACGAAAGTTGATCGTCGTAGAAGTGGATATTTCTACTAGTGGAAGCAGGGAGGGCGTGCTGAAGATTTGTGCACTGGCAAAGTTGGAGGTGAAGGAGCAGTGAGCACACGAAAGGCTGCCTTTCGTCCGACGCTAGCAAGGTGAAGCAAAGCAAGGGAGCATAGTGGGGAATGGATGGGATGAAGGTGTGGTAGGACCGTAGGAGTGTATATAAAGTTTAATAAATTGGTTGCCCTGTACCGGGACCTAGTGTTCAGGGAAGTAGGATGCCTCCAACGTATCAATTGATACTTGGATCTACTATCATTTACGATTCAATAAATTGAACACCTAGTGAATCACCTTGCATTTAGTTCAACAATAGTTGTATAATAGTGATAGATTTTAGTCCGACACATCAATTGATACTTGGATGTACATCATTTATATTTCAATAAATTGAACACCTAGATAATCACCTAGCATTTAGTTTAACAATAGTTGTACGAAAGTGACAGATTTCAGTATGATACATCATAAATTGATACTTGAATCTACTGCGATGAACTAAGTAACTTGCCAATAAACATGCCAAGAACTAAGGTAAGTATAAAATAGGTGAAAGAAGAACAGGAAGCACATTTCTTTCTCAAAGGTACAAAATCTTCCATCATCTTCGTTGAAACCCTGGCCATTTCTTTATCTATAGCATAATCTCTTCCTCCTCCTACAGATGTTCTTCATTTGTTGTAACATTGGCCTCTGCCTTCAGCTCCCAAATCTTGTTACGTAAATCCAAAATCAAAGTCCTAAGAAATTTTCCATATTGGGGATTGTGCCACTTAAAGAACCCGCAATCTAAGTTGGGCTACGAAAAAACTAAATTACCATAAGTACAGCGGGATTTCAGCATTTGCATTGCGAAAATAGAATGAACAAGAAAGAAATCGAGTTACATTATTTGCCCTGCAGCATTTGTGGTATCGACGTCTTAGGTTTTCATCACTCCACGAAATCCACCGAGGCGTCTTCAAGCCACAGCGACACAAAAGTGGTGGCTGGTATGCGTAGGGGTGGTTCTCGACACGGCATGGGATGGGCGGCCCCCTCCCACTGTAGCCTCCTTCGCTGGAAGTCGGTTTTCTTCTCGCGACGACGCCCTAGGATGGTGCCAACCACTGGGAGGAGTTGGAGCTAGATGCAGCCATGGAGTAGTCAGGGTTCAAAGTGTTGCACACACTCTGAGTGAAGAGGTTGGTCTAGGTCTTTTGTCTACTTTTTGCCTCCCGCCAAGGCGCTAGAACATCCTTCAAAACCCTCAGACTTCCGCCAAGATGTAATGTTGTGTCAGGTTCAGGGTACTATTTGCCTATGGAAGAAGGCCTGTTTTGGATCCTCTATGCTTACATAGTGGTGTACACGTGGACCACAATCAAGACCAACTAATTCAATTAACAGTTCAACCAAAGTAATAGTTCAACGATTATGCAGTACTCATACATACTAATCCAGAGGTTTTATCAGTACATATAAACTTCATTAACATAAAAGTTTCACAAATTCTAAAACTTAAAGTCTTATGGGTAGGCAGTTGCTAAGGTACTCAATTGGTTGATGAGGTCCCAAAAGCCAGAGGTAGTGAACCGTAGCGAAGATGACAGTGTCTCCATCCACAGACACATTGTATCTATAAAGTATGTCTACTTTTTGTCTAGTCCTGCAAAGCACAAAAATCTCTCCACAAATAGGGTCTTGAAGGATTCTTGTCAAATTTTGTGGTCCGAGGAGGTGACGAACAACGGCTTCAACAATCAACAGTCGGTCTGGGTGAATGCTCCATCCCCAAGTAGCAAACAATAGCATCTGGGGTCCTGGTGCCACCCCTAGCCACCAAAAGGCAAGGTTGCTCGCATTGTAATGGCTTCTTCTGAAGTAAGACATTTGTTGCAATGAAGAAATTTCTAATATGAACAAAACTGATACCGAACCCAAAACCAATTGGAACCAAATGCAAACAGCGGAGGGCGTGACCGAATCCATCTAACCTTCATGAGGCGTTGTCCACGATGATAATGCAAGGTGCTCGAGGCAGGGCAAGCAAAGGCGGGTGGGGAGAATGAAGATGAAGCAACTGGTAGGGAGAATGATGATGAAGCAACGGGTGGGGAGAACTAATGGCTTCATATTGGGGGTTTTTAGTGGTTCCAACAGCTACCAATACGCCGACAGGGCCGAGGAGAGTTGGGGAACGGACCAGGCAGTTCTAGGTTTCTTATTCCAAATGGACGGTCCAGATTGATCGGCAGAGAGAACGGATGGCATGGGATAAGGTAAATAGTATTCGTATTAAGCCGACCATTGCCATGCTAATCCAACGCTATAATACAATGATTGTCAGCAGTTGAACTGCTATTAGATTCTCCTAGAGCCGGAACCATACATGAAAGTTTTTACTTTTCATTCATATATATAGCAAGAATCAAAGATAGGTATCAAGACCAGCAGTAGGAAACATAATATTTCAAAGAACTTTTTTCATTGATTCATTTCATATACAGATAAATACCCATTTGGACGAGTATATCATTGTACTCGTCCGGAAACATAATAACTAACCTAAACTAATAAAACTACTTATACTAACTATAAACTACTTAATCTAAATATCGCATTGCTCGCTTGGGAGGAGGCGAGGCGAAATCGGAGTCAGAGTCGTCGGATTCGTCGTCATCAATTTTGGCGCCGGCGCCGGGGTCGTCCTCGTCCTCCTCCTCCTCCTCCGGGTCCTCCTTCTTGGAGATTCACGGAGGACTATAATCAGACATTCCGTCGTCGGAGGAGACATTCTCCTCAGAGGAGTGGTGGGAAGGCAATTCGTCCTTGCTGGACGACGGGCTGCTTGGAAACTTAATGGGGCTATCCGACATTTTCTTTGTAGATTGGAAGAGAAGGGGATGATGGATGAACAAGAAGGGTTGTTTCAGAGGGCACCGGGCCTGAAGTATATGTAGAGCAATGGATATGCGGCTCTTAGGCTTCAGGCGGCGGAAGTAATGGTGATTTGACGGCCTTAAAAGTTGAGGCAATTCAACACTCACGCTGAATTTACCGCCGGTTGACCAAACGCTACTTTAGGGCCGGTGGGTAAAATGCGTATCCTAGTCGGCCCGACTTTCCATGCGATGGAGGAAATGCAACCCCAATACCACTGTCGCATCTATCGTTAACACGTCGGTGGTAGAAGTCTAAACTTCCGGTTTTAGTCCTAGGAGAGGAAATGCAACCACAATACTACTGTCGCATCTATCGTTAACCCGTCGGTGGTAGAAGTCTGAACTGCCGGTTTTAGTCCTAGGAGGCATCGCTATCGTTCCAACCGATGGTGCAAGTATCACACCGTCGCTTGTATCGCTACGACAGTGAAAGTGGCGACAGTGATAAATCAATATGTAGCAGTGATTGAATCAAATTGGTATGAAATTTGTAAAGGCATGAGCATCTCTATCGGTCCAACTTCAAACTAAATCATACCTATCATGTCCATATGCTCATGTCATCTGAGAATGTCCACGTGTAATTGTACTTTCAGTTCTGTTATGGAACAAGCGTCAATTCGGGGGTTGATTTGGCTCGCCGCATCAATTGTACTAGGACGACAGGCGCGCTTCGCTGCACCCGTACAGGTTTTAATGCTGTTCACTCCATCCTTAGTTCTTTCTATTCGTGCAAGTCACCGTGCTAATCACTAATCAAGCATAAATTAATCTAAACAAACGCATTATAGGCTATTCAAACCCAGTAAAAAGGTTCTTTCATCAGCATCACAACTAACACAAACAATATCTTGATTACATACATGTATCCCTTGTGGGAAAAAAATCTAAGCAAGCAAATCAGATCACAAAGAAAATGAAAAAAAAATGAAATCCTCAGAACCTCTGAACTTTGTTTGTCCTCTAAAATATTGTAGGAGCAACCCAGGCTGAAACCGAAAATCTGCATAGATGTTGAGGAAAACTAAATCCCTGCAGCACCATGGCACCGTATATTAACAGCATCAGGTACAGTTAAAGTAACAGATTGAAAGCATGCATGCACTAAATGAGGGCTGTACGCAGAACTCCAGGAAATATGAATATAACATGAACTGTAGAGAGGAACACCCAACTGATAAATTGATTATAGCTTGTCGTTTGCAATCTCTTCGTAGGTTATCCATTCTTGTACTTTTAGAGCCGCAACACATGATACACAGCATAAGAGGTAAACAACAATAAATGCTGGCCTAATATCAACGTACATATTAACTTTAGAGAAAGGCATGATATTATAGTTTAAACATTCTAGTTTAAACAGACAAATAACATCCTCGTTTGAAGGAAGGTTCAGTGTACATGAAAACCAATACATTGAGACGTGGGCTGCACATGTCTTTTACCAAAGAGGATTTACCTTTTAAATAAATAATCATCAGAACATCAATGACAGGTTTTATTAGGGCAGTCCCAATGAAAGAAACCGGTAGTTTCTATAACATAGGATGTCGCACCAAAAAAGCACTGTTTTCCAACCCATGGTTTCTATGAGTAATAATTATTTTCTCTTTCTCTCTCCTAACTCTATCTTCTTCCTCCAATAGAAGTGCGACATGAGCTCCCTAGAAACTGGTGGTTTCTCCCCAATGACGATTTCATGGTTTCTTGGTGCATTGGGTCAAGAGTAGACCTGGTTTCTTCATGAAGAAACCATTTCTATGATTTTTGCTCTCTTTCTTTATTAATTACGTTGCCATGTCAGCATTTTGCCTACGTGGCAAGTCATTTAATGAGGATAGAAATCATCATCAATGCACCATTGGGACTGCCCTTAGCTGACCTATATATATTTGAACCAGGGCGCTAAACACATAAAGCATTTAATGAAAGCATAAATGCAAAGATATAATTTACGAATGTTATAGCCCAGGCATGCAGACTAATAAGGATAAGTGCAAAGGAAGCACAAAAGCATTGTGTAAATTCTAAGATACTCTCGGAGATGAAACTGGGGCACAAACTCTCCAGAATCATCTAATCCACCTCAACAGAATGTGTCAGCAGACATACCACCTAATGACATCGTTTTTTCTATAACCAGAAATGGAACCATCAATGCAGTCCTGAAAATCTGGAAAAGAAGCAAAAAGTGCAGCTATTGAATGTTTGTAACTTGCAGTAATAATTCATCTCCAAATGAGCCAATGTAGAAGATACAGACTGAAAACAAATATCTTCTAAGTACTACATAATATTATAGTCAATTACAGTCATGTCTCATGAGCCATGATAAGCAAACCTAAGAAAAGGCCACTGAAAACTGAAGGATCTGAAAAAGTAGTCTTCTCCCATAACCATGTTGATTTTGATATCACATAATGCAGGCAAATAAATCACAGTATAGCGAAGTAGGTAGCTAATGTGTTGTTCCTGATTTATCTTGGGTAAGAGACAAAGATTAAGATCAAGTTGGGTAGAGGGAGAATAATTACCTTTTCATGTGCTGGAAGCACAAAAGGTTGTACAACCTTCATTGTCCATGATTTAGCTGAGTATATAGGTTTAGGTAGGCAAAGTGGATTGGACAGTGAGACCGGCAACCTGGTAATACTGGTAGGCACATAGGAAAACTAATGATGACATCCTTTGAAAATTGAAAGTAGGACAAAGGTAAAATCATCAGTCAGTTTCACATGCTGGTAGGTACCTCTTGGCCATGATTTCCAGGAGACTGCGCCTAGAAACCTTGTCAACAACTTTGGAATAGGTAACAGACCCCTGCTGTTGTAGCCAAGTCAAAAAAGGAAACAAATAAACGCAGTAAGTGATAAACTGAGTGCATATTTTCAGGGGTTAGGGGGTTAGGAAACATGTACGAAAAGAATCCATGCAGGAAAAGAAATATGAACATGCACAAACCCTATTGCAAGACAGAACCATGAAACAAATTTAGTAGACCACGATGTACCACTAATAACTAATAAGACACCGACAACAGCAAAGATGAACCATTTCATCTGAACATTGAAAAAACCTAATGTATCAGATTTTGGCAAAAGGGTTGGGCTAGTTATTTCGCAGTAGAGGCAATATATTAAGTGTCATGTATATATACTCAAGAGAAACTCAATATTGTCTATTACAAACTTTGACTCTCTAAAACACTTTGCTAGGAAAAAAGAGTGCGGACAATACATGGCTTCAATAATTTTGCAGAGGCACCGGTAGGCATTATGTGATATCTTGAAAGTTCTATTAAACTATAGTAAAAATGAATGTAACAGGAAGAATAAAAAAATTCGAATATCAGAGTAGAAGAAATCACATGGCCATTCAATTGGGAGGACTTGACAGGCTCCTTGGCCCTCAACGAACTTGCAGGTATCCTGGATACGAAATAAAAACCAGGAAATGACCATAGATCAGAGTAGGCACCCAAATCAGGCATACAAATTTATGATAGAGGAGCAAGTATTTAGACTGAGAGAAGTAGATGGAGGGAAAAGCTGAAGAACCGAGCAAGGCACAAAGGCTTACCTCGGAAGGAAAGGAGGACGATGCAACTAGGGAAGGCTGGCCATAGAAGGGCCAAGGCACACCGGCAATCCACCCTTGGCCATCCTCGCCATCCGTTTGGAAATCTGTAGGACGCCACTATCCGCTACACCAAGGGCGACAGAATCACCCAGGCGTTGACAGCGTGGCCTGAACTCGACCGCAGCATCATAGATCTGGGGGGGTTGGCTTCGTGGTGGCGTGCGGCAGCGGATTTGGGGCCTGGCCAAGAAGGGTGGGTAGGGTAGGGCGAAGGCCGAAGAGGAGGATGCGACGGTGAAAGAGGAGGGAGACACGGCGGCGAGCACTGAGGGCGGTGTGCGGCGGCGAGGGATGATGCTGGCGGAGTTGATCCATGTGGGTGGGGAATATTTTAACTGACCTCTTTAAGCGGAGCCGTCGAGGAGTACGGAAGGCACAGGTGTGGCGGCCCCCGATTAAACCATAACCAGAGATAAGAATCGGCACGGTACCTATACTCCGTAGACCACAGGGCAGCAAACCGGATAAGCCCGTAGTCAAGCAAGGAATGGACCGGCATTAGATAGTTGAAATTGCCACATGGCGAGATGGGATACGGTAAATCCACGCGGATGCCCTGGCTGCTCTCCGTTTTATTCAAGGTTGAAGATCATCTAACTAATGTGCTATCGATATGGGAGTTGCTTTGTTTTTTAGTTGCGCTATGTTCTAGAGAATATTTAATTTATGTGCTATATATATGAGTGCATTTGCACATTTTTTTTGTTTCAAATTGAAGCATGCATATGCTACCGATGATTGTGTTAACGCACCAAAGCTAACCGGGTTTGATTGGTTTCTCTTTTAGTGCTTGGGTTTCTTGCATTTCTCTGTTTCTCCATGCTGATGCCCACATCTGTTCTGGCGTGCTTAGAACAGATATAATAGCAGAGGTGGAGGAGAAAAGAGAAGAGAGAGAAAAGAAGCGGGTTGTAAGTTTACCGTCGGCTTAGACACAAGAACCGAGAAACTTTAAGAAAGATAAGTGGCCATGTATTAGTACTGAAGAGCCAACTACTATATAAATAAAATGAGAGAATAGCCAGATGTACTATTAGCCTCGCTCTTAGGAGGATATTAGTAGTGGAGGTGTCCCCGACGGAAAGGACATAGCTTCTGCAGTCCTTGACGTGGATGGTTATATTGCATCAGCTGCCCACTAGTGTACTACTGGCCAAGTGATGGGCCTCAAAATCCATTTCATGGCGGGACGCCTCCGTTTGAATTTTGGGAGCCAGGCCCATGCCTGATGGTTCTAGCAGTTGATGGGCTGCAGTCCTGCAGAGGGCTAGTTAACGTGGGTGAGTGGCCTTATAAGGCTTTTCCGGGCCCGTGGCATTGATAAGCAGATACCGAGTATTATTGGGATTTTTGGTATTATCCAATTTTTTATTGATAATGCTCCTTATATCAGGACGTGCGTCCGTGGCTCTGCGTCCGGACACGACTCTCCATGCCTCAAACAAAATAACCCACATTCGGACGGCCTCCCACCGCTCACTCTCGCATATGCCGGTCGCCCTTGCTTCCTCCTCTCCATTCTTATCTCTTCTATGCTTGTGCCCTGCCCCACTGCTCAGAGATATGTTTTATTTGTGTTTTTCTACACGCATGCTGCAAGTGTGTTGATCTGGATGTTGCATAGGTTTCACATATATATTGCATGTATGTTTATTTAGATGTTGCATATGGTTGCATTGGTTTTTAAGTGTTTCAGAAGCGTGTTTTTCAAGTGTTTCGACTGTCTTTAGATGTATGTTGCAACTGTTATATTTTGATGTTTCAAAAGTAGATTGGGTGTTGCATCTCTCCCCCTTCTGCTTCATAGTCTCTTCTGGTGTCGGCAGGGCATCCATACGACGCCGCGGCTAGGTCCTTCCGAATCGGAGGCGCTACGTGCCCTTCTCTCTTGTCGCTCGGGTGACGCGGGCCCCACATGGAGCGCGAAACAAAGTGCAGCGTGCTAGTGTCCGGACAAAGACGTCCGTGTGGACGTCCAGACCCTAGCACTACCGATTTTTCATTCACTGCCATATTGAAGCGCTTTCCTTGACATGGCAAATATAATATTTGTATAATAGGCTTATTCAGTTTCTAGACAATGCTTTAACCGACAACTATTATATTATATTAGTATATCAATTACATAATACAAATTATAATCATAAATGAGTAATTTTTTCAAATTATAAATGCAATAACACATTATAATAAATACTTTTTACAATGAAATAATTGTTGGTCAAAGACCGAAAGACTCGTTCACAGTGCTTTCCCACTAGCAAACTGCCCCCAAATTCGTTCGGTCGCTCGGAACGAACCAGAACCCGACACGTGTTAAATCCCCTTCCGTGTCCGCCGCTATCCCCTCCCCATCCCACTTTCCCCTCGCTCCAGAGTCCATAGTCCAGTCCCCAGGCGGCCAGACCAGAGCGACTGGAGCTTCGACGACCGACGGTTTCCATCTCCTCCCCCGCTTGCCGCTCCGATGGCCGTCGCCGAAGTGGCGATTGAGGTTCCCCCGCAGCAGCCGCCGCCGCCACCGGCGGCGGCGACGCGGGAGCCGGCGGTAGTGCCGAGAGTGCTCCAGTACCTGTACCTCGCGAGCGCGTGGGTCGCCTGCGCGGGCGTGGCCGCTGCGACCATCGCGCGCCGGGCCTTGGGCGACTCTTCCCCGGTGGTCTGGGCGTTCCTCAAGGTCTCGATCGGAGCCCTCGTCTTCCCCGCGCTGCTCATCCTCGTCTTCGCCGTGCGGGTCTTGCGCGCCATGCTTGCGGCGGGGTTCAGACGGTCCCTCCGCACCCACGCCAGGGAGATTCAGATCCAAGCCAGGAAGGTATTCGATTGAGTTTTAGTTTTACTAGTGGCTAGCTAGGCTCTAATTCTCTGTGTTGATGGAATCAGATACTTTCAATTTTAGCTTGTGTTGTTATTTCCTGGAGAATCAATCTGAATCTGTCCAATTTCAGAGAATAATCATACATATCCTCTCAATATGGTCGTGTGAACTGAAAATAAAACGCTTACTTTAGTTTGCTCCAAGTCGTCCTCATCAGGTCTATGGGGGTGTGGATGCTGGAGCTGCTTTCAGTTATGCTGTATTAGTTTCTCTAGGGAAAATTGAATTTGTGCGCTGTATTTTTGTGAGTGCATTTACATCTTTCCAGTTTCATATTGAAACGTGCATACAAATCCACTCCATATGATTGCTTCACTCGAGGAAAACTGACTGGGTTCCTGACTTCCTCTCGGTCATCCTTGTCAGATGTTTGGAGCGTTAACGTGGAAGGTGCTGCAGGACCCTATCATGCTTGCGTGGCTCGCATCTTTCCTTTTCATCCTGCTGCTTGGAGCAAGTGTTCTGGTGTTTGTGGGGCTTTTACCAGTGGAGGAATCTCTCAGGGAAAGGATTGGTTATGCTCTCTCTGATGTGGGGGTATTGGGTGCCATGTCAATGTATTGCTTTATCATTCTACCCAGTTTTGCGCTGAAGCTCTGGAGGAACAAGTAGGGTGGCGATGCCGCACAAGGCACAGTACTGTGATGTATGAGGTACACAACAGTTTCTCTGGCTATCTTGTGTTCATGTGTCGTATAAACTTTTCTGTAACGAAGATGCTGTTTTGTACATAGTATGTTAACAGCTCCTTTAGTGGCATAAATCAGTATGTGATTGTGAAACCTGCTTGAATAGGTAGTTATTGAACAATAGATTTCATGTGAACATTAGCATAAAGTCTGCTAGAGAGGTTGAAAAATATTTGAAAGCACATATTTTTTTGGAAATTATGTGTAGTTGAACCCAGTCTTAGGCCATGTGTAAATCCTAATCTGTTGATATGCTTTGCAAAATTTTTCATCTAGCCCTGAAGACAAGGAGCTATGGCTGGTGGTTGAGGATTGTTTGCCTTGGTGCCCAGGGACATAATAAAGATGTCTCAACTCCTTGCTAACCTTGGGGGCATTTACTTTGTGGAATCACCACAATGACTATGTGTTTAATGGGACTATCCCTAGCATTCAGCTTTGTTCTGGACTGATTTTGGAGGAGGCACACTTCTGGTGTCTTGCTGGCGCTAGAGATTTGACCCATTTGGAGATTACTGCCAGATAATTGGCTGGCCCATTTAGTGTTTGGTTCAGCCGTTTGTTTATTCTTTTAAATGAACACATGCATTCTGTTCCTAGCTGAGGGGTGGTGTAGGAAAGGGGGGGTTGCTAATTTTTTTTCCGAATGCGTTGATACGCAACTTGTGTTGGGTTTCAACTCTAGCCTACCCCAACTTGTTTGGGACTTAAAGGCTTTGTTGTTGTTGTTGTTGTTGATACGCAACTCTGCTAAGAAAAAAAGGGTCATGTGTAATCCACTTATCTGCATGCATTTTCACATGGCCTTTGTGTATCTATCCTGTTCTGTTTATTATACATTATTGTGTCAATGCTTTTATGTTTTTTTTTTTTGCGGTTGGTAACAGAAATAAAACTTGGTTTGCCTTTGTCAAATACGTAAGGGCATTAATTTTTTTGATGCATATTGATGCCTTTTATGTTTGGGTAAATCGATGGGTTCCTCTACAGTTCAAACTGATTGTTTCTATCCATTCCTGACTCTTCTTGCCTTAACAGATCAATTTCTTCAGACTTACTTTAATTTGATTGAGCCCAACTCTGTTTTCACTGCCTTCGGTCTAATCTCTATAAGACGAAATGAGGGCCTAGCTCTAGCCATCTATTGGGCCACGTCAACAGAAATTTGTCAGCCGTAGGATACGGATCGAAAGTCTATTACAACAGCTCAGGCCAGGGCCAGGGTATGTCCGGTGTTTCCAGAACAAGCTAGCGTCCTGGACTCGTCGTCCCCCTTGCACATGAGCAGGCTTATTCCAAGGTCTCGCCAGAGGCACGGCGACCTGGGGAAATCGGCAGCACGGTGCTTCTCGCCGCCGGCTCAACCTCAGCTACAGCCTCGACCTCAAGGGCACGGCATTGCGGGCCTGGGCTTGCTTACAGCTTACCTCGGCGACGACAAGCGCAGCTGCATAGTCTGATATGGGCTATGGCCTGTTCCCTACACTCAGACATGATGGGCAACGGAGAAAGAAGCGCCTGACATGAAAGATAAGTTATGGCACAACCACGTTGCTTCCATTGCCATTTTGCCTGACATGATAAGCTCCAGCCCCGCAGAGTCTCCAGCCCATAACGCAATAAGCTCCACGTACAGTCATGTAACATGCCAAAAGCTTAACAATTCTGCAGCTCAAGTATTTAGTTTTACCCCCACGAATTTATCTACCGTACCATTCGTATTAGTTTCTCACTATTTCCAAACAGACAACCAATCCCTTATTTTACTCTCATAAGGACTAAGGAGTATATACTATTTGTCCTTATCGTTTTTACCAAAGACTAGAAATGTTTTCTGAAAAAGATTACAATACAAGCAGAAATTGAGATAGTATTGCCGTTCTCAATTACACGATTTTTACCTCATTGTGTACTGATGAATTAAATGACATGCATAGCAGATTCCTACTAAATCGATTTTTTGAACAAGAAAAAAATACGCAAAATTGCATGTAGAGTTAAAGTAGCCATAATAATATATAATAAACCTATCAACCTTTTTTTGAATGGGACTACGGCAGGCAATTGCCAGCCTGAATTTTGTAGATATGTCAAAGGTTCAAAACATGCAGAATTTGCGAGAAGTACAAGAAAAAAATTAGGGCTAAAAATTGTTTTAACATAAAAAACATTCACTGACGATTGGAATACAAATGCCATTCTGGTAACTATGAATTCTGAATTAGCAAACTGAAATCCGCTTAGTACCAAAGTTTTCAATGTCGAGCAAACGAAAATCTGCTAGACTCTTTACTATGCTACTAGATATAGCAACTACTGGTGAGTGATCTGATACTTTTCAACTTCTGTCCTTGATTGAGCAAAATTGTGTATACTGTACTATTGACGAGATATTCCATCTCATGCAAATGGATTGTTGATTTGTAGTTAGTCATTACATGGTTTCGATGTTCCATTTGAACATCAATGATGAAACACATTCTTACACGGTGAGAAAGGTGAGTTGGATGTCTCGTGTCTTATGATACTTTCTTACCAAATTGAAGCGCGAGCTTAACATATCATTTGCATTGATGACAGCCCCGTGTAGTAGCTAGAAAGGTTCTCCGCAAAATAATAGGTTCACTCTTAGCCTCCATCTCCATGACAGCAAGATCAACTGGAATGCATAGTTAGAACATAATTGTAGGTATACCACTGGTTCACTCCAAATAGGCGTGGCAACGCCACGCCAGAGGTTTTCTAGTGACTCCTAATAGTGGAACTACAGAAGACGACTTGTTTTCAGCACTGCTCTTTTCAAGCTATGATGAAGTAAACAGCAGAATAGGTAGGAAGAAAAGTGCACTATAAGTCTTGTCAAACAACTGATTAACCGCTGTTACCGAAGCATTTGTGCCTCCCCATCAGAAGCAATCAGAAAACTTAGTTTGATTATACATGGTAGTATTTTAGGCCCATTTTAGTACTTTATCTAGTTTCTACTGCATTTTTGCAGTAGTTATTTGGGAAATATATTTGGTTGTGGTAAGAGATCCTTTCATGGTGCACAAGATTTGTCCCTGTCACTCTTATTTTTTCAATGATATGTTGATAATAACTTACTGCACCACTAGCTTTTATGTATAAGGAAACATGTTGATAGTTCCATACGATGATTGTTGTGAAATGGATAAATGAATGTGGTTGCTGGTAACCTGTTGTATCAAAGGTCCATGTTATTAGTTTTAAGTGGTACATTGTATTGCTGAATATGTGGGTTCTGCACCTGCAGAATTGTTGAATACTGAGTTCTTGATGTCACTTATTAATCTAACCAAAGGTTGTCCTGTTTTATTGACAGGCAAGGACAGTTGGAGAAGGCACAAAAGATCAATTAGTAGTTACAGGCTTATAGTACAGACCCTGAATTCTGCTGATGTCTGTGGTGAAGCCAGCTAATTAATGTTTTTGAGAAATAATTCTCTATTGCAGGCTTACTGTTATACCTCAATACCTGGTGATGTGTGTGTAATGTGGTCACTATGGGTATCGCTACCCTAAGCCCTCTCAGAACATAAGTACCCCCTTGGACATGACATGTAACACCCCAAATTTTGCACTTTTAGAAATAGAGTAAAAATGATTTATTTTGTAGTTTTGTGCTCATAAAAACATAGGTAAAAGAAATTTTTCTTTAAATTAAAATCCAACATAAGGGTAACAACATGTTTGCGCATACATGCCGTTGCATTGGTACTTTTGTGATGAGTGGTTTGGGAAATAAATTCAAATCTCAATCTTTAAAATATTGCTTTTAAGTAGTGGTTTAAAAAGAATTTGAAAATTTGCAAAAACAAAAGTTAGATAAGATGCCTTGTTTTTAAAATCTAAAGGCTTGGAAAAGGTTTTAAGACACGTTAGGACGATGCCTCACTTTCCGGGAATCTTTTCGACCTTTTTCGGGATTAAATTCATATTTCTTGGAGTTTTATCTTTTTCCTTGATCAATGCAAAAGTCCTTTTCGGGAGCTAAACCATTTTGGTTGTGTTTCTTATCCTTTCATCTATTCCTAAGAATTTTTCTAGTATTTTTCGGAGCTCAGAGATATTTTTCGGAGCCTAAATAGTAATTCCTGATTTTCTATAATTATTTTAATTCCGAAAATCAATATTTACTAAAATATCTCGGATTTCTAAAATATCCAAACCCTACGTGTATATATATATGCCGACGTAGCCCTCGACGCGAGGATTCCAAAAGTACAGCCCGTTTTTCGAGCCGCCGCTCGTAGCCCTGCAGATCGGACGCCGAAGTTGTCCACAGCTAGGTTTTCGGCGAACTTCCGGCGAGCTTTTCCGACCACCTCGGACGCCTCCAGCGAAAACCGTCACCACCACGAGGTAGATCTCGTCGTCCTCTACATCGGCATGTCCTTCTTTGCATCCATCCATCACCGTTTGATCGTTCCGCTTCGGTTTTCCTTTTCCGTTGACATTTTTCGGCGAACTTCACCATGGACGCAGTCTTCTCCTTCGTCTCCGGCTACCCGGAGCCACCACGGCACCGTCCCGTGTCCCGGCCCCGTTCCCACGCCGCCGCCCCTGGCCCGTGGCCCTGCGCCGCCCTGTCCCGCGCCCCTGCTCGCGAGCGTGCACGACGACCGCCGCCACTGCCTGCTCGCTCCGACCGGCCATCACCAGCAGCCACCGCTGCTGCCGCTTGGGCGAGGAGCGGGAGCGCCGCTGCGAGCCTCCGCCGGCCGGCCAGCAAGCCCCAGCCGAGGCCCCTCTCTCCCCCATCGTGCGCAGCAACAAGATTTTTGGCATGGCTGTGTTCGTACGGGAGATGGCTGTGTTCGTACGGGAGTTCAAGGAAGAAGACGAGGTATTTACGAGTTTGCCACCAGTCGTTAAATAATCGTAGTTTATTTATTTTAAATCCGTTTCAGTTCGTTCCAGTTGCGTTAGTTTCGTGTCGTCGAGATCTACGTAGTAGAGTTATTAGTTTTTATATCACATGTTTATGAATTTATTTTATTAAAATATTAATTGTGTCTATAATTAATTAATCGCTGATTAATTAAAGTCGATTTAGGTTTTTTATTTTGATTTGATTGCGCGAGTTTCATCGTAATGTGTGGTACGTGTTAGCAGCGATGTTTAACATGTCTCACGTCTTGGAAATGTATAAGTTAAATATTAATCTGATTAACCTACAACCAATTAGTTTTCTAACTTAAAAGCAATATATATATATATATATATATATATATATATATATATATATATATATATATATATATATATGTTACACTTCAGTATTTAATAAATGATATTCATATGATTAATTATTAATATAAATGTATTCCTAAATTTTAGTTTGATTAGTTTAAACACACCTTGCATATATTAAACTTGTTAGATGCTCTCACGTGCATTTTACTTTTGCAAAGTTAAAGTTTATTTTGATTAAATAATACATGCACATCCGCTCCTTAATACATTATTAATTATTCCATTGATAAATCCTAAACTGATGTAATGCTTACATCATTTTGGTTTTCCTTTTAAAAATAATAAATGCAAGGGCTTATACGTTCTATATATGTTTTGAATATATACTCTCACTTGTTATTATATCTTTGTAAGTCAAAATTTAATTTGCATAAATGATATCAAAATAATTATAATTAAGATATGAATAATTTATCTTAGTTTTCTAAATCTAATAACTCAAGTATAAAATGACTTAACTCAATTTTAGATATTCCCCCTGTGATATCTTATACATGTTTTATGATCATTAAAATAGATAAAGCATATAGTTTTCTTTCCAACGTAAATCCTTCGATGGATGTTTCTGTTTTACCGTAGCTCCGATTAGTGTGCCTTTCGCGTGTGTGTGATCGTAGCAATGCATAGATTAGATTTCGAATCTTTTCATTGATTGGTGTATTGTTCTAATCTAGTACGTTTGCTATGCATGCTTGTTCGGGTGCTTGTGTGGTGCTTTTCGGTCTTGTCCAGTGGTGAGTTTTGCGTTGGTGATCTATAAGAAGTTGGAGATCAAGAAGAAGAAGAAGAAAACGTTGAAGATTAAAGCTTACCGAAGGATCGGTGTTTAAGGCAAGTATAGTTTGGGTTTTCTTTCTGTGACCATGATCTTGAAACTTGATTAATGAATATGCTACAAACATAAAAGATGACTTGTTAGCAACAACAGGAGGGTTAAATTCCCTCTCCACAAGGTCTCATTTGTAAGTGATCATCCGGGACTTACAGTACAGCTGTGAGGGCTATATGGCTCTGGCTCTAGTTGCTTGGGAGACCTTTTCTAGCAGGCTTAGAGGATACTGCGAGTTGGGTATAGGACAGCCTCTGTCCTGTTGTGCCTTGCTATGGAAGCGGCCTTTTAATGGAAGGGGGGTTCCTATATCCAATGACCCTGCGGACCTTCCCGGTTAGACGAACTTCTGAGTAGCTTTATATGACTTCCGGTGTTTGGACCTTGCAAACCCGTACATTTAGAAATCATGACTCACAGTGAAAGTGTACACCTCTGCGCAGAGTTTAATAAACTGATATATCAGCCGTGCTCACGGTCACGAGCGGGCAAGGGATTCTTACGCTAAAGATGAGCACTTGTTAAATCATGCTTAACTGAGTTATTTTGAGCTATTTATTATTCAATTATACTTGATCATGTGGCTATGGAATGCACTACCTTGTTGCTATATTTGCTGAGTTCGACATGGACTCACCCTTGCAATTTCCCCCACACCTCAGGCTGGATGACAGTCTGTCAGAGACTTGAGAAGTTGGGCTTGTGATCAACCAGTCAGTTGGATCTAGTGGAGTGAAGTCTGCACCCGGAGATCAGAGTTGTCTGTCCGCTGATTGCTTTCTAAGGTTATCTCTTTTGCTAAGTTCGCTATATATTAAGCATTGTGAATTGATACTGCCCCTTCATTTGTAGCTATATGTGAGGTTTGATTACCAGGGCTCACATATGGTGTGCATTCGGCTTTGTCCTTAAAACCGGGTGTTACATGACATCTGTGCCGTCAAATGAATATAGTTGATTCATCATTGTGACTGGATTTGCGGTTGTCATTATTATGAATACAGCTAGTTGTGGTAGGAGTGTATATATCAACGCCAGTATGGACTCGTGGATGATGTCTGTTTCCGAGCTCGCGAGTACATGACAACGTTGGAGGTTTTTGTTTAGAACAATATTGGTGTTTGTTGTGACTAACTAACATTACATGATCTACTTAGAGTTCTGTCATTGAGCAGGGGATGGGTTCGAGGTGTAGGCTGCTCCAGACCCTGGCCCATCACCTTCGAGCTCGCTGGAGGGAGGAGAGAATAAGACCTCAGAGTTTGTCGGAATCTTAGCCACCGTCGGGTCTCTCAAATCCGGAGGAGGAGGAGGAGGAGGAGGAGGAGGAGGCTCAGATCCAGAGGACCGATCTATCTCGTTGGAGCCGCTGTCGTTGCACTCTTCTATGATGGGGGAACGGGAGCCGGGATGCTAGGCACGTGGGGTAGCAATGGAGGTCGTTGCACTCTTCTCTGATGGGGGAGCGGGAGCCGGGATGCTAGGCACGTGGGGTAGCAATGGAGGTCGTGGCGGGAGGCAGCGCCGGCGGGCAGGCGGTGCAACGAGTTGGCGCGCGGCGCGTGGCGTCCATCTGGGCGGGGTGACAATAGAATGGGAGGGCGCGAGCGCTGCGCGAGTGAGCGGTCGAGAAAAAGATAAGGTGGAGTGCGGTAGGCGACGTACAGCACGGGTGGGCGACGTACAGCACGGGTGGGTTGGGTTCGGCACCGGTAGGGTGTGTCCGTCCCGTAAGGACTTCTATATTATCAAAAAGAAGTCTTGCCTCCGAAGAATGGTGTTCATTTTTTGTCGCCGGTACCTCCAAAACAAGGTGTTCATTTTGGCGCGCGTTCTTCCCCTCGCAAGCACACACTGCCCGTCGCGCCGCCTTCCCCTCCGGCTGTCGTGCCCTGGCCGCTCCGGCGCCTCGCGCGCCCTCCGCCCGCCGCGCCACCTTCCCGTTCGACTCCCGCGCCACCTTCCCCCTCGGACCGCCGCGCCGCCTTCCTCCTCCGACCGCCGCGCCGCCTTCCCCTGCGGCTATCCCGCTGTCGTTCCCTGGGATGGATTTGGGAGTCGAATCCTCCACTGCGCCTGCTCTCAGTAGCAGCACGCCTCCTCCTCCTGTGCAGCAGGGCCCTCCCCGTGTAGCAGGATTGCCGAGCGTGGAGGAGGCTGCCCGCTGCCACCGCCGTGGAGCAGGCTGTTTTGTGGCAGTCCTCTCCCCGTGAAGGCTGCCATCTGGCGGAACCAGACGACGCGGAAGATGCCGGCGGCACGGTCGGCCGCTGCACCTCCTCTGCAGGATCCGCCGGCAGCCACCGTCGTATCTAACGCCGGCGGGGATGCGTTCAGGGCGGACACGAGGTTCGATTTTACCTGTTCCCTTTCAATGTTGCTGGTTAGGGTTGCAATTTCTGTGAATCAAAATGTTATTTCAAATTGATGTAGTGAATTGTGCTACCTGTTCCAGGACCTTGCATTGATAGCTTCATCAGAAGAGTGTCTTCTAATTGATGGTTTTGGTTCAAGAAATGAAACATTCTTTCCAACTATTCAACATTTATCTATAAATGTGAGAATTGCTTATAAGTGGAACATAGAAGATCGAAGATTTTATCCCAACGATACATTTCAGAGGAAGCTGGCTTACATTGGAGATGCGGTGCAAACAAGAAATTTGAGCACTTTAATGCTGTTTGGGAAGTATGATGCTGGGTTTTCAGAAACCTTTTCCTATGTATTCAAAGATGTGCTTTATTTACGTGTTCTGAGATTACCCACACAACTTATAACATAGACTTTCTCCTTAGTAACTTCAGTAAGGTGATCCATCTGCACTACCTTGAACTAATATCCAGTGGTCCTACTGAGCCTTTTCCAGAGGTTATATGTCGACTTTATCATCTACAGGTCCTTGATGTAGAGTATTGGGTGCACCTTTCTGCTTTACCAGGATGCATGAATAACCTTGTCAACTTGAGACATTTTGTTGCTCGGGGTGAATTGCATGCAATGATTGCTGTGGTTGTAGATTGAAGTTTCTCCAGGAATTAAAGGTCTTCCGAGTAGGAATGACTGACTTTGAGATAGGACAGTTAAATGGGTTAAGAGAATTGGGTGGGTCACATGCAATTTACAATCTAGAGGAGAATGTGGGAAGCAAGGATGAGTCTCAAAATGCTGGATTAAAGGAAAAAACATACCTACAGGATTTGCTCCTGTCATGATCCAGTAACCGGAGTGTGGTGAGGTGCATAACTGAGGCTGATGTGCTTGAGGGCCTTCATCCACATTCCAGGCTCAAGCGGCTTCATATAACAGGGTATGGAGGTATTTCTTCTCCCACATGATTGTGTTCCAACCTTTCTTTCTTCTGCTTAGAGTCTATCAGTCTTGAGAATTGCACAAAATGGGAGATCCTTCCGCCACTTGGACAATTTCCATTTCTTAGAAAACTGTATTTGATTCAGTTGCCTGCATCAAAGGAAGTACCTATGGTATCTGTAATTACTGTACTGGTTCTGAAAAGCAGGTCCTGTTTCCATGTCTAGATGAACTTGTGGTTAGGGACTGTCCTGAACTTAGGGCATTTCCATTGTCACAATGTTCATCTAAATATGAATGCTTCTGTTCATTTGTCTATCTCCGCCAAGCTACGATCTACAACTGTCCTCAGCTAATGAATTTACCCCCATTTGGTCAGGTGAAGTCTCTATCCAGAATATCTATCGAGGGAGTAGGATCATTTCCTCACATCAGATTATTCATGGAAGCACCGTTTATCAAAGGATGTGTCGGCCCAAGAACCTTGGATGATATATTATTATTGACTGAGTGCAGTCTGAGTATTCTTGAGAAATTGACGATTGAGAGCTGCTTGGATCTTGCATATCTACCACGTGAAAGTTTTAAAAAACTTGTCTCCTTAGAGATATTGGTAATTGTGGATTGTGCAAAGCTATCCTTGCCATTATATTCATATGGCCAATATGAAGGCAGGTTTTACTTCCCATCATTACTCAAGAAGCTTGTAATCCGAGCATGTGGCATCACAGGGAAGATGTTAACTCATATGTTGTCACAACTGCACTTTCTGGTTTCCTTGACAATTATGAAGTGCCCAAACATAACATCTCTAGCAGTTGGTGTTGTGGATGCTTTCATTGGAAAACAGTACAGCAGGAAGAAGAAGGCGCCAGCCCCTAGTGGTTAATTTTAGGCCATAGTTATCTGTTCCTATAAGTTAGGATCTGGAGAGTCTTAGTGCTCAGCCAGACATTAGGGGATATAACTAAGGGTCGGCTGATTAGGGGAGTCAAGGAGAAATAGAGTCATCTGTTCAGAGCCTCCCAGTGAGGGCGAACTAGCCCTATCGCTGCTGCCATTGCTAGGTTTAGCCTCTGTAATTCTCCTCCAGTTCATCAATAAAACAGCCAGATTCCTAGCCCTATCAGTTGGTGGTCTTATTACTGGGACAGCCAGCTCCTCAACATCTGATCACCATAAGCAGACAAGTGATGGCTTGTTACAGATCCCATCGGATACCTCACATCGGCTTCAATATTTGTGCATAGAAGACTTCTTGGATCTGGTGCTCTACAAAGAATTTTTTTCATGAATTTATCTCTCTCACTATGTTATGCATAACCAGATGCCCACAACTTATGGTCACGATGACCATTATTGGAACAAGAGATCCAAGCACAACCATTCTCTTCTACCACCATGACTAAAGGACCTTATGGTTTCTCACATGCATGACGAATTATGTGCCTTCCTGCTCTCTAATCTCGCCTCATTGTCCAACTTGGAAATATCTAAGAGTCCAGAGCTGACCTCTCTTGACCTTCATTCATGCAAATCTTTAGAAACATTGATTATTGACAAATGTGTCCGTTTGTCTGCTCTAGAGTGCTTGCAGTGCCTCATCAGTTTAAAGCATCCGTGGTTTTTTTAATGTCCCAGTTTGTCTAAGCCTTGGGAACCTTCAGCTGACGGGGAGAGCCAGGGCCTTGATTCCCCATTGCATCAGGAGAAGCTTGAGATTGACAACACCTCATTCTTTAAAACATGTATTTGCAAGAAGCTCCCTTTTCTTCAACTTGTGTTTTTCATGGTGCACCAACAGCTGTTGCATTAAAGTATTGACTTGATGGACTTGCTCAATTGTAATGGTTTCTACTTTCTCGTCACTATTATGCAGGCCAAAAATTTGAGAGCCTTCACAGAAGAACAAGAGGAAGCACTTCATCACCTTACATGTGTTGTTCTAGGCCACGGCCTTCGAACACCGGTTGCCGCTCAAGCGAAATCAAGCACGAGAAGTGGATAAAACAAGACTAGAGCGAAACAAGATAAACGATTTTATTGAACTTGTTTCTCTCCCTCCTTACATTCTCCTCATGGGGGCTATTTATACATGCTCGTAGGCATTTTCATAGGACAAAGCTGCCCCTACAACCACTACAATATCTGGAGAATATTCTCTGTTGTCGTGGGCTTGCTTGCTAATCAGAGTCCCCGTCTTCCTTAGGTGGCGCCGGCTCGGGAGAAACTGACCAGCCTCGCCTCTTGTCGCCCTTTCGACCGACCAAGTGGGCCCTAGGCGGACAGGAGCTGTCGGGCGTACGAGAACGGGTGACTCCTTTATTGATGAAAACCTGCAACAATGATCAAATGAATTACCAACGCCTATTCGCCTGAACGAATAGTTTGCTCCGTCTCCACGCCCCCGACCATGCCGATCTGAGCCGCGCCGACTATTTCGCCAAGGTGAATGGAGCTCAGTCAGCCACGGGGCTTGGGTGGACCTTGTGGTTTGACTCGCCATTCCACCAAGGCGAAAAGGGGAATCGATTCAGGGCGTGGCCTGATACCACGCGGCTTGCACCGCCCTCATTCTGCCTTGACAAAACGGCCGTACCATGCCTCACTATTCGTCTAGGTGAAATGTTGCATGTGTCGTCGAGCCAAGACCGATTATGTTCCTGGCGCCCGTTGTTGGCTGTCTCTATCGATCAAATCCGACCGCCAATTATGATACAAAAAGAGGAGAAGTAAGCAATCTTAAACACATGCTTTTATTATTAATCAAGTTCCACATGTATTTGGAGAATATTATTTTGCAGGTCACAAACACAAATACATGGAACAATTCACCGAAAGACGCTTTTCGATGCTGATTTGCGCAAAGGAACAAGGGAGACACCTATCAAATCAATGCAATAGGGGCAAAGCACCACGGGGACACGCCAAGAATAGCCTCCAGCACTGCCTTGAGCACTGTATAAATAGAGGGGGTACCCCCTATCTAAAGACACACCACATTGAGCAATATCTCACTCTCTATTCTCTTTAGTTTTACCTTTTAGTTGTAGTAGAGCAAGGCAAAGCCAACTTGGAGGGCTTGGCTTCTTGGAAGAAGATATTCTTGGTATGAATATCAATATGGGTTCTTCCAAAGTCATGTCTTCACTTTATTATAGTCATACTTATGAACTAGAGTATAGTTATTGTGTTATCATCTTGATATATGAATTAGTGCAGAGTTTATGTGTCATGAGAATAGCACACTTAACTTTATTCTTAAACAATCATATAACTTGTATAATTAGAATTAGAGCTAAGTTGAGGTGGCGGTTCATCGTGTCGTCAGGTGTGCCCAAGTTCTTTACCTATCAATCCGTAGGGTTGGGAGCTCGAGGGGATTTGGGTAGTTTATGTATACGCAAGCATGGTGCTCAGGTATGGAGAGATAGGTGAATGCATTTCCTTCTCTCCAGTTGAGGGGTAGGCGGCAGGTGGCGACAGCCCTGTCCGTCCTTCGTAATCCACCACTTTTGTTTAGGGTGTAGAAGTCTAAATTGTCACATGAGGTTGCTGGCAGACTAGTACTCGGTGGCCTCCTGACCTGCTTCACACTTAGTCCTAAAACTAATTATGTAATTTGTATGATTATCAACTAATCTTTGTATGACTACACTAGACCAATGCCTGCTCTACTTAGGATTATTCTTTTATCCTTTCTTTTCTATTTTATCCTTTGAGGAATGACAAGTGTGTGTCCACTATCTTGGAATTACTATTCTTACCCCTGTTATAAGCATTGGTGTACTTGCAAGCATTATTATTCAAATTCATATCCATACTAGACTCTTAATCAAATGCCTTCCTTTGGGAAAATATAAATAACGATACCCTGAATACTTCTAGGTGAAATGCTACAATGATAGCTTCGTGCGCTTGCGGATAAATATCTAAAATTGTTAAGGAACTATCAAAGCTATTTCTTAGTAGCATGACTACACATTAGTTATGTTGCTAAGAAGTACCAACAAGGTATTTCTAGCGCCATTGCTGAGGATGGATTCAAACCCCGTACTTAGGAGTGACGTTAAGAAATATCAACAAGCATTTTTGACACCGTTGCTGGGGAAGGCATATTGATTAAAGAATCTAGTAGGACATGTTCATGATATTATGCATGTAAGGTAGCCATTGTTTATGCAGGGTAACTTTGATGTTTTCTCCTGTTGTGGATGAAAACTGGATAGTGTATGACCGGTTACAAACTGCCAGAAAACTACATCAAAAATTCGGAGGCACTCCTAAGGAAGAAACGGTCTCATACCGCTTCTTCTTCTGCTACTCCTCCGATAGTCAAACTAGTCATGCCCGCACCATCCGCTACTCTAATTGTGGCCAAGACCCTCCACGACTACTCCACCCCCGCTATTGCCAACGTGCCCGTTGGGCTTGCTGTCAACGTTGGGGAGGGGAACTTTGAGCTCCGTGTCAGCCTCATCACGATGGTGCAGGCAAACCAATTCCATGGTTTGCCAAGCGAGGACGCAAACGCGCATCTCCAACACTTCCTCGAGTTGTGCGACATGATCGTCATCAAGGATGTCGCACCGGAGAGCATTAGGCTCCACTTGTTTCCCTTTTCCCTTTCGAGAAAGGCGAAGCAGTGGTTCTATAAGAAAAAGGAAGCTGTCAAGACATGGGACAAATATTCCATGGCGTTCCTCGTCAATTTCTTCCCCATGGGAAAAACCAATGCCCCGAGGGGATGAATTTCGAACTTCCAGCAAAGCTCCATGGAAACCATTCCCAAGGTGTGGGAGAGGCTACAGGACTACATCCAAGCATGCCCACACCATAGGATTTAAAACTAGTTAGTGCTCCAAATTTTTTATGATTGATTAATACCCATGTCTAGGGGCCATATCGACGCTGTGCTAGAGGCGCTTTCCTTTCCCTCACATTGGTGGAGCTACGACTCTCATCAATAAAATGGTGGCCAATCAAAGCTAGGGGAGGAATGGAAAACACAAAAAGGAATGCATATCATGAAGGAGATGGACATGCTTTCCGTGAAAATAGATCTTTTGATGAAAAGATTGGAGGAACGAGCCCAAGATAAATATGTCATGATGGGCACCATCCAGACCATAGACTCACACATGACGTGTGAGATCTGTGGGAACGTTGGCCATTCGGGGAACGATTGCCCCAAAACCCGCGAAGAAGCTGCCTTCATCAACAACGGGTTTCGCCAACCAGGTAATAACGGGTGGAACAACCAGTCCCGCCCACAAGGTAATTCGAACTACAAATCTAATTACAATTCGAATCAACCTTCTTTCCAAGACTAGGCATTAAGCCAAGCTAAAATTAATGAAAATATCAATAAAAAGTAAATGTATAATGACAAAATGCTTGAAAACATAAATACTAAAACTGAAGGTTTAACTTCTTATATCAATAACCAAATGAGCTTTAATAAAATGATTGAAACTCAAATAGCTCATCTTGCTGCCACTATACCAGTTTATCCAAGAAAGATTCTGGGACAACCTAAAGCTTCTCTCAAATCTGCTAAAATGGTCTCAACGAGGTCCGATAAGCCTCTATGTCGGGAAAACCTCATTTATCTTGTAGATCCACCATCCATTGCCAAGAAAGATGATCCTGGCCGCCCGACAATTACATGCTCAATTGGCCCGCATGTCTTCCACAACGCCTTCTGCGACCTTGGAGCAAGCATCAACATCATGTCCAAGGTAACATATGATAAAACACTAGGTGGACCTTTGTCCACTGCACATTTCTGATTGTAGATGGCAGATCAAACTTTATGAAATCCGAAGGGATTAGCGATGAATATCTTGGTGAAAATTTGAGACACGCACATCCCCACGGACTTCGTCGTTCTAGACATGGGCCACAATGAGGAAGTACCCCTCCTCTTAGGGAGACCATTTCTTAACACTACAAATGCAGTCTTACACGTGGGATCAGAGCATGTTAGCTTTCATATTCAAGGGCAAACAATGAGATGCCCATTCAATGGGTTTAAAATGCATAAACATGTTAAAACAAACCGGCCCAAGAAACAAGCACATAAAGGGATCAAACAGGTATGGTAGGTAGAAGCATCAACATCCGCATCTACTTCTCCGAACACGGATGTACCTCCATCAAGCAAAAAGTGAAAGAAGAGTCCTGCCCATTGGACTATAAAATGGTGAGTCCTTGCCGAAGGTAAATCAGCAGTTATCCTTCGTATTTATGATTTAAAGTTGCCTAAAATTATTAGATAATAAAACTATAATAATAATTAAAAAAAATTCTTTAGTTCTCTTATTCACCATTCAATGTCTTTGCCTCCGTTGGATCATATCTTATCATGCTTCCTTTCTCTACACCGGTATGTTTTAGTTTGGGGTTTGGTCATACATCTTTTAAATTAAGAATGGTGCTTAGGTTAATAAGCCCGCCTTAATCAAATTAGACATGGCGTCTAGTTTGATCATTGAATCAAAACCGCTAGTGTAGAGTTTGGTTGATCATATGGACTGACCCTTGCAGGAATTTATCAACTTCATGAGGGTAAGTCTTTGAGATGACAACTGAGATGAAAACTTGTTTGGTATACCTTGATAATAATAATAATAATAATAATAATAATAATAATAATAATAATAATAATAATAATAATAATAATAATAATAATAATAATAATAATAATCATAATCATAATCATAATCATAATCATAATCATAATCATAATCATAATCATAATCATAATCATAATCATAATCACAATCATAATCATAATCATAATAATGATGATGATGATAATAATAATAAAAACTTTCGACCCCAAGTATGGTTGTCTTGTTATCTTGATGGCACCATAACACAAGCTTGGGGGAGCCTCCTAGCATGCTCATAAGGAGGCCATGAATCACAAATCAGGCCACAGCGTCCACCAGCTAGCAGTGTTCCTTGCTGAACTATGGACCATAAGTCAGGAGCTAGCTTGGGGGAGGACTCCCACAGAGGTAACTTGTATCTCACATTTCTTTTAGTTATTTTAATATCTTAAAAAATGATGAGATATGACTAAAAACTGATGATTTCCACTCTCATATGTGACTTAAGAATGTTTAGTTTCTCCTTTGTTGAAATAATGAATAGTTGCTCTATCTATAAGTCATCTATGCCTAGGTTGTAACTTAGTATTCTCTAATATTTAAGTTTATTGGCTAAAAATATCTCATCAATAAAATGGTGGCCAATCAAAGCTAGGGGAGGAATGGAAAACACAAAAAGGAATGCATATCATGAAGGAGATGGACATGCTTTCCACGAAAATAGATCTTTTGATGAAAAGATTGGAGGAACGAGCCCAAGATAAATATGTCATGATGGGCATCGTCCAGACCATAGACTCACACATGACGTGTGAGATCTATGGGAACGTTGGCCATTCGGGGAACGATTGCCCTGAAACCCACGAAGAAGCTGCCTTCATCAACAACGGGTTTCGCCAACCAGGTAATAACAGGTGGAACAACCAGTCCCGCCCACAAGGTAATTCGAACTACAAATATAATTACAATTTGAATCAACCTTCTTTCCAAGACTAGGCATTAAGCCAAGCTAAAATTAATGAAAATATCAATAAAAAGTAAATGTATAATGACAAAATGCTTGAAAACATAAATACTAAAACTAAAGGTTTAACTTCTTATATCAATAACCAAATGAGCTTTAATAAAATGATTGACACTGAAATAGCTCATCTTGCTGCCACTATACCAGTTTATCCAAGAAAGATTCCGGGACAACCTAAAGCTTCTCTCAAATCTGCTAAAATGGTCTCAATGAGGTCCGATAAGCCTCTATGTCGGGAAAACCTCATTTATCTTGTAGATCCACCATCCATTGCCAAGAAAGATGATCCTGGCCGCCCGATAATTACATGCTCAATTGGCCCGCATGTCTTCCACAACGCCTTCTGCGACCTTGGAGCAAGCATAAACATCATGTCCAAGGTAACATATGATAAAACACTAGGTGGACCTTTGTCCACTGCACATTTCTGATTGTAGATGGCAGATCAAACTTTATGAAATCCGAAGGGATTAGCGATGAATATCTTGGTGAAAATTCGAGACATGTACATCCCCACGGACTTCGTCGTTCTAGACATGAGCCACAATGAGGAAGTACCCCTCCTCTTAGGGAGACCATTTCTTAACACTACAAATGCAGTCTTACACGTGGGATCAGAGCATGTTAGCTTTCATATTCAAGGGCAAACAATGAGATGCCCATTCAATGGGTTTAAAATGCATAAACATGTTAAAACAAACAGGCCCAAGAAACAACCGCATAAAGGGATCAAACAGGTATGGTAGGTAGAACCATCAACATCCGCATCTACTTCTCTGAACACGGATGTACCTCCATCAAGCAAAAAGTGAAAGAAGAGTCCTGCTCATTGGACTTTAAAATGGTGAGTCCTTGCCGAAGATAAATCAGCAGTTATCCTTCGTATCTATGATTTAAAGTTGCCTAAAATTATTAGATAATAAAACTATAATAATAATGAAAAAAATTCTTTAGTTCTCTTATTCACCATTCAATGTCTTCGCCTCCGTTGGATCATATCTTATCATGCTTCCTTTCTCCACACCGGTATGTTTTAGTTTGGGGTTTGGTCATACATCTTTTAAATTAAGTATGGTGCTTAGGTTAATAAGCCCGCCTTAATCAAATTAGATATGGCGTCTAGTTTGATCATTGAATCAAAACTGCTAGTGTAGAGTTTGGTTGATCATATGGACTGACCCTTGCAGGAATTTATCAACTTCATGAGGGTAAGTCTTTGAGATGACAACTGAGATGAAAACTTGTTGGTATACATTGGATAATCATAATCATAATCATAATCATAACCATAACCATAATCATAATCATAATCATAATCATAATCATAATCATAATCATAATCATAATCATAATCATAATCATAATCATAATCATAATCATAATCATAATCATAATCATAATCATAATCATAATCATAATCATAATCATAATCATAATCATAATCATAATCATAATCATAATCATAATCATAATCATAATCATAATCATAATAATGATGATGATGATAATAATAATAAAAACATTTGACCCCAAGTATGGTTGTCTTGTTATCTTGATGGCACCATAAGACAAGCTTGGGGGAGCCTCCTAGCATGCTCATAAGGAGGCCATGTATCACAAATCAGGCCACAACGTCCACCAGCTAGCAGTGTTCCTTGCTGAACTATGGACCATAATTCAGGAGCTAGCTTGGGGGAGGACTCCCATAGAGGTAACTTGTATCTCACATTTCTTTTAGTTATTTTAATATCTTAAAAAATGATGAGATATGACTAAAAACTGATGATTTCCACTCTCATATGTGACTTAAGAATGTTTAGTTTCTCCTTTGTTGAAATAATGAATAGTTGCTCTATCTATAAGTCATCTATGCCTAGGCTGTAACTTAGTATTCTCTAATATTTAAGTTTATTCGCTAAAAATATCTCATCAATAAAATGGTGGCCAATCAAAGCTAGGGGAGGAATGGAAAACACAAAAAGGAATGCATATCATGAAGGAGATGGACATGCTTTCCGCGAAAATAGATCTTTTGATGAAAAGATTGGAGGAACGAGCCCAAGATAAATATGTCATGATGGGCACCGTCCAAACCATAGACTCACACATGACGTGTGAGATCTGTGGGAACATTGGCCATTCGGGGAACGATTGCCTCGAAACCTATAAAGAAGCTACCTTCATCAACCACGGGTTTCGCCAACCAGGTAATAACGGGTGGAACAACCAGTCCCGCCCACAAGGTAATTCGAACTACAAATCTAATTACAATTTGAATCAACCTTGTTTCCAAGACTAGGCATTAAGCCAAGCTAAAATTAATGAAAATATCAATAAAAAGTAAATGTATAATGACAAAATGCTTGAAAACATAAATACTAAAACTGAAGGTTTAACTTCTTATATCAATAACCAAATGAGCTTTAATAAAATGATTGAAACTCAAATAGCTCATCTTGCTGCCACTATACCAGTTTCTCCAAGAAAGATTCTGGGACAACCTAAAGCTTCTCTCAAATCTGCTAAAATGGTCTCAATGAGGTCCGATAAGCCTCTATGTCGGGAAAACCTCATTTATCTTGTAGATCCACCATCCATTGCCAAGAAAGATGATCCTGGCCGCCCGACAATTACATGCTCAATTGGCCCGCATGTCTTCCCCAACGCCTTCCGCGACCTTGGAGCAAGCATCAACATCATGTCGAAGGTAACATATGATAAAACACTAGGTGGACCTTTGTCCACTGCACATTTCTGATTATAGATGGCAGATCAAACTTTATGAAATCCGAAGGGATTAGCGATGAATATCTTGGTGAAAATTCGAGACACGTACATCCCCACGGACTTTGTCGTTCTAGACATGAGCCACAATGAGGAAGTACCCCTCCTCTTAGGGAGACCATTTCTTAACACTACAAATGCAGTCTTACATGTGGGATCAGAGCATGTTAGCTTTCATATTCAAGGGCAAACAATGAGATGCCCATTCAATGGGTTTAAAATGCATAAACATGTTAAAACAAACAAGCCCAAGAAACAACCGCATAAAGGGATCAAACAGGTATGGTAGGTAGAAGCATCAACATTTGCATCTACTTCTCTGAACACGGATGTACCTCCATCAAGCAAAAAGTGAAAGAAGAGTCCTGCTCATTGGACTTTAAAATGGTGAGTCCTTGCCGAAGGTAAATCAGTAGTTATCCTTCGTATCTATGATTTAAAGTTGCCTAAAATTATTAGATAATAAAACTATAATAATAATGAAAAAAATTCTTTAGTTCTCTTATTCACCATTCAATGTCTTCGCCTCCGTTGGATCATATCTTATCATGCTTCCTTTCTCAACACCGGTATGTTTTAGTTTGAGGTTTGGTCATACATCTTTTAAATTAAGTATGGTGCTTAGGTTAATAAGCCCGCCTTAATCAAATTAGACATGTCATCTAGTTTGACCATTGAATCAAAATGGCTAGTGTAGAGTTTGGTTGATCATATGGACTGACCCTTGCAGGAATTTATCAACTTCATGAGGGTAAGTCTTTGAGATGACAACAGAGATGAAAACTTGTTGGTATACCTTGATAATAATAATAATCATCATCATAATCATAATCATAATCATAATCATAATCATAATCATAATCATAATCATAATAATAATAATAATAATAATCATAATCATAATCATAATCATAATCATAATCATAATCATAATCATAATCATAATCATAATCATAATCATAATCATAATCATAATCATAATCATAATCAGAATCATAATCAGAATCATAATCAGAATCATAATCATAATCATAATCATAATCATAATCATAATCATAATCATAATCATAATCATAATCATAATCATAATCATAATCATAATCATAATCATAATCATAATCATAATAATGATGATGGTGATAATAATAATAAAAACTTTCGACCCAAAGTATGGTTGTCTTGTTATCTTGATGGCACCATAAGACAAGCTTGGGGGAGCCTCCTAGCATGCTCATAAGGAGGCCATGAATCACAAATCAGGCCACAGCGTCCACCAGCTAGCAGCGTTCCTTGCTGAACTATGGACCAGAAGTCAGGAGCTAGCTTGTGGGAGGACTCCCACAGAGGTAACTTGTATCTCACATTTCTTTTAGTTATTTTAATATCTTAAAAAAATGATGAGATATGACTAAAAAATTGATGATTTCCACTCTCATATGTGACTTAAGAATGTTTAGTTTCTCCTTTGTTGAAATAATGAATAGTTGCTCTGTCTATAAGTCATCTATGCCTAAGCTGTAACTTAGTATTCTCTAATATTTAAGTTTATTGGCTAAAAATGTCTCATCAATAAATGGTGACCAATCAAAGCTAGGGGAGGAATGGAAAACACAAAAAGGAATGCATATCGTGAAGGAGATGGACATGCTTTCCGTGAAAATAGATCTTTTGATGAAAAGATTGGAGGAACGAGCCCAAGATAAATATGCCATGATGGGCACCGTCCAGACCATAGACTCACACATGACGTGTGAGATCTGTGGGAACGTTGGCCATTCGGGGAATGATTGCCCCGAAACCCACGAAGAAGCTGCCTTCATCAACAACGGGTTGCGCTAACCAGGTAATAACAGGTGGAATAACCAGTCCTGCCCACAAGATAATTCAAACTACAAATCTAATTACAATTCGAATCAACCTTCTTTCCAAGACTAGGCATTAAACCAAGCTAAAATTAATGAAAATATCCATAAAAAGTAAATGTATAATGACAAAATGCTTGAAAACATAAATACTAAAATTGTAGGATTAACTTCTTATATCAATAACCAAATGAGCTTTAATAAAATGATTGAAACTCAAATAGCTCATCTTGCTGTCACTATACTAGTTGCTTCAAGAAAGATTCTGGGACAACCTAAAGCTTCTCTTGAATCTGCTAAAATGGTCTCAACGAGATCCGATAAGCCTCTATGTCGGGAAAACCTCATTTATCTTCTAGATCCACCATCCATTGCCAAGAAAGATGATCCTGGCCGCCCGACAATTACATGCTCAATTGGCCCACATGTCTTCCACAACACCTTCTACGACCTTGGAGCAAGCATCAACATTGTGTCCAAGGTAACATATGATAAAACACTAGGTGGACCTTTGTCCACTGCACATTTCTGATTATAGATGGCAGATCAAACTTTATGAAATCCGAAGGGATTAGCGATGAATATCTTGGTGATAATTCGAGACACATACATCCCCACGAACTTCGTCGTTCTAGACATGGGCCACAATGAGGAAGTACCCCTCCTCTTAGGGAGACCATTTCTTAACACTACAAATGCAGTCTTACATGTGGGATCAGAGCATGTTAGCTTTCATATTCAAGGGCAAACAATGAGATGCCCATTCAATGGGTTTAAAATGCATAAACATGTTAAAACAAACTGGCCCAAGAAGCAACCACATAAAGGGATCAAACAGGTATGGTAGGTAGAAGCATCAACATCCGCATCTACTTCTCCAGACATGGATGTACCTCCATCAAGCAAAAAGTGAAAGAAAGAAGTGTCCTACTCATTGGACTTTAAAATGGTGAGTCCTTGCCAAAGGTAAATCGGTAGTTATCCTTCGTATTTATGATTTAAAGTTGCCTAAAGTTATTAGATAATAAAACTATAATAATAATTAAAAATTTTCTTTAGTTCTCTTATTCACCATTCAATGTCTTTGCCTCCGTTGGATCATATCTTGTCATGCTTCCTTTCTATACACTGGATGTTTCAGTTTGGGGGTTGGTCATATAGCTTTTAAATTAAGCATGGTGCTTAGGTTAATAATCCTGCCTTAATCAAATTAGACATGGCATCTAGTTTGATCATTGAACCGAAACTGCTACTGTAGAGTTTGGTTGATCATATGGACTGACCCTTGCTGGAATTTATCAACTTTATGAGGGTAAGTATTTGAGATGACAACTGAGATGAAAACTTGTTTGGTAAACCTTGATTAAAAATAATAATAATAATAATAATAAAGATAATAAAGATGATAATAATAATAAAAACTTTTGATCCCAAGTATGGTTGTCTTGTTATCTTGATGGCACCATAAGACAAGCTTGGGGGGAGCCTCCTTGCACGCTCAAAAGGAGGCCATGAATCACAAATCGGGCCACAGCATCCGCCAGCTAACAGCGTTCCTTGCTGAACTATGGACCATAAGTTAGGAGCTAACTTGGGGGAGGACTCCCATAGAGGTAACTTGTATCTCACATTTCTTTTAGTTATTTTAATATCTTAAAAAATGATGAGATGTGACTAAAAAAGGATGATTTCCACTCTCATATGTGACTTAAGAATGTTTAGTTTCTCCTTTATTGAAATGATGAATAGTTGCTTCGTCTATAAGTCATCTGTGCCTAGGTTGTAACTTAGTATTCTCTAACATTTAAGTTTGTTGGCTAAAAATATCTTATCCTAAAAACTTGAAACTTGTGGGATGCAAAAGCATGATCCTTTTCTAAGTTGTTGCTAGTTATGATATGGTAAATAGGATATGCTATGACTTTGTTCTAAGAGAAACTTGACATTCATAGTTTTCTTTTAAAAATGCTAAAATCAAAAGCTCTTCAATGATTATGATTTCCTACCACAGCCATAAGACATGATTCAAATTTAAAACCTTAGTCATTTGCTACTTATATTCACATTGAGTTTTGTGAAATTGTTGTGACCCTTGTAGAGATTCTAGTCATGCACCCATGATCAAGATTCACGTACACCCACAAATAAATGTTGATTCTTACACCGAGAGTTACGCAAAAACATATTTTTGGTCCACCTAAAATAAAAACTCCATTCATTTGTCATAAGTCATTCTCTCTAAAGTTTTCATATGACAAAAATAAGTATGGGGCTATGCTAAAAAGAGAGACGCATGAAGCTCTCAAATTAGCAAAAGAAAAAGAAGAAAAAAATGGAACACATGAAGGTTCCAAAGTATTGAAAAAAGAGAGATAGCCCATACTTCTAAGGCATTTATTCAAAAGAGAGAAAGTCATAATCAAAGGAGTATAAAAAATATTAGGATTAGAAAAAAAATATTCCACACACTTGCACATCTTGATCAAAGTGTATGACTTGCATCTCCTTGGATCTGGTTTTTGACTTAGCAATATATGTGACATAAGTATGCCTCTCATTCATACCTACCTAAAACCTGACTCAAAGCCTTTTAGAGATAGGATGAAAAGAAGGCAAAACAATCAAATGTCTTGGTAAGGATCATACACATTGAGCGATCGAGTGAATCATTTGAGGAACTTACATTGTATTTTTATAAAACTCATAAAACCTCTAGATAGAAGGTTGATCAAAGAATGAATGATTGGTAATTCTGTTAAATCTGTTCTATCTTGCAACCACCTAAGACTTGGAAAAGCAATAAGCCCCACAAGGATTAAGTTAAAAGGGTGGATAGAATGCAAAACTTATTTAAATTGAGGAAGAATACTTTGTTATAGGCATGGCACTTTGTGAATTATATTTGTCATTGTAGCAACTACTAATCAACAACCAATATCTTAGCTATTTGCTCGAGACGAGCAAATGTTAAGCTTGGGGGAGCTTGTTGGCAGTCTCTATCGATCAAATCCGACCGACAATTAAGACACAAAAAGAGGAGAAATAAGCAATCATAAACACATATGTATTTACTATTAACTAAGTTCCACATGTATTTAGAGAACATTATTTTGTAGGTCACAAACACAAATACATGGAATAACTCACTGAAAGGCACTTTTCGACGCTGATTTGAGCAAAGGAACAAGGGAGACACCTATCAAATCATTGCAACAGGGGCAAAGCACCATAGGGAAGCCATCCTGCTCCATCCCATGGCCTGCCACACGAAGGCAGTGGTGAGTGGCCATGGTCAAAAGGCACTTGACCCCCTATCGGTGCTGCTTAGCCACCCCTTGCTATGGCGGCGGCATGGAAGCATGCTAAGGAGGTGGGAGCCAGGGACGCGCCAAGAATAGCCTCCAGCACCGCCTTGAGCACTGTATAAATAGAGGGGTCCCTCCCTCTAAAGGCACACCACATTGAGCAACACCTCACTCTCTACTCTCTTTAGTTTTACCTTTTAGTTGTATTAGAGCAAGGCAAAGCCATCATGGAGGGCTTGGCTCCTTGGAAGAAGAGATTCTTGGTATGAATATCAATATGGGTTCTTGCAAAGTCATGTCTTCACTCTATTATAATCATACTTATGAACTAGAGTATAGTTATTGTGTTATCATCTTGATATATGAATTAGTGTAGAGTTTATGTGTCATGAGAATAACACACTTAACTTTATGCTTAAATAATCATATAACTTGTATAATCAGAATTAGAGCTAAGTTGAGGTGGCGGTTCATCATGCCGTTAGGTATGCCCAAGTTCTTTACCTGTCGATCCATAGGGTCGGGGACTCGAGGGGATTTGAGTAGTTTATGTATATGCAAGCATGGTGCTTGGGTACGGAGAGATAGGTGAATGCATTTCCTTCTCTCTGGTTGAGGGGTAGGTGGTAGGTGGCGATAGCCCTGTCTGTCCTTTGTAATCCCCCACATTCGTTTAGGGTGTAGAAGTCTAAATTGTCACATGAGGTTGCTGGTAGACCAGTAGTCGGTGGCCTCCTGACCTGCTTCACACTTAGCCCTTAAAATAATTATGTAATTTGTATGATTATCAACTAATCTTTGTATGACTACACTAGACCAATGCCTGCTCTACTTAGGATTATTCTTTTATCCTTTCTTCTCTATTTTATCCTTTGAGGAATGACAAGTGTGTGTCCACTATCTTGGAATTACTATTCTTACCTCTATTATAAGCATTGATGTACTTGCAAGCATTATTATTCAAATTCATATACATACTAGACTCTTAATCAAATGCCTTCCTATGGAAAAATATTAATAATGATACCCTGAATATTTCCAAGTGAAATGCTACAATAATAGCTCTATGCGCTTGCGGATAAATATCTAAAATTGTTAAGGAACTATCAAGGCTATTTCTTAGTAGCATGGCTACATAATAGTTATCTTGCTAAGAAGTACCAACAAGGTATTTCTGGCGTCATTGCTGAGGATGGATTCAAACCCTATACTTACTAGTGATGTTAAAAAAGACCAACACCCATCATTTTCGCCCACGTGCGACACAACCTGTGCTATTAGTTGGCGAATAGGGCAGTGGATGAGCCCCATGGGGTGCCCATTGGTGGGGCCTACCCCCATTAGCAACGTGGGAGCAGGCTCTTTTGCTCTGAGCATGATTGCCTTGCGGAGTCATGGGATTGATGTGCCATGGGGCCTAGACGCCGTCCACGGTGAAGGGTGAAGAACTAGACCATTGATATATATATATATATATATTATTTATTTATTTATTTGCCATGTAACTATTTTGGTTATCGTGTCGTGTAACTGTTCCTAGGTGTCATGCCATTTCCTTGATTTGCGTGCCACATGGGAGGTGCCGATATAAGGCCCCCGAGCTGGGAGAGACGTACGTGCTCATCTCATCTTCAGCCCTCCATTGAGAATCAAGCCTTCGCTCTTTGTCTCTTGGCCTAGGTTCTTGTTTTCTTGCTTGGCTCGATCAAGACTTCAACCTTCGCCAGGCTTTTCGCAGGTTCATATTCGCTTTGCTTTGCTCATTTTTACTTCACTCTCGTGCACTTGTACTATTTTAGTTCTTCTCTCTTTTCTTCTATTTACTATCTTCTATTTTTGGGTTTTCGTATGGAACTCGCTTGGATAGATGTCAAGTGAGTCATCGTCTGGTGCTAGTTTGTCCAGCGGGAGCTCATCTGATAGCTCTAGTTTGGAATCCCGCACTAATTCGCAAAGCTTGCCTAAAAGGATGGATGCTCAATTGTTGAATACTCATGTTGATGACACGGAGCTAGCACGTGCTGCCAAAAGTATCCGAGGTCCTTCACAAGATATCGATGCTGAAGAAACTGATGCGGATGTCAAAATTGTGGAAGAAGGTGAAGAGGGTGAGACCCTTGGGCCTATGCCAACCGTTGTTAAAAGGCAACCTAGTCTGACTCCAATAACTTATCGGATGGGGCGTTCCTATGTTACTGAAGTGGAGCTCGACAAGTATGTTACCCAGGGGCTTATTAAGCCTATGGTTCGTGGACTGTGCCGGGCACTAGGTCGAGAAGAGGTGCCATGCCCTGAGCCATACGAGGTCGTCGTCTTTCATGATTTCTTCATGGCGGGACTAGGGTTTCCTTGCGAGGACTTTGTAGGTGAAGTTTTGTAATGCTTCAACCTATAGATCCATCACATGACTCCCAATGCCTTTGCATGGCTAGGTGTATTCGCCATGGCATTGAAAATGTCTGGGTGCACTTTAAGTGTTAACACTTCCACGCACTACTATGAGACTCACTTTCACAAAAAAACTATCAAGGATCGATAGATGAAGACCAAAATGGTGGCCCACTATGGGTCTTACAACTTTATTCTGAAAAGACCAAGGGTACCATTCAGATTGTACTAGCTTACTAGAATAAGTGGTCGCGTTGGACTAACTATTGGTTCTATCACCACGTGTGCTCTGATGAAGATGTTGCTATGGCATTGGAGAATAACCTGCCAAAAGTGCACATACTAGTCTCAGAGATGACTCCAATCGAAGGTTATTGCTTGGCTGAGATCCGGGCTGACAGCCCCATGATATGGAAGCTACAGATGCTTTTCCTCTGACATCTCACTGGCAAATCAGTCAAGACTTAGTGGAGGAGTGGATCACCTATGAGAGCCCTCCGCTGAGCAGTGAAACTTGTTTTTTCTGACATTGAGCGATGAGACGGGTATGTTTTTCTACATCTAGGCGCTACACAGTCAGAGGCTTTCACTATGGACTTTAGTTTTGTGAATTTGATAGAGCACGAGGCCGAAGGAATTATTGGATTTTACAACGATAGGGAGCACAAAGGCTATTGCCAATCTTTGGTTGGAAAAGACGGCTAAACCATGTTTTCAATGCCAAGGGGTTTTGTTATGTTGATCTATCAGGCCCTTCGAGCAACCTCCCGGCTGACGATGCAGCGCCCCATGGTCACGGTCGTGGGGCCCAAGGAAGAAGAGGCAGGGTATGGAAAGCGATGGCTGGACATGGGGCAAACACTGCTGTGATGGAGTCCCACAAACAAAAGCTTGGTGGTCGAGGGCCTAGTTTTGTAGAGCCTGCCGATGTGCGGATAGGGAGAGAGATCGCTGGCAAGGTGGGCAATAGCAAAAAGGTTGTGATCGGACAAACCCGCCGATTTGGGCAAGTCTGGACCGAAATGGTAGTGTTATGGTTTTTGCTATGTACTTTCCATATTGTTCCTTTTGGGTCAAGACTCGTCTCTTGGTTCGCTCCTTGTTTATCTATTTGTTGACTTGAAGTTTTTTTGCTGATGTTTCAGGCCACTTCAAGTTCTGACGGAATGGCTGGTAAGGCCAAGGTCGCCAATGTGCACGATGCATTCCGTCTTGCAGATACCATGTCCATTGGTGACCTTTTTACCAATAAGACTAAGAAGAATCCGCGCCCGGCCAATGACCCCCGAAGGAGCCTAACCCAAAAAAGGCAACAACAACTTCTGCTGAAGAGGTGGGTTTTGCTCGTCCGACCCCTACCCCGTGGTGTCCCTTGATGTTTTAGGCTCTTAGCTATAGGGTAAGTCTAGATTTTATGCGGAGTATATTCATCTAAGCGACAACTTAGTCTGAGGGCAACTTTTCGGTCACAGGGAGTTATGACTAAGTTCCTGACCTGAAGATTATGGTGAAATGTGAGTTTATTCGGGGTCGAGCTCTTCTAGCAAAAATGAATTATGCGAAGGAGTCTTACTGGATTGCTCGTTCTTTAGGTGCCGCGTCAACTTAGTGGGTTATCGCCAACGTGGACTATCGCACGATTGGCCTACTTCTGAGCCTGAGCGAGGCTAGTTTTGCTAACGCGTGTGTTGGCTCATTCTCAGCTCACAAGGTGGAGAGGGACCTTTTGAAGGTCCCAAATTCATCTCTTATAGAGGCGGTTAACTTTCATGATGCTAGTGTAAGTGGATCATAATTTTTCGGTATTTGTTTCCTCGTTCTCTTTCCTTCTAGCGGTGGTTTTATGTGTCTTTTTTTTATTTTCATAGGCCATGCTCCTGGCTCATTGGCTCTAACACCAATGGTGGGCTTTTTGTCAGGGCCTGGAGATGGATCTTGCTGCTAAGGATGAAAGGATCTAGGCTCTCGAACAGGAGCTAGAGACCGCCAAAAAACTGGCCAAAGAGAACGAGGCTGCTTGCAAAACTACAAAGGAGTAGACCGAGGAGATGCATCGTAATTTTAGGGACTATTAGAAGAAGAAATGTGTTGAGCGCAACATGGTCATCGCCGACGCCCAGAGGGTGGTGAATGTATACAAGGATCTCATTGAGAGTGTAGGCAAAGAGTTGGAGACTCCCCGTGATGCTCCTATTGTTGATTTCATGGAGTGGCTGGCGAATGAGCTAGCCACCGTGAGTGACTACATGACCATTAGGTGGTAGTACGCCTCTTTTGTTTCACTTTGTGCCTTCGCTCAAGCTTTGGAAGAGTGTGGGTGCGATCATCTCGACAATTTTGAGATCAAGGACCCATAGACTTACTAGAACGCCCCTAGCCATGCTTATGAGGCTGGTCAAAGATTCTTTGAAGGGTTCTGGCATCCTAGAGGTAGGGATCTTGCCTTATTAAGGGCTGCCATGAGCTGCGACAAGGTTTGCTTATATTTTGATATCATTTTGCTTTCGCTTTGCCTTCCTGTATGTGATATGTTGCCTAGATAGGTATTTATGAGTTTTGGGTGTGTGATATGGAGTCCATTGAAAAGTGTGCGATGATCAAGGAGAAGGTAAAGAAGTACATTTCTGAGCAGAACGCCCGTGAGGGTGTGGCTAGGAGCCAATCTAGGGATACTGAGGCCCCGTCGACTTCGGCTGCTGAGATTCCAGGCGATGACTACTCAGGCACACCTGGAGATAATGCTGCTCAAGATGGGGAAGATATTTAGGAGTTGATGTTTGTAACTTCTGGAAAACTTTGTTTAATTGAATGTTTGTAAGACAGTTTAAACTCTTTGTGGTTTCGGTGCATAGGTTCCGGATGAGGAGCCTGCACAACCCTTGGATACTTATCCGCTTATGATTAATTGCAACGACTTTTATGTTGGAGGCGCTTCATGGATTCACCACCACAAGACATTTTATAGCAGAACCGACCAATTTATAAGAGCACAAGTACAATGGCAGCCCATAAGCGGTAGCATTGTCATACTTGAGCCCATATAAACCCGGTAGTCCGTCGAGTACCATGAAGGGTCTCGATTAACCATCAACATACAACCAAGATCGTACATGATTCAACATACATGTCACATGTTATATAAAGTTCACAAATACAGTTCATCCATTAGAGTACAAATTTAGGTTTTTACAAACCATGTTCAAGTAACATAGTAGCGGAAGCAAATTAAAAGTTTGAAAACCAACATCTGCAACATTGTTTAAACATAGTGCCAGCCTCTAATCACACTTCCACAAATGCATATAAGAAGGATTAATAAGAGATGCTTGCCTAGGGCCACTCCTCGTCCATGGCGGGATAGAAGCAGTTCTTGCAATAGCCATGGTAAACTGTACCATCTGCAACAATAGGAATAAAACCCTGAGTATGAGAAGGTACTTAGCTGGACTTACCGTCATAAACCAAAAATAAAGTGACTCTAAGGATTATGCAAGGTTGTATAAGTGGAGCTAGCTTGACAACATTTTACATAAAAAGCTTGCCAATTCATGTATACAATTATAGTTTGGTCATCATGTTAATTATAGCTATTCATCTCTAGATTAGCAACTAACTTGTGCCAAACATGTGGTATATCTTTTAATAGCAAGCAATAGTAACCATAGCCGATATAATAATTCCATGTTCATCATAACCATCATTCCATAATACAGTTACTACGATGTTGGGACTAGCCAAGTTTCTCACTGTTCGAGAGAGACGGCGATTCCAATCGATTTCAACCTGCTAGAAATTTATTCCTAACACAAACCTAGGCAGACTAGATCAACAGTCACCTTAGGTCACCTTTGGTACAACTCAGGTTCACATTTCGCGGATTCGCCCAGCACCGCACAATCAGGGATGACCAGTTGCTAGGATGTTCAGGCCTGGCCTGCCCTTGGGCTCACATCTGGCTCTCCACACATCCTTACTACCATCCAAAGTGCACACTTTTATAGAATGGGGCCTGGCCTAAGTTGAGCTACTCGGCTTCATGGTTGGAACGAGTTATCTAGCCAGCTAAGTAAGAGGCATGCGTTCAATCTTGTTAGAAGCGCCAACAACGGTACGATCCTTAATCAGCACAGACGGAATCACATGAGTCAACCTACACATAGACTCCACCCAACCTCCATTTACATTACCCCATAGTTCTTTTCCACAATAGCAAATGTAGCCAACCATGCTTCGGTATTCACCTATATCTCACAGGTGATAGGAAATTACTCGACTTCTACCGGTCTAACCATAGCTAGGCATATATTCGATCCTAGACCTACACAGGGTTAAAGATATATGTAACTAGACAAGGTAGTTCTATGCATCAAGTGTTTCCAATCAACTCTTATAACCAAATGCATCAAACAAAAATGACTCAAGTGAAGTTTTTGTAAAACATAGGAGACTTAGAATGCTTCGAGGCTTGCCTTTGAGGAAAGAGGTTGGCCGGTGATCCAGGCACTCAGGGAGGTCCTCGAGAGTTTGCTCCTCTTCTCCTAGAGCTATGGCCTAAGGTGTTTCCTGTTGTTCCTCCTCTTCTTCTTTGTTGAACTCCAATAGGGTTATCCCTTTGGACGATCCTATATGCATGAGCATGAAATAAGATATCACGAATGCATAAATAATGACATGTATAATATGATATGATGTGATGAATGCATCCTCATAAGTGTTTTCAATAGCCTTGTATTAAGATGATAACAAGTTACATTTACTTTTACTGAGTAGGTGCATATCTCCTCTCTAGTAACTTAAACAAACACTTATGTAAATTATTTTCTAGACTACAAGACAATAACCACTTGTTTTGATCATAACTGGAGTTATACACATAAAAATAATATGGTTGTGGATATTCTTGAAATCTTATGAAATTGCCAACAACTATATTTTAATCATCTTAATGTGATTCAGCAGTTATCTAAGTCAAACAATTCAATCATTAAGATCTATCTAGAGAGCAAGCATTTCTGATAGTAGACTTCTAATAGCCATAATTCTTAAACCATTAGGTCTATGACTATGAAAATTTAACACAAGGTAGATTAGTAAGTTATCTACAACTTTGTTATTGACTATCTTTATAGAAAAGATCATTATCATCATGAAATCATCACCACAACAAAAACTATACATGTAGCCATCTAGTTAAACTATAAAGCGATAATTAACTAGTTGCATACAACCAATTACTTCTAA